>NC_090332.1:67431918-67738637 GCF_035084215.1 Heptranchias perlo
CCGAGGCAAAGTCACAAAGGCCAGTTGTAGCATCACTTAATTTGTTCCAATTAACAGCAACTAATTTAGCATTAGCCCAGGAAGGTCCTGGTTTTTGTTCTGTACCACAGCAGTTGCTGAGCCATTGGGTGACCTACAATTCCTCACTGTTAGGCACCAAATAGGAGCTGGTGAATGGGTCTGGTCACCAGACCTCGCTTTAACTAAGGCCATGTGCTGTTAATGTGCCTCAGTTCTTGTGTTGCTGATGCACATCAGCTCTTATCCGTTCATGATTGACTTAGATGGTTCCATTTTCAAGTTGGTCGAAAATCTCCACTCAGTTTATTGTTGGCTTTAGTCACTGGTAGCATCTAGATTTGAGAATTTGTACATCTTCCTGTCGGTTCTTTCCAGTCCCTGATAATCAACAATATCCTCTGCACACTAAGCTCTCGTACATCTTGTCTTGCTGTAATGTCATTTAAGATCTGAAATAAAAACAGAAAATGCTGGAAAAGCTCAGCAAGTGAGGCAGCATCAGTGGAGAAAGAAACTGACCTGAAACATTAGCTCTGTGTCTTTCTTCACTGATGCTGCCTCACTTGTTGGGGATGATAATTATTCACTTGGATGTAGAGGATTAATTAGTTTCTTTCAAAAGAGGAAAATTAAATGACCATCTGCCTTGAAATATCTTTAAATCTTCCAAATGTATAGTTGGCCATAGTATTATTGCTTTGTGTTTCACATTTGTTTTTAAAATATTTGAAGCAAGGTATTGTAGCCTAAACTTGATACTTAATAGAATTAATGTTAAAATTGGAACTTCTGGAGATAAGTTGCTTTTCTGTTTTTTCATTTTAGGCTATTGGTTATATTTCTGGACCTCCACAGATTAATTCAGCGACTCAGGAAGTCTACATTTCTTTTAATAGCAGTACTATTTGCCAAACCAACAAGAAGTTGACTTATGATTCCCTCATTGTGTTTCATTGTGTCAGAGGCGTAGACTTGGTAAGGTACTTGCTCGGCTGTTCTACATTCAAGGTGTAAAGTCTAAAATTCATGTAAATAGAGCAGGTAACAGTAAAAGGCTTGGATTGTCCTATGTAAATAATGACTGAGGTGTGTACTAGCTTTATGTATATAATTGTATGAGATAACCAGTCCATTTGCAAAGCTTAGTTTTTGTATTGTTTGCTCCCTTTATATATCTACAGCTGTTACATAATGTTGCATGGTGTTGCCATTTGGAAAGTTGGTGTTGTTGAACTTTAAGTGCTTAAACTGTAATCTATAAAGTGGCAATTTTTTCTCTCCAGGGAAGACCAAAGATGATGAGAAAATCAGACTGCAGCTATGTGTTTGAATGGGCAACTCCACTGGTCTGTCCAGATTCAGTGGTTACATCTGGCTGTTCACTAACTGATCAGCAGTTAGGTTACAAGTTCAACCTCTTTCCTTTGATGGGAAGATACCAGGTATTAATTTGTGATTATAGGGAACTGCACAGAATATGATCAGCCCGAGCTTAGGTATAGGAGGCACAATGTTAAAATCTGCAGACAACACAAAAATAGGGAACCTGTCCAACTGCAAAGACGACTGTCAGTGACTTCAGAGGGACATTGATTGATTAGTAGAGGGCAGGTGGATGGCAAATTAAGTTTAATGTGGAGAAATGTGAAGTGATGCACTCAATGGTAAAACTTTAAAAGGGGCAGGGAGATTGGGGATTCAAATGCACAAAGTTGGTACGGCTGTAATAAAAAAGAATCCTAGATTTTATAAATGGGCCGTAGAGTACAAAAACAGGTAATGCTAAACTTACAAAAATCATCGATTAGGCCACAGTTAGAATAATGTATATGGTTTTCAGCTCCTGACTTTAGGAGGACCTCTAGGCCATTGAGAGTTAAGAGAATTTACTAAAATAATATCAATGATGAAAGGCTTTAGTTATGAGAACTGGATTTTTTTTTTCCAAAATTGAGGGTTTTTGATGGTGACTAGGAAAGGACTATTTTCAGTAACGAGAGGGCGTAAGTTTAAGATCACCTGAAGAGTGAAGGGTGAGATAAGGAAGATGTTGGTATTAGTGATACTGCCTGCTGTGTTGTGGATATGTGCTGGGTGTATGTGGACTAAATTCCTGCTACTGAGCAACCCTAAGAGCATTAATTATAACATGGCATCTGTAATTTAATCCTTCCTTGCATATTCAAGATACTAACCCTGCATTATGACTTCAGGTCTTCATATAACCAGAACAAAGCTCTCATTAGCATGTGTAAGATGGGGATGTTTCCCACATGCTACTGTTGACCAGTGAGGCTTGTCAAATACAACAGAGCAGGGGGAACGGATGAATGAGTGCAGGGAGGCCCTTTTTTTAAACCCCAAATCGGCATGAGGCACCTCCTTGCATGTACCACTGCTACTGGACTAAGGAAAATTAAATGCTTAAGGGTTGTCTGATAACTGATGTAACCCATGATGAACTGATTTAGTTCCAATGAAGAATGAATGCATAAAGTGCAAAAACAGCAAAGTAGGGCACTGAGAGGCAATGTGCTAAGTTGAAACCCATTGGGGAGAGAGAATAGTGAGCTATGAATGTAAAAATTCTGCTTAAAACAACACCATGTTAATGAAACATTTGGTAAACTTGTTTTTGTTAAAACAAGGAGGCAAGCCAGCTATCATTTTTGTCATGATAGGATGCATTTCTGTGGAATATAAAAGGGAAGTCCATGGTAATAGAATGAACAGTCTTTCCTTAAGAACATAAGAAATAGGAGCAGGACTAGGCCATACCACCCCTCGAGCCTGCTCCACCATTCAATCAGATCACAGCTGATCTTCAACCTCAACTCCACTTTCCTGCCTAATCCTCATCCCTTGATTCCCCTACAGTCCAAAAATCGATCTTATCTCAGCCTTGAATATACTCAACGACTCAGCATCCACAGCCCTCCTGGGGTAGAAAATTCCAAAGATTCACAACCCTCTGAGTGAAGAAATTCCTTTTTCACCTCAGTCTTAAATGGCTGACCCCTTATCCTGTGACTATGCCCTCTAGTTCTATACACTGCAGCCAGGGGAAACAACCTCTCAGCATCTACTCTGTCAAGCCCTCTCAAAATCTTCTATGTTTCAGTGAGATCACCTCTCATCTAAACTCCAGAGAGTATAGGCCTATTCTACTCAACCTCTCCTCATAGGACAACCCTCTCATCCCAAGAATTAATCTAGTGAACCTTTGTTGCACCGCCTCCAAGGCAAATATATCCTTCCTTGGATAAGGAAACCAAAACTGTACGCAGTACTCCAAGTGAAGTCTCGCCAAAGCCTTGTACAATTGCAGTAAGACTTCCTTACTCTTGTAGTCCAACCCCCTTGCAATAAATGCTGTTTGTTTTCCTAATTGCCCGTTGTACCTGCATGCTAACTTTTTGTATTGTACCAGGACACCCAAGCGTCTCTGGACACCAACATTTAATAGTTTCTCACCATTTAAAAAATATTCTGTTTTTTTTCTATTCTTCCTACCAAAGTGAATAACCATTTCCCCACATTATACTCCATCTGCCACCTTCTTGCCCACTCCTATATTACTTTGCAGACTTTGTGTCCTCCTTATAACTTATTTTCCCATCTAGCTTTAGTATTGTCATCAAACTTGGATACATTACACTCGGTCCCTTCATCTAAGTCATTAATATAGATTATAAATAGCTGAGGCCCAAGCACGATCATTGTGGTACCCCTCTAGTTACAGCCTGCTAACCTGAAAATGACCCATTTATCCCTACTCTGCTTTCTGTCTGTTAACCAATCCTCTTAAATTTCCTGTGACTTTTTAATCCTTGTGTTTTGTAACAATCTTTTTTTGTACAATAGACTGATTTCAGAGCAACGGTTCAGTTAAGATAGTATTCTCCATCGTGGTTCCTGAATTGGGTCTATAAATGTAAAAGCAGAAGGATCAAGTGCTAAATTCTGGGTTGATGGGCAGGTTGGAGGCAGGAGTAAGGGATTTGCTGACATAGAATGGGTCAATAGGAGACGATGCATCGGTAACATTTTCCACTAATCTCTAAGGATGTATTCATACTATAGAATTTTGTTTTGGTTTGCACCAGTTAATCAGTTATCAGCCTTGGTTCAGTGGTAGCGCACTTGCCTCTGAGTCAGAAGGTCGTCCGTTCAAACTTCAATCCAAAGACGGTACATAATCTAAGCTGACACTTCAGTGCAGTACTGCACTGTTGGAGGGTGCCATCTTTCAGATGAGATGTTAAACCGAGGGCCCATCTGCCCACTCAGATGTAGGTAAAAGATCCCCTGGAACTATTTGAAGAGGAGCAGGAGAGTTCTCCCTGGTTTCCTGGCCAATATTTATCCCTCAACCAGCATCACTCAAAAAAACATATTATCTGGTCATTGCTGTTTGTGAGACCTTGATGTGTGCAAATTGGCTACCTTGTTTCCTACATTACAGCAGTGACTACACTTCAAAGAGTCTTCATTGACTGTAAAGTGCTTTGGGAATTACTGAGGTCCTGAAAGGTGCTATATAAATTGAGTTTGTTCTTCCTTTTCTTTCAAATGTGGCTTCAACTTGATACGGCATCTTGCCAGTAATGATTCACTTCATTTCACTTGAGAGTTGGTTTGGGCCTTGACACCTGATTTACACTCCGGTTTAGTGTTGGTCCAAAGCTGAAAGTGCTTTGCACCAGTGCTAAACTTGTAGTGTGAATGCATTGTAAATGAATAAAATACTAAAATTCAAATGCTGTACCAAGGTAATGCCCCTCAGTTCTTGGATGATGCTGTAACAGGAAGCTGTCTTTGAGTCCTTCTATTTAATTGAGAAACTTTAATATTCACTTATTTAAGCTTGTAAAAATTGAGGTTACTATTGAGTCCTGCTTCTAATTAAACATTTAATAAAACAAGTCACCATAGAAATGTGGTAAGATTTCTGGGTTTTAAGAAATACAAGGAGTATTTACCTCTTAAAATATCCCCTTTCATGATGCAGAATAGTCTTGCAAATTGCCATAATAGTGCCCTGAAATAATTGACATTATTCTTGATCCCTCAGGTTCAGTCTGGAAAAAGGACATATCACCTTAACGTATGTGCAACAGTAACAGATGTACCTGGCAACAAGTGTAAGGACAGTGCAGTCTGCTTGGTCTCAGGAGATGAAGCGGCTTCATTTGGCAATCCAAAGGCAATGACCCTAGAGTACAAACACCAGGATCAGGCTGTAATTTTGCACTATGGTAGTAGTGACCTATGCCCAAAAGGTAATGATGGGAGAAGTTAATTCAGCTTGTTTACTAAGCCTCATGTATGTTTTAAACAAAGCACTGTGGATCATAATCTTTAAAATGTGTTACTTGTAGACAGTCACTTGCCTTATGTTTGGAAGTGACATGTTATGCAGTTTTTTGTTTGATGGCTTACTAGGTAAAGACACCACCCTGGGGGAGCACAATAGGTCCAAAGTTTCTTGGGTTGTTTTGAATTAGCTGACCTTAGTGATGTAGGGAGCTACAATTTGCCTCATTGCCCTGGGCTGGGGTTCCCACTTCTGATAACTAATGATTCCCGCTAGAAGTGTCTGTGTGGATGTCGGGTGGGGACAGGACCTGGGCGAGTTATTATGCTGTCCACAGTTGAATGGCTGGCCAGTGCTCAATGTCTAGGCTCATATATGAAGATGACAACTTGGGTGGATACTGGAGGGCCATTGAACTGTAGCTCAGAAAACTAAGGGAAAGACAAAGAATCGGAAGATCTATAGAAAGATGGAGGCTTACAGACAGTCACAGGAGGTGACATGCTTATTTTTTGTTTGAACGCCACCACAAAAGATCAGATAAAGTATTAATGCATTACTTTCAACCCAGCTTAGCCTTTACCTGTTGCACTTGGGGTGACTTATGTGCTTTTTATTAATGTCTTTAACAGTGACTGAAAGAGGAGAGCTTTGCAGGTTCCCTTTTAAGTTTCACAGTCAGTCTTACAGTGAGTGTACAACTAAGGGAAGAACGGATGGATTTCTGTGGTGTGCAACAACCGATGACTATGACAGAGACAAAGCATGGGGCTTCTGTAGTAATGGTATGTAACAGTTACCAGTGTTTTTATACATTATATGAATGGGAAATGATTAAAAAATGAGTGTCCGTCATTGAAACATTTACTTCCTTTTCACTTAATTGTTATTTAATAAACCATTAAATTCAATGGTTTCAGCAACTGCAACTCGGAGATCGACAATCATCTTCAAATGTAATGAGACAGCTGAAAATGGGAGCCCTGAAGTGCTGAGCGAGACCCTTGATTGTTCGGCAACATTTGAATGGAAGACGAGTGCAGTTTGTCCACCCAAACGGATGGAATGTAAGCTAGTTCACAGTCACAAGACCTATGATTTGAGAATGCTTTCTTCACTTACCGGATCATGGAAGTTCACTTCTGATGGTTACACGTAAGTTATAGTTTTCTCTCCATTTATAGGGGTCGCCTCTGTTTCTTACAGTGCTTGTACTATATTTCAAAGTTGTCACAATCTACTCCCTATATTCAGTATCGTTTTAACTTAAAAGGAACTTTGTGAATAGCTGAGCCCTGCAGAACAAGAAGGTGCCAGGTTTGATTTTTAGTCTGTACCGTTAGCTAATCTCAGCTGGGATTTTGGGGGTGGGGGCAGGGGAGGGAGTGTGCTGCATTTGGCTTCATGGCCTCTGGGTTAGGAAGAGGAAAATGATGGTTCCCTCTCCTAATGGCTATCCACCAGCCTTTGCTGGACATGCGTCTGTGCAGATGTCAGTTGAAGGCACAATCTAGCTTTACTGTGATTGTAACTTGGTCAGATATTCTGCAGATACCCACCTTTTGAGGCTCGCTGTTGAATAATAGGCACTCAGGCGAGATATTGAATAATACCCTGTGGAACAGTACCCTGGTAAGAAATCGACCCTTTTAAGGGAAGTGGAGAAAATGGATGAAGAAAAAGTTTTTTTTTTAAAAAACTCAGCATTTGACTCATTTAGCAGTACAAATACTAATTTGTAACATTTTTACTTAAGAGAAAAAATGCAGTTAGGTGAGGGTGCTTATTTTAAAGATAAACTTCAGTGCATATAATTTTCCCCGCTCCCCTCAAAAGCCACGGGGAGCGCGTGTTCATTTTTGTATAGAGCACGGACTGGTAATATCATAAGCCATTACAATATTTTGATCAGTGTATTTATTACAATGACCTCCTGCCTATTTTTTCTCCCCAATCCGACCTCAAAAATGTGACTGTAATATCATAACTATCCATAGGGTAGCTGGGGGATGACAGGATGATATGACTGTAGAATGAATATGGTACTAAGGAATTTCCATGCCCAATGACACTAGTGAGTCCACCCTTAAATGGGAATGCTGTTTTTGAAGTCTTGCACATTAGTAGGAGTGTACAAAAGACAGTGGTACAATTTGTAATGCTCTTGATCTGTCGTTTTACACTAGGCTAGGGGTGTCCAAACTATGGCCCATGGGCTGGATCGCCCAGAAGCCCAAGCAGTTTGGTTCCACTTTACGCTTGTATGACTTTCTGATTTATCCTGTTTTGAATGTTGTGAACCTGGAGGTAGCTACGAGCAGTTCTTAGTGCTCTTTGCTCACTGGTGAATAAATCCCAAGTCAAAATACTAAAATCTGCTAATAGCAGCTTGAGATATATGGAAGTCAACAGGAGCATTGAATTAATCTTTGTATCTGGATCATGAGGCTCTGTAATGTGTATTTACATAGTCCACGAAGGTGAAAAGCTGGGACACTCCTGACCTAGACTATACTTCAAAAAAAAATCTGAGTTTTACATTGATTTACATGGTGGTGCAGTTGTAAATTTGCTTGCATATTATTTGCAGGAGCATCCATTGAATGAATGCCTGTTGGCATAATAGTCTTACACACTTCAGGATCAAAGAATTTTGGTGGGGGGATAAGGGTGAGTGACTAGGAACACACTGGGCCTACCCTTCCTTGCCGACAGGCACCATTTGGGTATTGGGAACAGAGGGTGGTATCTTCCCTAGATATCACACTAAGAATAAACTGACTGTAAAGATCTTGTATTTCAAGTCTAAACACAGTGCTGATGGTTATCCTGTGTATAGTGAGCTATAAGATTGATTCAATTAAAAATACTTGGTTATTTGGGTGTATTGTCTCCTTGGATCTTAATGTTTATAAACTTGGCCCTCAAGTTGATTTTGCTATGGGTTACACACTGAGTCTATTCCAATTATATCTTTTAGGTATTACATGAATCTCTGTCAAGGAGTTCGTGAAGGACCCACAGGTTGCCCTGCGTATGCCAGCATGTGCAGAAAGAGTAAAGATGGTAAAAGCCAGGTATTAGGACTTGTTTACACCCAAAAAATCAACCTTCAAGGTATGAAGTCTTGTCAGTTACTTGCACTACAGGGTGTCTTGTTAGCTACTTACATATAGTGTAATTAAACAATTATAGTTTTTGAAATAATGTACTGTCTTGAGAAGTCAGGATCTGTAGTCCTATTAAGCTGTGCATCAGCTTCTCCTGAATCTGAAAGCTGAACCCATTTACTAAATTGTACTGCCTTGATTTAAGAAGGAAATAAATATCCCCTGGCAACATGTATGTCACTGCTAGTCACAAGAAGATGCATTTTCTTCACCCCCTCCCTCCCCCATGCCAAGTGCAATCTGCACAGGTAACATGTGTGAAATATCTCTGGGACATATGCCAGTTGAACAGGTGATGATACAGACTTCAGTCTAGAAGCTTACATAAGCGAGATACATATAATCATTCATTCACATTCGTTCTCCCCTCTCTCTCGGATCTTGTTCGCTGGCTCTCTCGTGCAGACGTCATCTTGGAACAGCATTTTCTTCCATTTGACTGTCCTAGAGCTTCATACAAGGCAAATGCTCAAACCTGCATTCTATGCAGACAGAACACTCAATAGTTCCTTGACCCAGCTAACTCTGAACAACAGCCATAATGTGGCAATGTATTCTCTTGTATCTATGATGTTACGTGACTTTGCAGTATCTTAAATAGTCAGTAAGACATGCCTTTTTTTTTCCTTTTGTAGTTTATATTCTAAGCAGAAAGAGAAAGGAGATTTGATGCATACAACATGATAGTTTAGCAGAATGAATGTTTTACCAGTTTCCTCAATGTCATCGCATCACACCAAGCTCAGCACTTTTTTGTTTTAAAGGTCACACTGGTGGCCATCGCTATATCCCATTTAAGTGTCTATGAGCAGTATATCAGTTTAACCATGCTTTATAGTGTCTACTTGATTACTTTTGAAAATGCAGATGTTAAAAACTGGCCATGTTTGTAAGAAGTGATATCACCTTGGTAAGTATTAGGGTGCAGAACAGATATTCTCCACTACTACCATTGCTATAAACTCAGCACGGTCTGATGTGCAGCAGCTCCTATAAAAACAGATCATTGGTTACTCTGGTTGCGTCTGTTATGTAACCATGTTGGTCAGCTGACTTCTGTTGCTTTATCCCCTGAACAAGGTGGTCTTTGGAGCTTGCGTTCAGTCAAAATAGTGGGATCTAGGTTTATGTCCTAAACAGAATATTTAACAGTTTCATGATAGAATCAGTAAATGTGGATAAATGAGAACACTGGTTAACATGACACATGCTGTGACTAGTACTTGGTGTGCTAATTTAGTCTCAAAGCTTTTTATCTCTATCATTTGTTTCCAGACAAATATCTTCTTGTGAATTATTCAAACGGCTATTTTGCATGTAGTACAGGCAAACATGCGAAGACAACCATACAACTGCAATGTTCATCCACAGGTGGAGTACCAGAGCTGAAGAGGTGAGGAGATTCTTCTTCCCAGTATTTGAAGTATTTATGGGAGTCTGGTGTCATGTAGGAATTGGATCTCCATGATTCTAAAGATCACTGACCTTGACAGAATCATCAGAAGAGCAGGATGAGGCAGCAGGAAAAGAAGGGTGGGATAATTGAAAAGTGGGTTCACCTAGATCATTCTTGTGTATTTCATAGCACCTGGTTAGAAAGTGAAACTGGCAGAGGTCCACCCCCCACTCTCTGAAAGGCAGCATTGCCATCTCTGCTCAGGATGGTGAGAACTTCCCATCAAAGTAATATTTCCAATACATTTTGTGGGAATTCACTTAGATTGTGAAATTCCAGTTCAATATAAACAAGGATACGGTAGCATAGTGGTTATGTTACTGGACTAGTAATCCGGAGACATGAGTTCACATCACGGCAGCTGGGGAATTTAAATTCAGTTAATTAAATAAAATCTGGAATAAAAAGCTAGTATCAGTAATAGTGACCATGAAACTACCGGATTGTCATAAAAACCCATCTGGTTCACGAATGTCCTTTAGGGAAGGAAACCGTCCTTACCCAATCTGGCCTATGTGACTCCAGACCCACAGCAATGTGGTTCATTCTCAACTGCCCTCTGAAATGGCCTAGAAAGCCACTCAGTTCTACATGCCATAGACAGAGCTAAGCGATTCCACAACCAACGGATCAGATCAAAGCTCTGCAGTCCTGCCACATCCAGTTGTGAATGGTGGTGGACAATTAAACAACTAACTGGAGGAGGAGGCTTTGTAAACATCCCCATCCTCAATGATGGCAGAGCCCAGCATGTGAGTGCAAAAGACAAGGCTGAAGCGTTTGCAACCATCTTCAGCCAGAAGTGCCGAGTGGATGATCCATCTCTGCCTCCTCCCGATATCCCCACCATCACAGAAGCCAGTCTTCAGTCAATTCGATTCACTCCACGTGATATCAAGAAACGGCTGAGTGCACTGGATACAGCAAAGGCTATGGGGCCCAACAACATCCTGGCTGTAGTGCTGAAGACTTGTGTTCCAGAACTAGCCGCGCCTCCAGCCAAACTGTTCCAGTACAGCTCCGACACTGGCATCTACCTGACAAAGTGGAAAATTGCTCAAGTATGTCCTGTCCACAAAAAGGACAAATCCAATCCGGCCAATTACCACCCCATCAATCTACTCAATCATCAGCAAAGTGATGGAAGGTGTCGTCGACAGTGCTATCAAGCGGCACTTACTCACCAAAACCTGTTCACAGGTGCTCAGTTTTGGTTCCACCAGGACCACTCTGCTCCAGACCTCATTACAGCCTTGGGCTAAACATGGACAAAAGAGCTGAATTCCAGAGGTGAAGTGACAGTAACTGTCCTTGATATCAAGGCAGCATTTGACAGTGTGGCATCAAGGAGCCCTAGTAAAATTGAAGTCGATGGGAATCGGGGAAAACTCTCCAGTGGCTGGAGTCATACCTAGCAGAAAGGAAGATGGTAGTGGTTGTTGGAGGCCAATCATTTCAGCCCCAGGAACTCGCTGTAGGAGTTCCTCACGGCAGTGTCCTAGGCCCAACCATCTTCAGCTGTTTCATCTGACCTTATGGAGGAAAGGTCATTGAAGTGGGGATGTTTGGGGATTGCATAGTGTACAGCTCCATTTGCAATCCTTCAGATAATGAATCAGTCCGTGCCTGCATGCAGTAAGACCTGGACAACATCCAGGCTTGGGCTCATAAGTGGCAAGTAACATTTGCGCCAGGCAATGACCATCTCCAACGAGAGAGTGTCTAATCACCTCCCCTTGTCATTGTGGCATTACTGTGGGCAAATAGGAACATAGAAACAGGAGTAGGCCATTCAGCCCCTCATGCCTGCTCTGCCATTTGATAAAATCATGGCTGATCTGTGATCTAACTCCATATACTCGCCTTTGGCCCATATCCCTTAATACCTTTGCCAAAAAAGCTATCTATCTCGGATTTAAATTTAGCAATTGAGCTAGTATCAATTGCCGTTTGTGGAAGAGAGCTCCAAACTTCTACCACCCTTTGTGTGTAGAAATGTTTTCTAATCTTGACGAACCGGATTCTTTATCCCTCAGTCTGGTTCAGCAAAAACTGAGTCGAATACACTTTTAAAGTTCAACACAACTTTAATAGCAGGGGTCTTAGTCTGCAGCATTGATTTGGACTCCTGATAGGGTCCCTCTATGCTAGCAGAGCAAGACAAAGAAACATACAGAAATCCAAACGTTTATACAGATCAATAGGGGTTGGAACATTTGTCGACACCAATCATAAGCCGGGCATAGACTGGCCATGCGAGGTTACCTAATTTCAAGCCAATCACAAATAGCCCATGTCCTGATCATGCCGCAGTGACAGACACTGATGGATGTATCCTATCTTCTCACTAGGAATGTTCTCCCCTGTCCCCCTCGTTCCTTATCTCTTAGCTTGGAATGTCTCTTGGTCTCGTTAAGCTCGTTAAGGTTATTGATGATCCAGCTACATGGAGACACCCAGACCAGTCCTTGACCCACATCAAAGACTCCAAAGACTCCTACACTGATAAAACAATGCAGGCCTTATGGTAAAGAGATGAGCATGCGAACAGATGGCCTAAAGAGGCCCACTGTCCTAACTCTCAGCTAACAGGCTACTAATTAACCCTTTTCTAACCACATTGCTACTTCTGCTATTTTGCCACGTAGGCACTTTACTATTTTACTGGACACTGACCACGTAGGGATTCTCAATCTTGCTCCTGAAAGGTCTGGCTCTAATTTTTAGACTGTGCCCCCTGCTCCGAGAATCCCCAACCAGCAGAAATTGTTTCTCTCTATCCACCCTATCCGTTTCCCTTAATATCTTAAACTTGGATCAGATCACCCCTTAACCTTCGAAACTCCAGAGAATACAACCCCAATTTGTGTAATCTCTCCTCGTAACTTAACCCATGAAGTCTGGGTATTATTCTAGTAAACCTACGCTGCACTCCCTCCAAAGCCAATATGTCCTTCTGAAGGTGCGGTGCCCAGAACTGCTCACAGTACTCCAGGTGCGGTCTAACCAGGGTTTTGTATAGCTGCAGCATAACTTCTGCCCCCTTGTACTCTGCTCCTCTAGATATAAAGGCCAGCATTCCATTAGCCTTATTGATTATTTTCTGCACCTGTTCATGACACTTCAATGATCTATGTACCTGAACCCCTAAGTCCCTTTGGGCATCCACTGTTTTTAAACTTTTTACCATTTAGAAAGTACCCTATTCTATCCTTTTTGATCCAAAGTGGATGAGCTTACATTTGCCACAGTTTTGCCCATTCACCTAATCTATCAATATCGCTTTGTAATTTTATGTTTTCATCTACACTGCTTACAATGCCACCAATCTTTGTGTCATTGGCAAACTTAGATATGAGACTTGCTATGCCTTCATCTAAGTAGTTAATAAATATTGTGAATAATTGAGGCCCCAAGACAGATCCATGCAGGACTCCACTAGTCACATCCTGCCAATGTGAGTACCTACCCATTATCCCTACTCTGTCTCCTTTCGCTCAGCCAACTTCCTAACCAAGTCCGTACTTTTCCCTCGATTCCATGGGCTTCTATCTTAGCTAACGGTCTCTTATGTGGGACTTTATTATATGCCTTCTGGAAGTCCATATAAATAACATCCATTGACAATCCCCTGTCCACTACTTTAGTCACCTCTTCAAAAAATTCAATCAGGTTTGTCAGGCACGACCTACCTTTCACAAATCCATGCTGGCTCTCTCTGATTAACTGAAAATTCACGAGGTGTTCAGTCACCCTATCCTTAATTATAGACTCCGGCATTTTCCCCACAACAGATGTTAGGCTAATTGGTCTATAATTCCCTGGTTTGCGCCTCTCTCCTTTCTTAAAAAGCGGAGTGACATGTGCAATTTTCCAATCGAGAGGGACAGTTCCTGAATCTAGAGAACTTTGAAAGATTATAGTTAGGGCATCTGCAATGTGCTCACCTTCCTTTAAAACCCTGGGATGGAAACCATCTGGTCCTGGAGATTTGTCACTTTTTAGTTCTATTATTTTCTTCATTACTGTTGCTTTACTTATATTAATTTTATCGAGTCCCTGTCCCCAATTCAATATTAGTTTTCTTGGGATTTCCGGCATGCTACCCTCTTTCTCTACTGTAAATACTGATGCAAAGTAATCGTTCGGCATGTCCTCCATTTCCCCATTGTCAATGACATTATCCCCACTTTCAGTTTTTAAGGGGCCAACACTGCTCCTGACCACCCTCTTTTTCCTAATATAACTATAAAAGTTCTTTGTATTGGTTTTGATATCCCTTGCAAGTTTCTCTTCTTGTAGTTCTTACTATATGTTTTGTGACCCTTTGTTGATCTTTGTATCTTTCCCATTCGCCAGGAGCCGTGCCATTTTTTGCCTTTTTGTATGCCCTTTCCTTATGTCTTATACTGTCCCTTACCTCTTTAGTTGTCCATGGCTGTTTTTTTTGGCAAGTAGAGTTCTTGCCCCTCTGGTATAAACCGATTCTGTATCACGTTAAATGTTTCTTTAAACATTTCCCACTGATCATCAGTCGTTTTACCCATCAACGGATTTGACCAGTTTACTGTGGACAGTCTCTGTCTCATCCCTTTTGAAGTCAGCCTTACCCAAGTCTGGAATCTTAGCAGCTGACTTTTTTTTTTCCCTTTCAAACACTACCTTGAACTCGATCATGTTATGATCGCTATTGGATAGATGTTCGCGTACAGTTAAGCTGTTAACTAAATCTGGTTAATTACGCATTACTAAATCTAGTATGGCTTGCCCCCTTGTTGCCTCCAGGACAGACCATCCCTCACCATCAACATCCTGGGGGTCACCATTGACCAAAAACTTAACAGGACCAGCCACACACATACTGTGGTGACAAGAGCAGGTCAGAGGCTGGGTATTCTGCAGCGAGTGACTCTCCAAACTATTCCATCAACCTCCTGACTTTTTTTTATTCGTTCACGGGATGTGGGCGTCGCTGGCAAGGCCGGCATTTATTGCCCATCCCTAATTGCCCTCGAGAAGGTGGTGGTGAGCCGCCTTCTTGAACCGCTGCAGTCCGTGTGGTGACGGTTCTCCCACAGTGCTGTTAGGAAGGGAGTTCCAGGATTTTGACCCAGCGACAATGAAGGAACGGCGATATATTTCCAAGTCGGGATGGTGTGTGACTTGGAGGGGAACGTGCAGGTGGTGTTGTTACCATGCGCCTGCTGCCCTTGTCCTTCTAGGTGGTAGAGGTCGCGGGTTTGGGAGGTGCTGTCGAAGAAGCCTTGGCGAGTTGCTGCAGTGCATCCTGTGGATGGTGCACACTGCAGCCACAGTGCGCCGGTGGTGAAGGGAGTGAATGTTTAGGGTGGTGGATGGGGTGCCAATCAAGCGGGCTGCTTTATCTTGGATGGTGTCGAGCTTCTTGAGTGTTGTTGGAGCTGCACTCATCCAGGCAAGTGGAGAGTATTCCATCACACTCCTGACTTGTGCCTTGTAGATGGTGGAAAGGCTTTGGGGAGTCAGGAGGTGAGTCACTCGCCGCAGAATACCCAGCCTCTGACCTGCTCTCGTAGCCACAGTATTTATATGGCTGGTCCAGTTAAGTTTCTGGTCAATGGTGACCCCCAGGATGTTGATGGTGGGGGATTCGGCGATGGTAATGCCGTTGAATGTCAAGGGGAGGTGGTTAGACTCTCTCTTGTTGGAGATGGTCATTGCCTGGCACTTATCTGGCGCGAATGTTACTTGCCACTTATCAGCCCAAGCCTGGATGTTGTCCAGGTCTTGCTGCATGCGGGCTCGGACTGCTTCATTATCTGAGGGGTTGCGAATGGAACTGAACACTGTGCAGTCATCAGCGAACATCCCCATTTCTGACCTTATGATGGAGGGAAGGTCATTGATGAAGCAGCTGAAGATGGTTGGGCCTAGGACACTACCCTGAGGAACTCCTGCAGCAATGCCCTGGGGCTGAGATGCTTGGCCTCCAACAACCACTACTATCTTCCTTTGTGCTAGGTATGACTCCAGCCACTGGAGAGTTTTCCCCCTGATTCCCATTGACTTCAATTTTACTGGGGCTCCTTGGTGCCACACTCGGTCAAATGCTGCCTTGATGTCAAGGGCAGTCACTCTCACCTCACCTCTGGAATTCAGCTCTTTTGTCCATGTTTGGACCAAGGCTGTAATGAGGTCTGGAGCCGAGTGGTCCTGGCGGAACCCAAACTGAGCATCGGTGAGCAGGTTATTGGTGAGTAAGTGCCGCTTGATAGCACTGTCGACGACACCTTCCATCACTTTGCTGATGATTGAGAGTAGACTGATGGGGCGGTAATTGGCCGGATTGGATTTGTCCTGCTTTTTGTGGACAGGACATACCTGGGCAATTTTCCACATTGTCGGGTGGATGCCAGTGTTGTAGCTGTACTGGAACAGCTTGGCTAGAGGCGCAGCTCGTTCTGGAGCACAAGTCTTCAGCACTACAGCTGGGATGTTGTCTGGGCCCGTAGCCTTTGCTGTATCCAGTGCACTCAGCCGTTTCTTGATATCACGTGGAGTGAATCGAATTGGCTTCCGTGATGGTGGGGATATCGGGAGGATGCTGAGATGGATTATCCACTTGGCACTTCTGGCTGATCTACAAGGTACAAGGCACAAGGCAGGAGTGTGATGGAATACTCTTCACTTGCCTGGATGAGTGCAGCTTGAACAACACTCGAAGCTCAACGCCATCCAGGACAAAGCAGCCCGCTTGATTGGCACCCCATCCACCACCCTAAACGTTCACTCCCTCCACCACCGGCGCAGTGTATACCATCTACAAGATACACTGCAGCAACTCGCCATGGCTTCTTCAACAGCATCTCCCAAACCTGCGACCTCTACCACCTAGAAGGACAAGTGCAGCAGGCACATAGGAGCAACACAACCTGCACGTTCCCCTCCAAGGCACACACCATCCTGGCTTGGAAATATATCGCTGTTCCTTCATAGTCACTGTGTCAAAATCCTGGAACTCCCTAACAAACAGCACTGTGGGAGTACCTTCATCAGACGGACTGCAGCGGTTCAAGAAGGCGGCTCACCACCACCTTCTCAAGGGCAATTATGGATGGGCAATAGATGCTGGCCTTCCCAGTGATGCCCACATCCCATGAATGAATTTAAAAAATTGTATTGTATGATTCATACTTATCTTCCCTAAAGCTAATGCCTATTAAGGTGAATTGCTCTTGAGGTTAGGTTTAGCATACCAGCAACTAGGCCTCAAGCATTGTTTTGTCAGTGGTTGTGCCACTCTAAATGGGCAGTGATGAGGTTTTGGAGGAAATGTAAAGGAAAAAATATTTTTGATGGGGTGAGGAACAGAACATGATCCCTATCCAAATGGCAGAGTATCTAAGATCATCTGTGAACTAAGTTAACTCGGCAGTATTGGCCTTATCTCATGGACAAGTTTCTGTTGACTATTACATATTTTTAATTCATTGGAAATTTTGCTTGGGAGCTATAAGGTCCCCCAAGTTTAGAACATTAAACAATGTGAGGTGGAGAGAAATTAAAAAGTCTGCATTATTTGATGTATTTCTAAATATTCCACCTCGTACAAGCACATTTGATCTTTGAGTCCAAAGTTGTCCAGCATTATCAGGAAATTTGCTTTGCATGTTTGCATTCTCCTGAATTGGGCATTTTGTAGGTTCTTGTTCTTCGTTTGGAATGGTGTGCGTGCGTGTGCCTGACCAGTAAACACTCAAATGCTTTTTCTTTCCAGCTTTGATGAAAAGTCGTGTGAGTTTTTAATCAAATGGGAGACTCGTGCAGCCTGTGCTGTAAAACCACAAGAGGTTTACATGGTGGATGCAACCATTAAAAGCCCATCAACTGGCCAGAAAGTCAATTTGTCAGTTATTTATTCTAAGTAAGTATTGTATGTTTCATCCTTCTAATTCAACTTTCATTGAAGTTTATTCACATGAACAAACATAAGTGTCATGTTGCTTTTGTCAGCTGTTGCTGTGGAGAAGACCTGTTTTTGTCCTGCTTGTCACAGTGCCTACTCAAACTAAATTAAATCTCTACAGAATGTGAGATTTGTTTTAAAAATTATCATCTTTATGCGGGTAAGCTTCTGCAAACATTGAAATGTTGAAACAAAACTTAACTTTGAGTAATATGACTAACCTTCCCTTCATGTGATTAAGCTATTTTGCCCATTTCTAACGCTGCTTTATTTTCCATTTTATGGATTTTTTTTGGTGATAATCTGGAAGTGTTGGGGGGGTGGTTCATACTACAGATAGTGCACGCATTCCATATATTGCTACAAATTCTTGCTTTCTGTGTTGCAGGTTGTACAAAGCTTCAGGTGATATTCGATCAAATGGCGACGCATATATCTACGATATTCAGCTTTCTGGGATCACGGATCCTGAACACATTCAGTGCCAAGGGTCCAACATCTGTCAGGTTAAAACTAACCAGCCTTACTTCAGGCGTATTGGCGTAGCCTCTAAAGCAAAATACTACCTTGAAGGTAAATGCTTCATATTCTGTAAATTACTTGTTTTTTTAATAGTTTGTTTCCTGAAAGATCAATTTCTGCCAATGACTTAGAATAGAATCTTAGCGTAGTACAAGTTGGGAATCTTTATATTCAAAAAAACTTACTTTAATCTTGACATCATACAAGCATGGTTGATATAAACCTGCTGTAACCTTTCTATAATATTTTCAGATTATAAAATCTCCATTGACTTGTGCACAAAATCTAGGCTGACACTCCATTGCAGTACTGAGGGGGTACTGTGCTATCGGAGTTGCTGTCTTTTGGACGAGATGTTAAACCGAGGCCCCACCTGCTCCCTTGGGTGGATGTAAAATATCCCATGGCACTATTTCGAAGAGGAGCAGGGGAGTTCTCTTTGGTGTCCTGGCCAATATTTCTCTCTCAACCAACAGATTATATGGTCGTTACCAAATTACTGTTTGTGGGATCTTGCTGTGTGCAAATTGGCTGCTGCCTTCCCTACATTACAACAGTGACTGCACTTCAAAAGTACTTAATTGGCTGTAAAGTGCTTTGGGATGCCCTGAGCTTGTGAAAGGCACCAGATAAATGCAAATCTGTTTTTTCTTTCTATAACCATTACCATTTCATTAAAAGCCTCACCCTGCTGTTAGTGTGTTTGTAAGGAGTTTAGCATCAAATTGTGACTAACTGATAAATTCCGCCTGTTTTCGAAGTGTTAGTATTTTTCTGCAGGCTAGAGTCTAGGCATTAATTCATTTCATGCTGGCAGCTCCTTCTGGTTAGTGGTTTTACATCTCAGATTGACCTAGTCCTTGGCTGAAAAGTGGTCTTTACTCATGCCTTTTAGCCAGTTGAGCCCAGATCTTTGGAACTTGCTTCCACCTCCTTTGGTGCAGGGAGGCAAAACAAAAGTAGCAACAATAGGGTTTGTTTTTACTTTAGAGAGGAAAAACAATGGGTGAAAATAGATGGGACTATATGGGGTGGGGGGAACGCTGGAGAGAAGGTAAACTTTTTTTTTAAAAAGAGAATGACACAACAGAAAATTCTCAGGGTGGAGCAGAGGAAAGCTGTGGCGCTGTTCAGAAGGGACTTGATCCTGGGACGGCAGAAGAGTAATGGCAAGTGGGTTGGGACAGAATTGGAAGCTATAGTTAGAGTAATCGAAGGTGTAGATGGCGGGAGCGAAGAAAAGGACGACAAAGGGGTCGAGCAGGACTGCAGGATGGTCCACATGAATAAAGGGAATTCCAAAATATGCATGCAGTGGACACAAGTGGCTTTATGTAACACATAAAAATTGATGACATTGGCATTACTACACGAGTTCATTGTACAGTTTGTGAATGAACACAAACCAGGGGCTGATGGTGGTTGAAGGAGTCTGGCACCTAGTGGAGGCCAAATAGAATATTACTATATGTCTACTCATCTCAGTGTCCCTTATTCTGGCTATCGTTAGCCATGGAATTTGGTTAGATGTTAGGAAGTATTTCTTTTCAGCGTCATCGCCCTTTGGAACAGATACTCAAGCATATGGTGGGTATGGATTCTCTGTAGGCCTGGACAAGTAAGTAATAGAGGAGCACATTTTCAGCCACAGGGCAAGTTGCAGGTTAGCTGGGAGTAGAAGTAATTATGGGTTACTGCAGTCTCCTAGAGCTTTGCTTGGGGAGTCCAAGGAATATAGAAAATCTCAAGGTCAGAAAAGACCATTGGTCTCTCTAGTCTGCTGTTCTACTGCCCTAGCATTTATAATCAAAGTGTTTCCTAAAGTACAGCAGAAGAGTAATGGCAAGTGGGTTGGGACAGAATTGGAAGCTATAGTTAGAAAGAGTAATGGAAGGTATAGATGGCAGGAGCGAAGAAAAGGACGACAAAGGGGTAGAGCAGGACTTCTGCTTTGACCATTGAAAAGATCTAAACTACTTGCCCCTACAATTGCCCTTCGTAAGCTGTTCCAAAGGCTGACCATACTCTGTGGGGAATTGTTTTCTTGCATCCTACCAGAAACTACCCGTTCTCAGCTTGTATTTAGAGGCACACTAGAAGGGAAAACAACTAATGAATGGTGACAGTCAAGTGTAGAGTTGATGAGAGGGCAAATGAAAGGATAATGGCTATTTGCCAAATAAAATCCCAGAATTCAAATCAATGTGGCTGCATGAAGTAATCTAATTTGATCTCCAGAACTGATTTTAATTGACAAAGTCAAAATAGATAGTGGCGTACCCTCCAATGATTTGTAAAATAAACATATGAGCTTATTTGTCTAACATTTATCAAGTCCATATTTGGTTATAGTCTGTATGTTTCTTGGTACCCTTGGCATTCTTATCTATCTCTGCTCTGGAGGCTGATGACTGGTCCACTCTATGCAGGATTTTATCAGCCTCCTTATACACCTGCCTCTTGTTCTATTACCAGTTTTTCCAGACCGTAACAATCCCAACAACTTCCCCTATGACTCCTGAATAATGCACTCATGGTATATCATTTTTCTCATCATAATAAGCCTCCTTAATTCTCTTGTGCGAACTCTAGGACTCTCATTAGTCGATCGTCTTATCCATATAATTTTCTGCACAGGTCCGTAGAATCAGAACTCAAACACCTCCAGTCGTTTTTACTTCATTTTTCAAGGTATAGTTTTTGCACCCATACAATATTGTTGACCCCACAACATTAAGCATTCTACATTTCACCAGCCTGACTTTAAGGTTGCACAGAAACTCTTTAAAAGCCTATTTTTGCAATTGGTATTCTCCGTTTAACTCCATTACTTTGGCCATCTGATGTTGCGTATCCAAGTAAATAGTTTTACTTGCTCTATTTCCATATTGTTTGCTCTCAGGTCAGTTTTTGCAAGATCCTCTTTGGCTATGATTCTCATTGACTGTTTTTGCAATTACTTTGAATCCATATTTATAAACTTGTCTGACTTACATAGGAACAGGAGTAGGCCATTCAACCCCTCGAGCCTGTTCTGCCATTAAATGTGATCATGGCTGACCTGTATCCTAACTCCATCCACCCGTTTTGACTCCATATCCCTTAATACCCTTGGCTTGCAAAAATCTGTCGATCTCAGATTTAAAATTATTAATTGAGCTAGCATCTACTGCTATTTGTGGGAGAGTGTTCCACACTTCTTCTGCCCTTTGCGTGAATAAATGCTTCCTAACTTCTCTCCTGAATGGCCTGGCTCTGATTTTAAGGTTATGTCCCCTTGTTCCAGACTCCCACACCCGCAGAAAAAGTTTCTCTCTGTCTCCCCTATCAATTCCTTTCAAAATCCTAAAAACCTCAATCTAATGTCCCTATAACCATCTATATTCCAGGGAATACAAGCCTAGTTTATGTAATCTCTCTTCATAATCTAACCTCTGGAGCCCTGGTAACATTCTGGTGAATCTGCTCTGCACTGCACTCCTTCCAAGGCCAATGTATCCTTTCTAAGGTGTGGTGCCCAGAACTGTACACAGTACTCCAGATGTGATCTAACCAGGGCTTTGCATAAATGTAGCAAAACTTTCTCCCTTTATATTGTAGCCCTCTAGTTATAAAGGCTAACATTCCACTAATCTTTCTGATTTTTTTGTACCTGAGGGTACAGTAGCATAGTGGTTATGTTACTGGACTAGTAATCCAGAGGCCAGGCCTAATAATCTGGAGTCATGAGTTCCAATCCCGCCACGGCAGCTGGGGAATTTAAATTCAATTAATTAAATAAAATCTGGAGGGAAAAAAAACTAGCATCAGTAATGGTGGCCATGAAACTAACGGATTGTCATAAAAACCCATCTGGTTCACTAACGTCCTTTTTTTAGGGAAGGAAACCTGCCATCCTTACCCGGTCTGACTCCAGACCCACAGCAATGTGGCTGATTCTTAATTCTTAAGCAAGCCACTCAGTTGTACAATCTCGCTACAAAAAATCATAAGAATAAAACCAGACGGACCACCCGGTTAGGCACTAGGCACAAGCAAACCAAGCCCAGTCGACCTTGCAAAGTACTCCTTACTAACATCTCGGGACTTGTGTCAAAATTGGGAGAGCTGTCCCACAGACTGGTCAAGCAACAGCCTGACATTGCCATGCTCACAGAATCATACCTTTCAGCCAACGTCCCATGCTCTACCATCACCATCCCTGGGTATGTCCTGTACCACAATCAGGACAGACCCACCAGAGGTGGCGGTACAGTGATATACAATCAGGAGAGAGTGGCCCTGGGAGTCCTCAACATTGACTCTGGACTCCATGAAATCTCATGGCACCAGGTCAAACATGGGCAAGGAAACCCTCTGCTGATTACCACCTACTGCCCTCCCTCAGCTTATGAATTAGGCTTCCTCCATGTTGAGCACCACTTGGAGGAAGCACTGAGGGTAGCAAGGGCACAGAATGTACTCTGGATGGGAGACTTCAATGTCAATCACAGAGTGGCACGGTAGCACCACTACTGACCAAGCTGGCCGAGTCCTGAAGGACATAGTTGCCAGACTGCCCTGCGGCAGGTGGTGAGCGAACCAACACGTGGGAAAAACCTACTTGACCTCAGCCTCACCAGTCTACCTGTCGCAGATGCATCTGTCCATGACAGTATTGGTAAGAGTGACCACTCCACAGTCCTTGTGGAGATTAAATCCCGTCTTCACGCTGAGGACACTGTCGAACGTGTTGTGTGGCACTACCACCGTGCTAAATGGGATAGATTCAGAACAGATCTAGCAGCTCAAAACTGGGCATCCACGAGGCGCTGTGGGCCATCAGTAGCAGAATTGTATTCCAGCACAATCTGTAAGCTCACGCCATATTCCTCACACTACCATTACCAACAAGCCAGGGGATCAGCCCTGGTTCAATGAGTGTAGATGAGCATGCCAGGAGCAGCACCAGGCATATCTAAAATTGAGGTGCCAACTTGGTGAAGCTACAACACAGGACTTGCATGCATACTGAACAGCTGAAGCAACGTGCTTTAGACAGAGCTAAGCAATTCCACAACCAACGGATCAGATCAAAGCTCTGCAGTCCTGCCACATCCAGTCGAGAATGGTGGTGGACAATTAAACAACTAACGGGAGGAGGAGGCTCTGTGAACGTGAACATCCCCATCCTCAATGATGGCAGAGTCTAGCACATGAGTGCAAAAGACAAAGCTGAAGCGTTTGCAACCATCTTCAGCCAGAAGTGCCGAGTGGATGAACCATCTCAGCTTCCTCCCGATATTCCCACCATCACAGAAGCCAGTCTTCAGCCAATTCGATTCACTGCACATGATATCGAGAAACGGCTGAGTGCACTGAATACAACAAAGGCTATGGGCCTTTGGGCCCCAAAACATCCCGGCTGTAGTGCTGAAGACTTGTGCTCCAGAATTAGCCGTGCCTCTAGCCAAGCTGTTCCAGTATAGCTACAACACTGGCATCTACCAGACAATGTGGAAAATTGCCCAGGTATGGCATGTCCTGTCTCCAACACGAGGACAAATCCAATCTGGCCAATTACCGCCCCATAAGTCTACTCTCAATCATCAGTAAAGTGATGGAGGGTGTCGTCGACAGTGCTATCAAGTGGCACTTACTCACCAATGCTCAGTTTGGCTCCTGCCAGGACCACTTGGCTCCTGCCAGGACCACTTGGCTCCTGCCAGGACCACTTGGCTCCTGCCAGGACCACTTGGCTCCTGCCAGGACCACTTGGCTCCTGCCAGGACCACTTGGCTCCTGCCAGGACCACTTGGCTCCTGCCAGGACCACTTGGCTCCTGCCAGGACCACTTGGCTCCTGCCAGGACCACTTGGCTCCTGCCAGGACCACTTGGCTCCTGCCAGGACCACTTGGCTCCTGCCAGGACCACTTGGCTCCTGCCAGGACCACTTGGCTCCTGCCAGGACCACTTGGCTCCTGCCAGGACCACTTGGCTCCTGCCAGGACCACTTGGCTCCTGCCAGGACCACTTGGCTCCTGCCAGGACCACTTGGCTCCTGCCAGGACCACTTGGCTCCTGCCAGGACCACTTGGCTCCTGCCAGGACCACTTGGCTCCTGCCAGGACCACTTGGCTCCTGCCAGGACCACTTGGCTCCTGCCAGGACCACTTGGCTCCTGCCAGGACCACTTGGCTCCTGCCAGGACCACTTGGCTCCTGCCAGGACCACTTGGCTCCTGCCAGGACCACTTGGCTCCTGCCAGGACCACTTGGCTCCTGCCAGGACCACTTGGCTCCAAACATAGACATAAAGCTGAATTCCAGAGGTGAGGTGAGAATGACTGCCCTTGACATCAAGGTGGCATTTGACAGAGTGTGGCACTAAGGAGCCCCTAGTAAAATTGAAGTCAGTGGGAATCAGGGGGAAAACTCTCCAGTGACTGGAGTTGTACTTAGTACAAAGGAAGATGGTAGTGGTTGTTGGAGGCCAATCATCTCAGCCCCATGACATTGCTGCAGGAGTTCTTCAGGGCAGTGTCCTAGGCCCAACCATCTTCAGCTGCTTCATCAATGACCTTCCCTCCATCATAAGGTCAGAAATGGGGATGGTTGCTGACTATTAGTGTTCAGTTCCATTCGCAACCCCTCGGATAATGAAGCAGTCCATGCCCACATGCAGCAAGACCTGGACAATATCCAGGCTTGGGCTGA
This sequence comes from Heptranchias perlo, assembly GCF_035084215.1. Lineage (NCBI taxonomy): Eukaryota > Metazoa > Chordata > Chondrichthyes > Hexanchiformes > Hexanchidae > Heptranchias > Heptranchias perlo. The sequence goes on from NC_090332.1 coordinate 67,457,046, forward strand.
TAAGTAGCAAGTAACATTCGTGCCAGGCAATGCCCATCAACAAGAGAACCTATCACCTCCCCATGACATTCAACGGCATTACCATCGCCGAATCCCCCGCCATCAACATTCCAGGCGTCACCATTGACTAGAAACTTAACTGTACCAGCCACATAAATACCGTGGCTACAAGAGCCTGTCAGAGGCTGGGTATTCTGCAGTGAGTGACTCACTTCCTGACTCCCCAAAGCCTTTCCACCATCAACAAGGCACAAGTCAGGAGTGTGATGGAATACTCTCCACTTGCCTGGATGAGTGCAGCTCCTACAACACTCAAGAAGCTCAACACCATCCAGGACAAAGCAACCTGCTTGATTGGCACCCCATCGAGCGCCCTAAACATTCACTCCCTTCACCGGCGCATTGTGGCTGCAGTGTGTACCCATCCACTGGATGCACTGCAGCAACTCGCCAAGGCTTCTTCGACAGCACCTCCCAAACCCGCGACCTCTACCACCGACAGGGACAAGGGCAGCAGGTACATGGGAACGACACGACCTGCGCGTTCCCCTCCAAGTCACACACCATCCTGCCTTGGAAATATATCGCCGTTTCTCCGTCGTCGCTGGGTCAAAATCCTGGAACTCCCTACTTCATAGTACTGAGAGAGAAACTTCACCATCAGGACTACAGCGGTTCAAGAAGGCGGCTCACCACCACCTTCTCGAGGGCAATTAGGGATGGGCAATAAATGCCGGCCTTGCCAGCGGTGCCCACATCCCATGAGCAAATTAAAGAGAAAAACTACATTTTAATCTGTGTACATGGACCCCTAAATATGTTTGGACCTCCACTGTTCCTAGTTTTTTCACCATTTTAAAAAATACTTGGATCTATCCTTTTCTGATCCCAAATGGATGACCTCACACTTACCTGCGTTAAAATCCATCTGCCACAGTTTTGCCCACTCATTTTATCTAACACTGTCTCTTTGTAATTTTATGCTCCTGGCTACACTACTTACTGTGCCACCAATCTTTGTGTCATCAGCAAACATCACCAGATACTTGGATACCAAGTATCTGTTCGGTATGTTTAATCAATGTATCTTAGAAGCTGGGTTCCAAAATTCATGGAAAATTGACAGTTTAAGTCATCCAGGCTATATGTCCATGTGTCTCAGTGAATTAAATGTGTTGAAAAGAATGGGTGGTGTCACACATCTTCATCCTACTGCTCTTCTGACCTTCGTCTATATCATTTACTCATTTTCAACTCTTACTGTAACTTGTTCCCAGTAAAGAATCCTAATAAGTGGCATGTTTTCCAATCAATTCCAGCTCTTTCCAGACATATGTTAATCTTGTGTTTCACCCTGCCAGACATCTCAATCTACAAAGCCTGCCCTTAATCATTCCTGAACCAAACATTCCTTTTGTTCCCACTCTGCTCTGAAACCAAACTGTTCCTCACTTAAATAGTCACATCAGCTTTCTTCTAATTCTCTGCAGCACGATTTTTAACAGTACTTCCAAAACCGATGGTGGCCTCCAGATTATACACAATCAGTCATGTGGTATGATTTACATTTCCAGTCTGTCTTTTGTTTCTAGATGATGACCTGGATGTAGTTTTTTCTTCTAATTCAGTGTGTGGCCGTGATAAATCCAAGAACGTCTCCTCCACCATACTTCTCCACTGCAGTCGATCGGCAGGGGAAGGCAAACCAGACTTCCTTCATGAGACTTCAGATTGCCAGTACCTTTTTACATGGTACACATCGACCGTCTGTGCACTTATGTGAGTTTCTTCTGTTTATAGATTTACGCTACAGAAGACTGATTAGCAATTTTTCTCCTTTAGTGTTGCATTTTTAAGTAGGTGCTGAAGTGTTTAAATAGCGCTGGGCAAACAGTACTCATGTATTGAGCATTCTCTGCTGAACCTTTCAGAAGTTTGAAGCCTGTCCTCTTTCTCCTTTTTCCTCCCTCCCCCCCCCCCCCCCCCCCCCACCAAACACACATTCACTTTGTATGTTATTTGTAAAAACATTCTATAATCTTGTAAAGATCAAATTCAAGCCTCCTCAGAGTTTCAAGAATATGATTTAATTCTTGGTCCCTGTATTATGTCAGTTGCATTATTTGAAACACCTGATATGGCTGGCAAGATGCTTGTAAGAAAAGCTCTCCAGGCCAGTGTTCTGACTGATCAATAGAATAACTGAGATGGGAAGTTGAAAGGCAGTAACAAATTCAGGTGTCCACATAGTCACGTGGTGAAAGTGAAAGATTCCTGCTGACACAAAAGAAGCCTTTCCTGTAAACTAACATTTCCAAATCCACCAACCTAGAAAGTAGGGGTTTGCCCTTTTAATCTTGAAAGCTTTAAGCCATGTTTCCTATAGCACACTACTTCAGAGAGAAACGTAGTAGAACTCTTGTGCAGGAGACTAAATGGCTGGGTAAAGTCCATAGTGGGAGAAAGGGAGGTCATGGAGTTAATTGCCTTTCACATTCCATGCTTTGGCCCTAAGAAAAGCTACATCTGCACAAATGAAAGCTTCATACCAACATGATTGACAGATTTATACTCTGTGTTGAACCACAAAAAAGGTTAAGATACCACAATATCTGTATGGTCAGTAATGAATTCAAGCCAGCACAATACAAAATCTAAAAGTGTAGGAATGAAAATCTTGCTTTCCAGAGAAAATTGTCAATTTATTTAAATTAAGACTGTCCACATTTAGGTGTCAGCTATGGTTCATTGGGTAGCACTCTCACTTCTTGAGTGGGTTCAAATCTCACTCCAGAGACTTGAGCACATGTCTAGGCTGGCACTCCAGTGCTGTCCTGAGGGAGTACTGCAATGTTGGAGGTGCCATCTTTTAGATAGATATTAAACCGAGGCCATGTCTGCCCTCTCAGGTGGGTATAAGATCCCATGCCACCATTTGAAGATGAGCAGCGGAGTTCTCCCCGATGTCCTGGTCAATATTTCTCCCTCAACTAACACCACGGAGAAAGATAATCTGGTCATTATCGCATGGCTATTTGTGGGATCTTGCTGTGTGCAAATTGGCTGCTGTATTTCCTACATTACAACAAGTGACTACACTTCAAGAGTACTTCATTGGCTGTAAAGTGCTTTGGGATGTTTTGAGGCCATGAAAGGTGCTATACAAATGCAACTTGAGAGCTTTAAGAGCTTTACTGTTGATATTGCACTCCAACATTGAAGGGGATAAAGTGCAGGACAAAGTAGAATTGCTACTTTGCATGAATTTGGAGAAGATTGGCTTTGCAGTTCACAAGAGTATTTATTTATAAAGATGATTTTATAATTCAGAAGTACAGAGAAAGTGTAGATAGGAGCTCTAATAATCAGCAGACGTGCTAAAGAAAAGACCTAGTCTGCAAGTGGGAGCTGCCTGACTCATTCTTTCTCCTGTTTTATACAGGTCAGACAATGCTGTGATTCCAGACGGTAAGAGTGGAGACGATACCACGGGTTTGTCTGGAAGGAGCAGAGCTGTGGGGGCAGTGCTCAGTGTGTTACTGGTGGTGCTAACTGCCTGCTTACTCATCTTGTTACTTTACAAACAGGAAAGAAGGTATGAACAAAATAGTGGTCGCATTCATGAATGTTGCTCAGGGTTTTGTTTTAAACTGAACACTGCACCCTCCCTCCCCAGTCCGACTTACACAATTTAAAGGTCATAAATGGATTAGAAGGGAGAGAAAATACAGTTGTCCTCATCTTTGCTGACCCTGGACAGTGCAACCTGGTGCACCGCTTCCCAACCTCTAGTGATGTTATCTCTTCGAGGAAGTAAAAAAAAAACACGGAGGGGAAAGCTGTGGCCCATTTCAAGAAGACTGGTGAAATTCCTTTTCGAGTAAGCTGCAGATGACCATGATTACCCATAAGTCACAATTGGGCTATCATCTTAAACCCCGCCCCCCCAACCCTCCTTGATATTTTGCATTGGACTTAGCATATCCATGCTTGCCAACTCTGCTGGGAAGGTAGTATTAGAGCACAACCCTTGTAAGAAATACTTCCTGGTATCCAACCTGACTCTCAGCCAGTGTATTTTATTGGCATGGCCTCTAGTCCTACTACAGCTACCCATTTGAATATTTTATTCAAATCGACTACACTCAATCCTTTTATCACTTCAAAACCTCAATCCCTTTCTGCTTTTACTTGTAATGGATGCCCATCTATGGAGTAGAGATGGTTTGAGTTGCCTGGCCTTATGTGCATAATATGGAATTTCTCCACATTAAATGGTATCTGCCATTTATAATGAGCCCATTCACTTACGTAAATCTGCTTGCAACTTACTAATCTACTTACTGCCAACCCTTTTACATTTCTGTATCTGTAAATGTAATACAGTTAAGCCCTCAAGATTGTCTTTAATGAAAAAGCATAAAGTAAAGGACTGAGCACAGAGCTTTGAGGCCTGATGTGAACCTTTACCATTAATAACCACACTCTATTCAAACAAATTATAACAAACTCCGTCAATTCTACTGTTTCCCAGTAATACCACCAAGTTGTTCCTTGGTCTGATTTATTTCCTTTTTAAAATGTGACAACATGGACATTTACCAATCCTTTGAACCATCAAAGTCTGGAAAGTCAAGCAGTGGCTCGGAGAGGATTTCCCCATTTCTTCGATAAATTGATTTGGATCTTGCAGTGCTATTATTTAAGTCCATTTACGTTTAGCTAATACCACATCGATGTTAAAGAGCAGGACCTCAAAGATGGTGATCTCTGGATTGCTCCCAGTGCCACATGCTATTGAGTATAGGAGAGTACGATAAGACAAGTTAATGTGTGGCTGGAGAAATTGTGCAGGAGGGAGGGCTTCAGATTCATGGGGCAGTGGGACCAGTTCTGGGGCAGGAGGGACCTGTACAAGATGAACAGGTTACACCTCAACAGGACTGGGACTAATTACCTCGCAGGGAGGTTAACCTGTGCTGTGGGGAATTTGGCAAGGCGGGAGGTGGGGGGCTACCAGGATGAAGCATGAGAGCAGATACAAGCTGCAAGGAGGACTGGGAGCGACAAACAGCATTAGAATAAATAGCAGTTCAGACATGGGAGGTATCAGATAGGAGGGAAATGAGAGGCAAACAAGGATGGGTTTGCACAGGGCGTGGTAATTAAGTTTGTTCAGCTGCAGGCACAAGTAGCCACATGGGATTATGATATAGTGGCAATAACAGACCTGGCTCAAATAAGGGGAGGAATGGGCACTTATTATTCCTGCTACATTTGTATTCAGGTAAGATAGGGAAGGAAAAAGAAGGGGGTGAAGGTATTGACCAAAGTTACAATTATAGCACTAGAAAGGGATGATGTATTTGAATGTTCAAAGACAGAATCTATTTGGTTAGAATTAAGGAACAATATAGGAGCTATTACGCTGCTGGGTGTATACTACAGGCCACCAAATAATGGGAAGGAGGTAGAGGAGCAAATTGCAGGAAGATGAAAGAACTTTAGAGTAGTGATAATGGGGGACTTCAGTTATTCTAATATAGACTGGGAAAATAACAGTGTAAAGGGCAAAGAGTGGGAGGAATTCCTGAGATGTGTACAAGAACTTTGTTGATCAGTATGTTTCCAGCCCAGTGAGGAAGGAAGCAGTGTTGGATCTGGTTCTGGGGAATGAAGTGGGGCAAGTGGAACATGTTTCAGTGGGAGAACATTTGGGAAACAGTGATCACAATATGATTAGGTTTGGAGTAGATATGGAAAAGGAAAAATCAAATGTGAAAGTACTCAACTGGAGGAGTGCTAATTTCAGTGAGTTGAAAAGGGATCTTGCCTAGGTGGATTGGAATGAAAGATTGGCAGCTAAAACAGTAAATGAGCCTTTAAGGAGGAGGTAGTTCAGCTACAGACTAGACACATTCCCACGAGGGGAAAAGGAAGGGCATCCAAAGCTAGAGCTCCCTGGATATCTAAAGATACAGAGATTAAAATGAAAAGAAAAGGGAGGCTTATAATAAATGTCGGGTTCATAATTTAGTAGAGAACCAAGTTAAATGCACAAAGTACAGGGGAGAAATGAAAAAGGAAATGAGGGGCAAAGAGATTGTATGAGACTACATTTTGCGAGTAATAGATTAGCAGGAACCCAAAAGTCTTTTCTAAACATATAACTAGTCAAAGGAAGGGTGGGGCTGATTAGGGACTAAAAAGATCATCATGTGGAGGCAGAGGGTATGACTGAGATTCTAAATGAGTACTTTGCATTTGTTTTCACTAAAGAGGATGCTGCTAATGTCACAGTAAAGGAGGAGGTAGTAGAGAAATTGGATAGGATAAAAATAGATAAGAGGAGGTACTAAGAAGGTTGGCTGCGTTCAAAGAAGAAAAGTCACCCAGTCCGGCTGGGATACATCCTAGGTTACTGAGGGAAGTAAGGGTGAAAATTGCGGTGGCTCTGGCCATAATCTTTCAGTCCTCCTTAGATATGGGAGTGGTGCCAGAGGACTGGAGGATTGCGAATGTTACACCCCTGTTCAAAAAAGGAGAGATGGATAAACACGGCAACTACATGCAAGTCAGCCTAACATCGGTGGTGGGGAAACTCTTAGACATTAATCCGGGACAAAATTTATTGGCACTTGGAAAAATATGGGTTAATAAATGAAAGCCAGCATGGATTTTTGTTAAAGGCAAATCGTGTTTGACTAACTTGATTGAGTTCTTTGAAGTGATGGAGAGTTGATGAGGTTAGTGCGGTTGATGTATATGGACTTTCAAAAGGCATTTCATAAAGTACTGCAGAATTGAAGCCTGTGGGATTAAAGGGGCAATTGCCACATGGATAAGAAATTGGCTATAGGACAGAAAGTAGAGGGGAGTGGTGAATGGAAGTGTGCAGTGGTGCCCCTCGGGTCAGTGTTGGGACCACTGCTTTTTTTGATATTAATCACCTGGACTTGGATATACAGGGCATAATTTCAAAGTTTGCAGATGAAACAAAACTCTGAAATGTAGTGAACAGTGAGGAGTGTAGTATCAGACTGCAGGAGGATGTAGACAGGTGAAATGGGCGGGCACATGGCAGAAGAAATTTAATGCAGAGAAGTGATTCGTCTTGGTAGAAAGAATGAGAGGCAATAAAAAATAAATGGTACAATTTTAAAGGGAGTGCAGGAACAGACGCACCTGTTTTTGAAGGTGGCAGGACAAGTTGAGAAGGCTGTTTAAAAGGGTTTTGATAGAGTAAATAAGAAACAACTGATTCCAGTGGCAGAAGGGTCGGTAACCAGAGAACACATTTAAGGTAATTGGCAAAAGACAAGAGGCGACGTGGAAAAAAAAAATACATAGCGAGTTATGATCTGGAATGCACTGCCTGAAAGAGTGGTGTAAGCAGATTCAATAATAACTTTGAAATGGGAATTGGATAAATACTTGAAGTGGAAAAATTTGCAGGGCTATGCAGAAAGAGCAGGGGAGTGGGACCAATTGGATAGCTCTTTCAAAGAGCCGGCACAGGCACGAATGGCCTCCTTCTGTGCTGTATCATTCTATGTCACTTCTGTTTTACTAATTCTACCTAAGCCCGCACAAACTGGGATTGCCCCATTGTTTTCACAAATCGAAACTTGAAAAATACCTGCATAGTTCTTATTGCTTGTAACCTATTCCAACATTTTTAAAGGACCAATATGCATAGTTTGACTTAGTACATTTTGTATTGTTAAAATTGAGCCATTTCTGATAGTCTCTTAAATTTCCTAAAAACAAGATTGGTTTTAATACAAAATAAATAACCTAACAATAATACATTTTGAATGCATTAATGGTTTTGGGTGCTGAGATGTGACTGTATAAGATTCTGCAAGAATAGTCAGTATGCAAACTAGATAATTCATACCTGATGAAGATTATGAAGCCATAATGTCTAATTTTGGGTGACTCTCCAATGTGATGTTTTTAAAATAATACATATGTCAGTGTGTTCTGTTCATGCGGTTCAAGATCCACACTAATGAGCAGGTGTGACCTATTGTACATTTATAATGTGAAAAGCCACAATCAATTTTTTAAAAATGAATCCAGAATGATGAAAGGGGATGTTACAAGACAATTGTTTCCACACAGGGTTATTAGAACATAGAAACTATTTGTGGTAAAGCATTCTATTTCAATATTCATCATTTAAACATAATTTGATGAGAATTTGAGAAGAAAAAGTATAAAAGGTTACAGGAAAGAGGAAGGATAATGAGAAGAGTGTGGCAGGGTGTAGGTTTTCCCCATGATTCTTTCTGTAAAATGGGAGTTTCTATTTCATTTTTTGCTGTCAACAAAGTACCATGAAAAAGGCTGGATACTTACCCACCAGAAAGAGGGGGAAATTCGTACTGCACGCCATGCTGGGTGTATCCTGTCAATCCTGCACTTAATTATAGGGTCAAGTGGCACTGGTGAGGCTCATAAGATTTGTTCTGTGGTGTAGGAAAACCTGAAGAGAATTGTTTGTTCCATGCCCGTACTATTACCTCTGGAGTCCCCCCGGCCCCCTCCTATTTCTCATCTGCGTGCTGCCCCTCGTCGACATCATCCGAAAACACAACGCCAGGTTCCATATGTGCACTGACATCACCCAACTGTACCTCACCACTACCTCTGGACCCCTGAACTGCCTCTGATTTGTCACGCTGCTTGTCCGACATCAATATTGGATGAGCAGAAATTTTCTCCAAATTTAATATTGGGAAGACCGATGCCATTGTCTTCGTTCCCCACCACAAACACCGTCACCTAGCCACCGACTCCATCCCTCTCGCTGGCCACTGTCTGAAACTGACCGTTCGCAACCTTGGTGTCCTATTTGACCCTGCGCTGAGCTTCTGACCCCATATCCACTCCATCACCAAGACCACCTACTTCCACCTCCGTAACATCGCCCATCTCTGCCCCTGCCTCAGCTCATCTGTTGCTGAAACCCTCATCCATGCCTTTTGTTACCTCTGGACTCGACTATTCCAATGCTTTCCTGGCCGGCCTCCCACTTTCCAACTCTGTAAACTTGAGCTCACTCAAAACTCTGTCCGTATCCCAACTCGCACCAAGACCAAGTCCCATTCACCCATCTGCCCTGTACTGACTGACCTACATTGGCTCCCGGTCTAGCATTGCCTCGATTTTTAAAATTCTTATCCTTGTTTTCAAATCCCTCCGTGATCTCAACCCTCTCTATCTCTGTAACCTCCTCCAGCCCTACAACCCTCCAAGATCTCTGCGCTTCTCCAATTTTGGCCTCTTGTGCATCCGATTTCCATCGCTCCACCATTGGCACCCGTGCCTTCAGCTGCCTAGGCCCTAAGCTCTGGAATTCCCTCCCTAGACCTTTCTGCCTTTCTACCTCGCTCTCCTCCTTTAAGACGCTCTTTACCTTAAAACCTATCTCTTTGACCAAGCTTTTGGTCACCTGTCCTTATATCTCACGTGGCTTGGCGGCAAATTTTGTTTGACAATGCTCCTGTGAAGCACGTTGGGATGTTTTAGTATGTTAAAGGCGCTGTATAAATGCAAGTAGTTGTTTGTTGTAAAATATAAGTGTAGCCTTAAAGATCATTTGTGAATGTAACTCTTGTCCTGTTCTCCACCCCCCCTGCCCCCCCTCCACTTGTGACCCATTTTTATAATTCTGTACATTTTTCTAGGGAAATTATTCTGCAGAAAGTGACTGGTTGTTGCAGGAGAGGAACTGGAGTTGCATACAAATACACAAAGGTAAAGTTCCACTGTAATTTTCCTGTAGCTCATGTAGTAGAAATAGTATATTGAAGATAAGTAGAGAAGACAGTCTTAAGGATAGTATTACATTGAAATAAGAAGGATATTTAAAAAGGTACATTTAAAATATACTGAGGTACAAGTTAATAAGTGGAAGTGCGAGGCCACCAAGTGTAACTGGGTGGGGAAAAAAAAAGGGTAAGATAAGTTGGTGTGCAAGTGAGAGGTTACTTTATCTACAATAGGCTAAGTGAAAGAAAGAACTTTCATTTGTATATCCCAAAGGGCTTTACAGCTAATAAATTACTTTTGAAATGTATTACTGTTATGCAGGCATGTGATGCAGCAAATGGGATAAATCACCAGATAATCTGTTTTGGCTTTATTGCTTGAGGGGTAAATGGTGGCCAGAACATTGCTCTTCAAATAGTGCCACGGGATCTTTAATGCCCACCTGAACGAACAGAGGATTCTTTGGTTTAATGTGTTATCTGAAAGACAGCACCACTGACATTGCAGAACTCCTTCAGTACTGCACTGAAGTGGCAGCCTAGATTATGTGCTCAAGTCTCTGGTAACACACTCACCTCTGTCAGAATGTCGTGGGTTCAAGCCTCACCACAGAGCCATGGCTGACATGAAAGGTGACTAAGTGCAAAGGTAACAATGAGTTTGTGCTTAGAAAGTAATGGAAGGGAGTTCAGTGCTAAAAGGAATCTACATTACCAGGACAGCTAAATAAGAAAATTAGTTCAAGTTCGTACGTGAGTAGCTCAGCAGCTGAGACTATAGAATTGGCAGGGGATGAAAAAGAATGTAATTAATAAGAGAAACCTGAAATAAGAATAACAGTCAACCTATAAAGGTACACATCTATGAATCTTGGAAGCATTCATGGAAAGACGGCTTAACTCAAAGTTGTGGTGGCAGTTGGGAATTATGATAAAGGAAAGTTAGAAGCATGATTAACCCCATAGATGGAGATGAGTATAACATACAAGGGTTTGGAGTGTGGGAGGACAGAAAAGGAGGTGCAGTAGCTGTATGTTAGGGACATCTAAGAGATGAGGAAATAGACCAATTGATGCATGCTAAACTTTCCAACAATAGAGTCTGTTTGGAAATATACAGTACAAAGAAGTTGAGGATAGTATTAGATTAAAAGAAGAGGCTTATAATATTGCCAAGAAGAGTAGTAAGCTTGAGGATTGGGAGAGTTTTAGAAACCAGCAAAGGATGACCAAAAAATTGAGAGGGAGAAAATAGAATTAGAGCAAACTAACAAGAAATATAAAAACAGATGGTAAGAGCTTCTACAAGCATATAAAGGGGAAGAGAGTAGCAAAAGTAAACGTGGATCCCTTAGAGGCTGAGACAGGAGAAATTATGATGGGGAATAAGGAAATGGCAGGTACGTTAAACAAATATTTTGTATCTGTCTTCACAATAAAAAACACAAAAAACATACCAGAAATAGTGGGAAACCAAGGGTCTAATGAGTAATACTAGTATATTAAAGTAATACGAATATTACTTTAATATTAAAGTAATTAATATTAGTAAAGAAAAAGTATTGGAGAAATTAATGGGACTAAAATCCCCTGGACTTGATAGAACCCTTGGATGTAGGCTAAGAGATGTGGCTGCAGAGCTAGTGGATGCGCTGGTTGTGATCTTCCAAAATTCCCTAGATTCTAGAACAGTCCCAGTGGATTGGAAGGTAGCAAATGTAACATTGCTATTCAAGAAAGGAGGGAGAGGGAAAACGGGGAACGACAGGCCAGTTAGCCTGACATCAGTCGTTGGGAAAATGCTGGAATCCATTATTAACAATGTAACAGAGCACTTAGAATATCTTAATATGTTTTGGCAGAGTCAACATGGTTTTATGAAAGGGAAATTGTGTTTGACACGAGTTTTTTTGCGGATGTAGCTAGCAGGGTAGATAAAGGGGAACCAGTGGATGTCGTATATTTGGATTTTCAAAAGAGATTCGATAAGGTGCCACACAAAAGGTTGTTACACAAGATAAGGTTCTCATGGGGTTCGGGGTAATGTATTAGCATGGATAGAGGATTGATTAACTGACTGAAAACAGAGTGTAGGAACAAATGGCTCATTTTCAGGTTGATGGGCTGTAACTAGTGGGGTGCCGCAAGGATCGGTGCTGGGGCCTCAGCTATTTACAATCAATATTAATGACTTAGATGAAGGGACCGAGTGTAATGTATCCAAGTTTGCTGACGAGACAAAACTAGGTGGGAAAGTAAGCTGCGAGAAGGACAGAGTCTGCAAAGGGATTATAGACAGGTTAAGTGAGTGGGCAAGAAGGTGGCAGATGGAGCATAATGTGGGGAAATATGAGGTTATTCACTTTGGTAGGAAGAATAGAAAAACAGAATATTTTTTAAATTGAGAAACTATTAAATGTTGGTAGTCAGAGGAATTTGGGTGTCCTTGTACACGAAACACAAAGTTAACATGCAGGTACAGCAAGCAGTAAGGAAGGAAAATGGTATGTTGGCCTTTATTGGTGGGGGGGGGGGGGGGCGGGGTGTGCAACGAAGGTTCACTAGATTGATTCCTGGGATGAGGGGGTTGTCCTATGAGGAGAGATTAAGTAGAATGGGCCTATACTCTCGAGTTTACAAGAATGAGAGGTGATCTCATTGAAACAAGAATCTGAGAGGCTGTTTTTCCCCCTGGCTGGAGAGTCTAGAACTAGGGGGCATAGTCTCAGGATAAGGGGTCAGCCATTTAGGACCAAGATGAGGAGAAATTTCTTCACTCAAAGGGTTCTGAATCTTTGAAATTCTCTATTCCAGAGGGCTTTGGATGTTCAGTCTTGGGTATATTCAAGGCTGAGATCGATAGGTTTTTGAACTCTAAGGGAATCAAGGGATAAGGGGATTGGGTGAGAAAGTGGAGTTGAGGTCAAAGATTATTGAATGGCAGAGCAGGCTTGAGGGGTTGTATGGCCTACTCCTGCTCATATTTCTTATGTTCTTAAAGGGAGCAAAGATAGTTCATGGCGTTAACTTGTGGGTCATAAGGCCCAAAAAAGAGCCAGTTACTCCATGAAAGGATAAAGAAAAATGGGGAGAATTAACCAGTCTAAAATGAATTGGGAATGCCAAGCAATCTAGAATCTGAATCAGTGAATGTAATGCATGACTGCTCTCTGACCTAATGTTTTACAGATGCCATATCTTGATCTTATAATAGTGTGACCCAGATGGAACACTGGGAATGGAACTAATTGCAGTGCTGGGCAACAGATTGTAATCCAATTTGATACCACAAAACTGTACTCTGGTTTATTAATTTAAAAGGGTCAAGTTCAAAACAGTGACAGAAGGGCTTAAACAAATGGACTAGGGAGTAATAATCAAGAAAGTCCCAGTTGAGGACAAACGGAATGCCTCTAAGAGCACACTATTGTACATACCAAGGACTGGTGAGCACGTGTTAAAGAAACATGACTAATTAATTAAACAATGAGAAGTAAGAAAAACAAACTTTACAGTATCTTTAGGGAGAAATGTGAGGGAAATCATTGGGGAGAATACATGAAACTCTTAGAAATGCAAAAGAAAACCAGTCAAATGTAAAAAAAAAAGAGCTGAAATGAGCATAGTCGTAGAAGCAAAACTGAGCAGTAATAAATTCTTCCAGTAATAGAACAAGAGTGTTATTGAAGAACAGAGATTTCTTAAGCTGTATGGATAGAGTTGAGCTGAGGAACTAAAAATAGTGAACATACTAAATTACTTCCTAGGGGGAAGCACTTGTATCCCATCCATCATTGGAGATTCTACAACTAAATTTAACAAGTTTGAGGTCATATGCATGGGCATTCTAGACAGGCTTAAAGGGCTCAAAGGTGATTAATCAGAGATGGATGCTGTGTACCTGAGGATGGTAAGTGAGATTAGAGGTGAAACCAACAAAGTGCTGACAGTAATCATCATGGGGAAGTCTGATTGAAGGGAGGCCCCACTAAGTTTTCAAGAAAGATGAATAAAACAACTGCTAACTACAGATCCATTAGCCAATTACTTCAGTAACTGATTCCATTATTTTGCCAATCATTGGGAATAAATTTGAGGATTACCAATATGCAAATAACCTGGTAAGTGGCAGTCAACATAATTTCATGATGTGGAGATGCCGGTGATGGACTGGGGTGGACAAATGTAAGGAATCTTACAACACCAGGTTATAGTCCAACAAATTTATTTTAAAATCACAAGCTTTCGGAGATTATCCCCTTCGTCAGGTGAATGAAGGGGACAATCTCCGAAAGCTTGTGATTTTAAAATAAAATTGTTGTACTATAACCTGGTGTTGTAAGATTCCTAACATAATTTCAGACAGCAGAGGTCTTGCCTGTCTAACTTCCTCAACCTTTTTGAGGATATGACACTAGAAGTGGGCGTTTGACACCTGTATTTATAGTCTACCTAACTTCCAGAAAGCCTTTGATTTCCACATGAAAGACTGCTACACAAGCTTCAGGAAGTGGCTATCCTGTATAAAACTTAGGACAGTGGATAAGAAGTTAGGTGAAAGATGAAGCAGCTAGTACAAGTCAAGGGAGTAACATCTTGCTGGGGAGAGCCAACAGGATTGGCAATGGGATTATTACTGTTTCTTACGTTCCTTAACCTAGAGTCAGGAACACAATGCAAGTTGGTCATATTCACATTAGATAAGAAACTGCAAGGGGATGGGTGGCAATAGAATCTGATGAAGCAGCCAAGGAGTTACAGAAGAGTAGATAGTATTTGCAAGTGGACAGAATTCTAACAGATGAAATTCAATGCAGACAAGTGCAAGTTGTTGAACACCATAATTAAAAATGGGACATATTGGTGTCAAACCAGCTAGACAGAGGCTGCAAGTTATCTGGAGTGATGGATTTGACTACCATGTCCAGTCATTGCAACATATGAAATTGAATGTTGAACTGCACTGCTAAGTAGAATAGAAGTCTATGAATATTATGCTGAAATCATACAATGCTTTGGTGAGGCTACGCTTCAGTTACTGTTTGCTTGTCACGACAATATACGAAAACATCCCAGCCCTAAAATTAGTGCAGGGAAGGGCCATAAGTCCAAGTTGTGAGGAAATTAGAAAAAAATGGACTCCAGCCTTGAAAGGAGATGAGCGGTGTAGAAGTATATGTTACCAAGTAGAATAGAAAAAGTTAATGAAATAGCCAAAGAATAGTAGATTATTTCAAGTTAAGCCACAACTGTAGGACAAGCAGATATAGGTACAAACTGATAAAGGGCAAGTTCAGGACCATTGTTAGGAAGTATTTCTTCATACACACTGATCTATACTTGGAATGGTCTTCTGCTAGTGGAGCCAAAAACTGGAGTCACTCAAACAGCAGATATGTGCTGTAATGGGAAGGTAGGCTTATATGAAAGGATGGGCTAGATGAGCCAAATGGCCTTTCACATAAGTGCTTATCTGTGTAAGTCCACCTGACGAAGGAGCAAAGCTCCGAAAGCTTGTGATTTCAAATAAAGCTGTTGGACTATAACCTGGTGTTGTACGACTCCATATAATTATAACTCTGCATAGTTGCTTAAATGTACTGCTCTATACTAAGTGAAGGTGGTTGAAGGATTAATAGAATTCATTCACTTGTTCCCACCTGCTGGATATCTGCTCTTTGCCATTTGATCTAGGGTGTCTAGGTGCTGCATGACCAGTAAAATGAGATTAGCTGAGGCTGTTGCATTGGAATTCTAGTGTACAGACTGATGAAAGGCAGACCATAAGAGGACATCAAGCTGGAATTGTGCTGCAAAATATGACTTTGTGCTAATGGTTTAACTTGTCAGGCTAGTATTGCTCTGAAATGAAGGCGAGAAGTAATTTAATTTTTTCTCTATCAGATTAATGGGGAAGAGGAGGGTGATGAAAATGAGACCGAATGGCTGATGGAAGAAATCACATCGTCTGATGAGAGTGGACTGAAACCAGCAAAGGAGTGCCAGGAAAATGGCCTGAACCATATTGTCACTAAAGCTGTAAATGCTGATGTTTTTGGTTCATTCCCATTGGATGATCAGGACAGTGAAGATGAGGTTTTGACTGTGCCACAAGTGAAAGTCAACTCGACCAGGACAGGAGAGTCCAAGACCACAGGCAGACCAAAGCAGTGGCACCCACAGAACAAGCACTTTCATGATGAAAGTGATGAAGATTTACTTGGTTTGCATAACGAAAGGAAGGAGAGCAAGATAAAATCAAATCCGCAAAAGAAGAGAAACAGACCAACAAATGACTCCACAAATGTAACATTTCACGATGACAGTGATGAGGACATGCTAAACGTTTAACCTTCGTGCCTATCTACTGATGAGCCTGATAGGACACCCAGCCCAGCAGACCTGGATGGGAGGAGCCTGCCTGTCGTTTATTCTGCTGAATGTTTGAATAACCCTGCCGATTTCTGCAAATTATACACAAGAAGGGAACTGCATAAACACTGATTGTTTACAATGATGTGTAAAGAGACAAATCTTTGCTGATTTCCTAGCAATTGCCTAAAGGGTATTTATATATTAAATAAAAAAGCTTGTGCACATGGCCATTTCTTTGGGGCAATAGTTATTGCACCCAAGTATTGCAAAGAGCTCTGCGATGCTTTCTTCAACTTTGACCTGACTCTACAAAAAAAAAGGCAGGGGAATGGAATAAAAGGATGTCTGTTACTTTGCAGCTGCGTATCTACAATTAGCTTCCATGAAGCACTGCCCTTTTTGCATTAATATTTATTGGAAGTTTAAAAAAAATAGTAGTACGGGTTAGTGGATACTGGTACTTTGCTCTTCCTCCCAACTAGGAAAAGGTACAGTGATGTAGGGAAATAGGGAAGGTTTGGATGTGACCATTTCTTTTTGGAAAACTGATTCTGGTCCACATGAAGAAAGGAAACATTTGACAAAAGACTGTAGTAGTATCGTGTGAAAGCTATGCTACATGCAGGTATATAAGTTGGCAGAACATGTTGGAGATGCGTCAGCTCCGGTCCTTTTGCACGTCCCTCCTATGAAATGTATTCTACATTATTAATGTCCAGATTTGGTGGATTGGTACCAGAGTGCAGCAATATGTGTTGGGCAGATGTTCTTTTTTTGTATCTACTTTTGGTTTGGGTTCAAAGATTTTTAATTATTTGCCAATCAAAGGTATGTGATTTTTGTTTCCAACAAAAGGTTTGATAATTTTGTTGTAATATGAAATACAGCACCCATTTCAATAAAAGATGAAAATATTCCCAGTCTAGTTATGCTCCATATAAGATATTGTCTTGTCATTGTTAGTGCATTCACATAAAATGCTCCATCTTTTCTAGCCCTATGAACATTTTTATGTAAAATTTAAAAGAAAAATCAAATTGCAGCGTTTGAAACCCAAATTAGTGTTTGCTTTTTTAATAAATTGATTGCAGGCCCATTCAGTTTTACATACCTTGAATCACTTTTTCAGTTTTTGGTGATATTTTCAGGGAACAAACCCCCGGCAAAATTTTATAAGTGGCTTCGGTGCAGTCTTTAAATGGTGACCTGTTTATGTATTTGTTAGCATTACTGATATGTTCCAAACTTTGGGAAGTGCAACATAAAAGGAGTCTTGAACGCATTCATGCACATTCTGCTTACACAACCTTTAACTCTCATCCTCCATCCCAAGCGATTGCACATTGTCGGCTGAACCCCACTCCCAAGCAATGGCATTTGTTGCGTTGGGTATGGGTTACTTATCTAGATCACTTTATTTACTGTTAAGTTCTGTTTTAATGCAGCATAAATCAGTGGAAATCCCTGTGGATGCTCGCTTGCTTTCTTTGCTACATTTTCAGGATTCCTTTTTGAATCTGGAGTCTAGTTAATTTTGTTGAATGATTTTTTCATGTTTCTGTTTTTCTTTGCTTCCTAATGTGTGCTTGTTTGAACCATAACCTGGACTTTTTTTTTTGCAGCTACCCTTGTTCATGCAGTTAAATACACATGTTGGCCTCACCATTGTGCCAAAAATGAATTGTAAGGAGATAGGAAAGATCAATAGAAGAAAGTGTTACAAAAGCTGGGGAGGGTTTGTTGAGGCTGGGAGAATGAGTAAAAGAAGAAAGCTGAAGCAGGACTCCTGACCAATTTGAGGTTAACTATACGTATATAATTTGGGAAAAAAATCAAAGGAATTTGTAAAGAGAAGCATAAACCAAAGAAAAAAACCTGGATTCACTCTCAGTAGGAAAATGTTTATAAATCAATTACAAATGAAATGCATTAAAACAGGGAGACAATATTATTGAACTGTTTAAAATTAAATAAGAATATTTGAAAAATGGGGAACAATAAAGTTGATGAGATGAGTCGCTTCCTTGTAACTGAGTTCTCTTCATGTTGGCTTGTGTATCAGAAATGGCACAGCCTGTGGTGGTGGTATTGTCCTCATTGATCCAGTAGTGCTGTAATTAAAATTTATTTCTTGGTAATATATGAACCTTTTCTTGACTGAAATAAACACAATTCACTGTTGCAGTATCCTATTTGGAATGGATATTAATTACATAAACATACTCTTCCTCACCCATGTACAAATGGCCCTACCATGCCCTATTAATCATATTATCTAAAACCAAATTCAACAGTGATTTTAATATGTAGCCAAATTACCATAAAAAGAGAATGTACCTTAGAGGTGGATACTATTGAGTAGTTGATCTGCACCCACTAGTAGGTCAATATTGCATTTTCTAGAAGTCCTACAAGATGAATTTAGGAGGTTAATAATGAAAACAGAAGAAATAGGAGCAGGAGTAGGCCATACATCCCCTTCAGACTGCACCTCCATTCAATCAGATCATGGCTGATCTTCAACCTCAACTCCACTTTCCCGCCCGATCCCCATTTCCCTTGATTCCCATAGAGTCCTAAAATCTATCCATCTCAGCCTTGAATATATTCAATGACTCCGCATCCATAGCCCTCTGGGGTAGAGAGAATTCCAAAAATTCACAACCCTCTGAGTGAAGAAATTCCTCCTCACCTCAGTCTTGAATGGCCAACCCCTTATCCTGCAACTGTGTCCCCTTGTTCTAGACTGTCTAGCCAGGACAAACAATCTCTTAGCATCTACCCTGTCAAGCCCTCTCAATCTTATATGTTTCGATGACATCACCTCTCATTCTTCTAAACCCAAGAGAGAACAGGCCCATTCTACTCAATCCCTCCTCAGGACAACCTTCTCATCCCAGGAATGAATCTAGCGAACCTTCGTTGCACCGCCTCTAAGGCAAGTATATCCTTCCTTAGATGAGGAGACCAAAACTGTACGCAGTACTCCAGATTAGGTCTCACTAAAACCCTGTACAACTGTGGTAAGACTTCCTTACTTTTGTACTCCAACTCCCTTGCAATAAAGGTCAACGTGCCATTTGCTTTCCTAATTGCCCACTGTACCTGTATGTTAACTTTTTGTGTTTCTTGTACGACGACACCCAAGTGTCTCAACCACCAACATTTAATAGTTTCTCATCATTTAAAAAATATTCTGTTTTACTGTTCTTCCTACCAAAGTGAATAACCTCACATTTCCCCACATTATACTCCTTCTGCCAGGACCATCTGGTTAGGAAACAGTCTTGGGAGTAGAACTTCATGGGTGGTAAATCAGGATGACTTACTCTTTCTGTGAATACAGTTTTAATCTTAGGAAATCATTCACCTTTAAGGAACTTAACTGGTGTTTTGTTTGTAGTCTAATGAAATAAATCCATTAAATTGTGATGTCCCAGAATTTGTACATGTTCAATTTATAAAGGTTTGTATCCAGTTCTGTGTTGGTCTCTTCTGGCCATTGCAGCTTACCACCTTTGAGAAGTATCGTCTGTTCCTTTGACCCTCTTGAGATCTCCGTCTTGCTCCATACATTTATGCAGGGATGTACTGGCTCTGACCAGAGTTTAGGAAATCATCCTGGGATCTTTCAGCCTTCTGATGTCCATGTGCCATAGTTTGCATGCCTGTGGGATGAGAGCAATGTAAAACAACGCAGGCAGGATGTGGACTTTTCCTGAATAGGGAGAAGATTTTTTAATATTTGTGCCTCGATATGCTCTCATGGGATTTTCCCAGCACACCATGATTTTTTCCCCTTTTAGATTTTCATAGTTCATAACTTCAAGTTGCTTTACTCTTACCACGCCTTTGCTGCTTATTTTACACTTCTGATTTCACTCCTGTTACTTCCACTATTGTTTCTGGGCTTTTTCCAGCTGTGCGCTCTGTTTCTGCCTGCAGTGTTCTTTTCTTCTCTCTTCTCACTTTCTTCCACTGTACATGCCAAATGTCTGCCTGATCTTCCCTCTTTTCCATCTCCCATTTGATCTGGCTAATTAAATGTCTGCAGGCTCTTGCTTTTAAAGCAAGAGTTGGGAAACGCTACTGGGAAGAGGGACTATCCTAGCCTGCATTGTGGTGTGAAAGCACGGTCAGCAACAACAGCTTGCATTCATATAGCGCCTTTAACGCAGTAAAACATCCCGAGGCACTTCACAGGAGCGATAAACAAAATTCGACACCGAGCCACATAAGGAGATATTTGCTCAGGTGACCAAAAGCTTGGTCAAAGAGGTAGGTTTTAAGGAGTGTCTTAAAGGAGGAAAGAGAGAGAGATAGAAAAGCGGAGAGGTTTAGGAAAGGAATTCCGGAGCAAGGGCCTGGGCAGCTGAAGGCATAGCTGCCAATGGAGCGATTAAAATCGGGGATGAGTAAAAGGCAAGAATTGGAGGAGGGCAGAGATCTCGGAGGGTTGTGGGGCTGGAGGAGATTAGAGGTAGGGAGGGATTTGAACATAAGGATGAGAATCTTAAAATCAAGGCGTTTCCAGACCGGGAGCCAATGTAGGTCAGCGAGCACAGGTGATGGGTGAATGGGACAAGGTGCAAGTTAGGATGCGAGCAGCAGAATTTTGGATGAGCTCAAGTTTATAGAGGGTGGAAGATGGGATGCCAGCCAGGAGGGCATTGGAATAATCAAGTCTAGAAGTAACAAAGGCATGGATGGCATGGATAAGTGTTTCAGCAGCAGATGAGCTGAGGCAGGGGCGGAGACGTGCGATGTTAGAGCTTGGAAGTAGGGGGTCTTGGTGATGGAGCAGATATGTGGTTGGAAGCTTATCTCAGGGTCAAATAGAACTCCAAGGTTGCGAGCGGTCTGGTTTAGCCTCAGACAGTGGCCAAGTAGATCGGTGGCTAGGGAACGGAGTTTGTGGCGGGGACAAAAGATAAATGGCCTTCAGTTTGGATGGAGGGGTCACTAGCCCCACTTCCTTGGTTCTCATAAGAAAGAACCAGAGGTTTTATGCAGGTTGATTTGGATGAGACTGGATCAAGCAGTCAGTGTTAAATCTTAATCCAAATTGTTTATCTATGGTTTGTTCTTGAATTTCATTTTGTTCAATTTTTTTTAAAGATTAGAAATTCTGATTGACCTGCCCATACCAATGTTGAATGTGCTTGTATTACATTCCAGCCAACTATTTTTACACAGAATAAACTAGTTAATGCCAGTGTAAAAATGGGCACAAATACTGCCGCCACTACGATGGCACGAACACATTCTAGTATTGCCACTGATAGGATATGTGAGGACAATACTCATCCAACCCTTTGTCTGGACTGTGTAATTTGATCCAGCCTGCTGCAGACTAATTAAGTTTTCTGGAACGTGTGATTTGACCCAGTCATTTTCAGTCAGGCTACCGAGTTCAGGGAACGCACAGCGCAGACACTACAGAGTTCAGATAGGAACGTGTGAGGCCATGGAGGAATTTCAACATGAGGATGGGAATTTTAAATTCGAAGTGTTGCTGAACCATGAGCCAATGTAGGTCAGTGAGCTCAGGGATGATGGGTGAACAAGACTTGCTGCGAGTTAGGATATGTGCAGCAGAATTTTGGATGAGCTTAAGTATACTGAGGGTGGAATATGGGAGACTGACCAGGAGAGCATTAGAATAGTTTTGTCTGGAGGTAATAAAGGCATAGATGAGGCTTTCAGCAGCAGATGGGCTGAGGTAGGGGCTGAGACGGGCGATGTGGAGATGGAAGCAGGTGGTCTTTGTGATGGAGAAGATATGCGGTTGGAAGCTTAGCTCAGGGTCAATCAGGATGCCAAGGTTGCAAACACTATGTTTCAGCCTGAGACAGTGGCCAAGGAGGGAGGTGGAATCAGTAACGAGGGAACGGAGTTTATGGCGGGAGCTGAAGATGATGTCTTTGGTCTTCCCCCATGTTTAATTGGAGGAATTTGCAGTTCATCCAAGACTGGATGTTGGAGAAGGATGGTGTGATTAACTGTGTTTAAAAACTACTGAAATAAAGATGAGGGGGGATAGTGCACCACGGCCACAGTCACAGAGGATATCACTTGACTTTGATTAGGGCCGAAACCTGATCAGAGGGGTTCAAAAGTGGAGTTGGGGGAAAGGTGGCAGACAGGTGTGGGGCAAACGGACAGCAGCATTGCCCTCTACTCCACAGCTGCAGATAATGCAGAGTCTTTTGGAACACAGGCGATAGCTGTTGGGAATTGCAGGCAACACAAACTGTACAGTGCCTCTTCTTTATACCTACAGCTTCCCTGCCAGTTGGGTTGTCTGTATCTACGAATGCTGCTCATCCTCCTTCTATTGCTCCTTTTCTTCATTCAAGAAAGAGAGATCACAAGATAACTATTGACGAGCAAGGCCGTGCGGCTCACCTTGAATCAAGTGATGATCCCTCTTTATGTGTAGAATGATTTCTTAATATCATTCCTACATTTCAATCTATGTTGACTTCTCCTATACTAGTGATCCTCCTTGTGGCATTTTTCTGCACCGGTCACAGCACATCAGTAGCTCCCTTGTACCTCAGTGACGAGCACTGCACAAAGGAGCCAAGGTGTGCTCTGAGCAGTGGACTGTTCACAACTTCCTCTGGAGTCCCTGACGCTAGTCACAGCTTGTAAAAATAGGGCACAAAGAAGTATTATTCAAGCATATTAGATATATGCATGTGAAGTTTGCCAATCAGAATTTCAACACTTTCATCTGTCTTTCTAGCTCCATGATCTGTTTGAGTTTGAATTCAAGTCCAGATTTCACTGCAACATTCTTAGAGATGTCCCATTCTGCAAAAAGAGGAGCAAAGGTGTGTAGAATTCTAGATAATTATTTGTTTCTTTTGGTAAAACTTTTATGTGATCGCATCTCTAAATATAAAAGAACATAAGTTATAGGAGCAGGAGTAGGCCATACTGCCCTTTGAGCCTGCTCTGCCATTCAGTAAGATCATGGCTGATCATCTACATCAACTCCATTTTCCTGCCCTATTCCCATACTCCTTGATTCCCTTAGTGTCCAAAAATCTATGTCTCAATCTTGAATATACTCAATGACTGAGCATCCACAGCCCTCGGGTAGAGAATTCCAAAGATTCACAACCTTCTGAGCGAAGACATTTTTCCTCATCTCAGCCCAAAATGGCTGACCTCCTATCTTGAGACTATGCCCCCTAGTTCTAGATTCTCCAGCCAGGGGAAATGGTCTCTCAGCATCTGTCATGTCAAGCCCTCTAAGAATTTTATACATTTCAATGAGATGCCCTCTCATTCTTCTAAACTCCAGAGAATATAGGCCCATTTTACTCACTCTCTCCTCATAGGACAACCCTCTCATCCCAGGAATCAATCTAGTGAACCTTTGTTGCAACTCCTCTAAGGCAAGTATATCCTTCCTTGGGTAAGGAGACTAAAACTACACACAGTACTCCAGGTGTGGTCTCACTGGAGCTCTATATAATTGCAGCAAGACCTCCTTACTATTATACACCAACCCCCTTGCAATAAAGGCTAACATATAATTTGCCTTCCTAATTGCGTGCTGTATCTGTATGTTAACTTTTTGTGTTCCATGGACAAGGACACCCATAAATCCCTTACTACCAACATTTTAGTCTTTTTAAAACCTATTCTGCTTTTCTGTTCTTCCTATCGAAGTGGATAATTTTGCATTTCCCCACATTAGAGCCAGACCTTTCAGGAGCAAGATTAGAAAACATTTCTACACACAAAGGGTTGTAGAAGTTGGAACTCTCTTCCGCAAACGGCAATTGATACTAGCTCAATTGCTAAATTTAAATCTGAGATAGATAGCTTTTTGGCAACCAAAGGTATTAAGGGATATGGAGTTAGATCACAGATCAGCCATGACCTTATCAAATGGCGAAGCAGGCACGAGGGGCTGAATCGCCTGCTCCTGTTCCTATGTTCCTATACTCCATCTGTCACCACCTCTCCCATTCACTTAACCTGTCTATTATCCCTTTGCAGCCTCTTTGCATCCTCCTCAAGCTTTCCTACCTAGCTTTCTATCATCAGCAAACTTGGATACATTACACTCTGTTCTCTCATCTAAGTCATTGAGATAGAAAGAAAGAAAGAAAGATAGATAGATAAAATAAACAGCTGAGGCCCAAGCACTGATCCTTGCAGCACCCCACTAGTTACAACCTGCCAACCTAAAAATGATCTGTTTGTTCCTACTCTCTATTTTCTGTCCATTAACCAATCCTCAATCCATGCTAATATATATTACCCCCAATCCCATGAGCCCTAATCTTGTGTAACAACCTCTTATGTGGCACCTTATTGAATGCCTTTTGAAAATCCAAATATACAACATCAACTGTTCCCCCCCCCCCCACTCAAATCTACCCTGCTAGTTATATCCTCAAAGAACTCTAGATTTGTGAAACACGATTTCTCTTTCATAAAACCATTTTGCCTCATCATAATCATATAATTTTCGAATTGCCCTGTTGCTGCGTCCTTAACAATAGATTCTAGCTCCCTCCTTTCTTGAATACGGGTTACATTTGCTACCTTCCAATCCATGGGGTCTGTTCTAGAATCTAAGGAATTCTGGAAGTTCAAAACCAATGCATCCACTATCTCTGCAGCCATCCCTTTTAGAACCCTAGGATGTAGGCCATCAGGTCCAAGGGATTTGTCGGCTTTTAGTCCCATTAATCTTTCTAAAGCTTTTACGTTATTAATCTTAATTACTTTAAGTTCCTCCCTCTCATTAAACCCTTGGTTTCCTGAGATTTCCGGTATATTTTTTGTGTCTTCTGCTGTGAAGACAGATACAAAATATTTGTTCTGCCATTTTTTTCCCCATTATAATTTCTCCTGTCTATGCTTCCAAGGGACCCACGTTTACTTCAGCTAATCTCTTCCTTTTTACATATTTATAGAAGCTCTTATAATCTGTTTTTATATTTCTTGCTAGTTTACTCTCACATTCAATTTTCTCCCTCTTTATCAATTTCTTGGTCATCCTTTGCTGATTTCTAAAACTCTCCCAATCCTCAGGCTTACTACTCTTTTTGGCAACATTGTAAGCCTCTTTTAATCTAATACTACCCTTAACTTCTCTAGCTAGCCAAGGTTGGATTACTTTTCCTGTGGCGTTTTTATTCCTCAAGGGTATATATACTGGGAATTATGAATTATTTCTTTAAGTATTTGCCATTGCTTATCTACCGTCATATCTTTTAATCTAATTTCCCAATCTACCTTAGCCAGCATGCCCCTCATACCTACATAATTGGCCTTGTTCAAATTTAAGACCCTAGTTTTGGACTGAACTACATCATTTAGAATTTCATATTGAGTTTATCATATTATGATCACTCTTCTCCAAAGGAACCTATATTATAAGGTTACTAATTAATCTTCTCTCAGTAAGATTACTGAGTAATCCTGTCTCATTTAACACTATACCAGATCTAAAATAGCCTGTTCCCTAGTTGGTTCCTCGACATTTGTTCTAGAAAACTGTCTCAAATGCATTCCATGAACTCGTCCACCAAACTACTTTTGCCAATTTGGTTTGTCCAGTCTATATGAAGATTAAAGTCCCCCATGATTATTACATTACCCTTATTACATGCTGCTCTAATTTCCTGATTTATACTCTGTCCAACACTATAAACTATTGTTAGGGGGCCTGTAAACTACTCCCACCAGTATTTTTTGCCCCTTGTTATTTCTTAGCTCCACCTATACTGATTTTACATCCTGATTTTCTGAGCTAAGATCCTTTCTTACTGCTGTTTTTATCTCATCCTTTATTATCAGGGCCACCCCACCTCCTTTTCCATTTTGCCTATCTTTTCTAAAAGTCAAGTACCCTGGAATATTCAGTTTCCAACCTTGGTTACCCTGCAACCACATCTCAGTAATGGCTACTAATTCAAACCCATTTATCTCTATTTGTGCCGTTAATTCATCTATCTTGGTACGAATGCTTCATGCATTCAGATACAGCGCCTTTAATTTTAACTTTTTACTATTTTTCCCTGATGTGACCTTAGTCACTAATGCCCCATTACCTTTGTTAAACTCTCTGTCCCTTCCTGACACACTCTGCTTGTTTTTACCCAAATCGCTACACTGCTCTACAGCCTTGACTTTTCTTTTCACACTGATAAATTTGCCGTTACCTGAACCCTCCCCCCCCCCCCCCCCCCCACCTTATCAGTTCAAAGCCCTATCTACTGCCCCAGTTATTCAATTCGCAAGGACACTGGTCCCAGCCCGGTTTAAGTGGAGCCCATCCCAACGGAACAGCTCCCTCTTTCCCCAGTGCTGGTGCCTGTGCCCCATGAATTGAAACCCCTGCTTCCCACACCACTCTTTCAGTCATGCCTTTTAACAATCTAATCTATTTGTCCTAATGCTAATTTGCACGTGGCTCAGGTAGTAATCTAGAGATTATTACCTTTGAGGTTCTACTTTTTAATTTAGACCCTAGCTCTTCAAACTCCCTCAGAGAACATCATTCCTCGTTCTACCTATGTTGTTGGTCCCTCCGTGGATCACGACAACTGGATCCTCCCCCTCATGCTCCAAGTTCTTTTCCACCCGCGAGGAGATATCCTTAACCTTGGCACTGGGCAGCCAACACAGCTTTCGGGACTCCTGATCGCAGAGAATGGTACCTATTCCCCTGACTATACTGTCCCCTACCACTACCAAATTCCTTTTTGCTTCCCCCATTTGAATGGCCTCTTGTACCACGGTGCAGTAGTCGATTTGCCCATCCTCCCTGCAGTCTTTGTTCTCATCTATACAGGTACTAAGTACCTCGCCCCTGTTGGATTAGTGAAGGGGAAGAAGGATCGGGGGTTGGGGGGGGGGGGGCGTTGGTATCTGAGTTGTTGAACCTTGTGGTCCTTGACACCTGAAAGGAAGAAAACCAGATTTTTGTTAAAGCGAAGGATGAAATGGAACTGCGGACCAGGACAACTCTGAAGTAGAGTGAGTCGGTGCTGCTGAAGAGAGAGGGCGAGAGTGTGCATCTGGCGGTGCATGCAGTTGAGCGTGGATCTCAGGAAGTGGCGAGAGCACTGGTTGAAGGAACGCTGAACATCATGGAGAAATCTGTAATCATGGGTGGTTCTGAAATATGAAGGGTGGAATTTAAGTAGGAATCCATGTGGAATAAGTTGGAGCTGGAAACAGTTACTGGGGAAAGAGATGTGGCTGTGAAAGCGAGTTTTAGTACATTCCTGATCAAATTAGAGAAGGGAAACAGAAACAATGAAGGTGAATAAGGTAAAAGAGACAAATGGAAATCCCATTGGAGAGAAGAGCAGAACTTCTTCAAGGTGGGGCATTCCTGGAGGAGAAGTGGCCGTGAATTAAACACTAAATCAAAAGCAAAATGCTGGAAATCTAAAATAAAAACAGAAAATGCCGGAAATACTCAGCAAGTAAGCAGCATCAGTGGAGAAAGAAACAGCGTTAATGTTTCAGGTCGAAGACCTTTTGTCAGAACTGGAAGAAGTGAAAGATTTAACAGTCTTTAAGTACAGAGCCAGGGAAAGCTGGGGGGTGGGGGTGGGGGTGAAGGGGAGGGGAGGGGAGGAAAGAACAAAAGGGAAGGCCTGTGATAGGGCGGAGGGCAGGAGTGATTAAATGACATAGGGATGATGGTGCTGGAAATACTCAGCAGATCAGGCAGCATCTGTGAAGGAAGCAACAAAGTTAATGTTTCAGATCAATGACCTTTCGTCAGAACTGAAAGAAGTAAAGATTTAACAATTTTTAAGCAAGTACAGAGCCAGGAAAAGGGGGAAGGGGAGAAAAGAACAAAAGGGAAGGTCTGTGATAAGGTGGAGGGCAGGAGAGATTAAATTACAAAAGGGATGATGGTGCAAGGCAAGGACGGTGGTAATGGGACAAGTAAAGAAACAAAAGATGGGTCTAAAGGAGTTATAAATGGCAACAGCAGAACCATTAGCAGCACCTGCTGTCTGTGGGGGATACACCAGTATCCCCCACGATGACGGCATCGCTGCGACAGCATCAATACTCAACACCAACAACAGCCAAT
This sequence comes from Heptranchias perlo, assembly GCF_035084215.1. Classification (NCBI taxonomy): domain Eukaryota; kingdom Metazoa; phylum Chordata; class Chondrichthyes; order Hexanchiformes; family Hexanchidae; genus Heptranchias; species Heptranchias perlo. The sequence goes on from NC_090332.1 coordinate 67,485,291, forward strand.
CTCCAGACGCCATCCTACAACTCATCCGCTTCATCCTGGATCACAATGTCTTCACCTTCAATAACCAGTTCTTTACCCAAACACACGGAGCAGCCATGGGGACCAAATTCGCACCCCAATACGCCAACATTTTCATGCACAAGTTCGAGCACGACTTCTTCACTGCACAGGACCTCCAACCAACACTATACACCAGATAAATCGACGACATTTTCTTTCTATGGACCCACGGCGAGGAATCACTAAAGAGACTACACGATAACATCAACAAGTTCCATCCCACCATCAAGCTCACCATGGACTACTCCTCAGAATCAGTTTCTTTCTTGGACACACGAATCTCCATCAAAGACGGGCACCTCAGCACCTCACTCTACCGCAAGCCCACGGACAACCTCACGATGCTCCACTTTTCCAGCTTCCACCCTAACCACGTCAAAGAGGCCATCCCCTATGGACAGGCCCTGCGAATACACAGGGTCTGCTCAGACGAGGAGGAACGCCATGGACACCTACAGACGCTGAAAGACGCCCTAGTAAGAACGGGATATGACGCTCGACTCATCGATCGACAGTTCCGACGGGCCACAGCGAAAAATCGCATAGACCTCCTCAGAAGACTAACACGGGACGCAACCAACAGAGTACCCTTCATCGTCCAGTACTTCCCCGGAGCGGAGAAACTACGCCATGTTCTCCGCAGCCTTCAACATGTCATCAATGACGACGAACACCTCGCTATGGCCATCCCCACACCTCCACTACTCGCCTTTAAACAGCCACCCAACCTCAAACAGACCATCGTTCGCAGCAAATTACCCAGCTTTCAGGAGAACAGCGTCCACGACACCACACAACCCTGCCACGGTAACCTCTGCAAGACATGCCAGATCATCGACACAGATACCACCATCACACGAGAGGACACCACCCACCAGGTGCATGGTTCATACTCCTGTGACTCGGCCAATGTTGTCTACCTCATACATTGCAGGAAAGGATGCCCCAGAGCATGGTACATTGGCGAGACCATGCAGACGCTGCGACAACGGATGAACGGACACCACGCAACAATCGCCAGACAGGAGGGTTCCCTCCCAGTCGGGGAACACTTCAGCAGTCAAGGACATTCAGCCACCGACCTTCGGGCAAGCATACTCCAAGGCGGCCTTCGAGACACATGACAACGCAAAATCATCAAGCAGAAATTGATAGCCAAGTTCCGCACCCATGAGGACGGCCTCAACCGGGATCTGGGGTTCATGTCACGCTACACGTAACCCCACCAGCGAACAAATGTTATCTGTTTTTAATATAACGGGTCATTTGCTGTCTTTCTCTTTCTTCCAGATGTTTCTATGTTTCTGCCTCTCTCTCTCTGTGTTTTTTTGGTTGTTTGTATATTCGATGGCCTTGTAGGTACCACCTCTCTGTCTGCACACTGTGATTGCCTTGGCAACGGGCAGTTGGAAAGACTATCTGTAATCACCAGGTATTGTTCTGTGATTTATAAATGCGAAGGGTTCGAGGATTTCATTTCCACAACATTCACCTGAGGAAAGAGGAAGCCTCCGAAAGCTTGTGAATTTCAAATAAAATCGTTGGACTATAACTTGGTGTTGTAAAATTGTTTACAATTGTCAACCCCAGTCCATCACCGGCATCTCCACATCATGATAAAATGGGAGCAGTGGTTATGATCTGAAGTTATTGAAATCAATATTGATTCTGGAAGGTTGTAAAGTGCCTAATCGAAAGATGAGGTGCTCTTCCTCAAGCTTCCATTGAGCTTCATTGGAACAGTGTAGGAGGCCGAGGACAGAGAATTAAAATGGCAAGTGACCGGAAGCTCAGGGTCACGCTTGCGGACTGAATGGAGGTGTTCAGCAAAGCGATCACCCAATCTGCGTTTGGTCTCCCCTACGTAGAGGAGATCGCATTCTGAGCAGCAAATACAGAATACTAAATTGAAAGAAGTACAAGTAAATCGCTGTTTCACCTGGAAGGAGTGTTTGGGGCCCTGGACAGTGGGAAGGGAGGAGGTGAAAGGGCAGTTGTTGCATCTCCTGCACCCGCATGGGAAGATGGCTATGCAAGTACATGTCTGTTGAGATGTAGAAGTTTGTGACGGAGGTGGAATCCAAAATGTCATTTGCTGGTGTGTTGCTTTATATTTCAGATTGGCTGGTGTATCTCCCAAGTATAATGGATGCAGGTCACTTGTAACTTGTATTCCTTGTGCTTAGATTCCAAATGCCCTTATATTCTTCATGTTTAAAAAAATAAAGTGGTTCAATGCAATGTTTTATCATGAGCTGATATCAGGGTACTTACAATCGACCTGGGGTAGTTTCATTTTATCTATTCCAAATGTTCTGGGTTCATATTTGACAAAAAATCTTCAAGGGATTGGATGAACAAATTGCCCATTTTAGTCATGTCTTCAGCATCTTTTGTTGTTGGATGATGAAACAGGAATTTTACCATCCATTGTCCATCTCCTACTTTTTCTTAATAATTCTGTGCTCATTCATTTGGGTCCCTTACTACCAGCAGAGGTGTAAACTTGGTAAGTTTCAGAATATAAAGCAGGCGTGAGCACCAATATTACAGGTGAACAGTGGGAGTTTTTGTTCATAGAATCATAGAAAGTTATGGTACAGGAGGAGACCATCGTGTCTGTGTCAGCCGAAAAAGAGCTATCTAGCTTAATCCCACTTTCCAGCACATGGTCTGTAGCCTTGTAGCTTGTGGCACTTCAAGTGCACATCCAAGTACTTTATAAATGAGTTGAGGGTTTCTGCCTCTACCACCCTTTCAGGCAGTGAGTTCCAGACCCCTCCACCCTCTGGGTGAAAAAACTTCTCCTCCGTTCCCTCCAATCCTTTTACCAATTACTTTAAATCTATGCCCCCTGGTCACTGACTCCTCTGCTAAGGGAAATAGGTCCTCCCTATCCACTCTATCTAGTCCCGTCATAATTTTATATACCTCAATTAAATCTCCCCTCAGCCTCCTTTGTTCCAAAGAAAACAACCCCAGCCTATTCCGATCTTTTCTCATAGCTAAAATTCTCCAGCCCTGGCAACAGCCTCGTAAATTCCCTCTGTTCCCTCTCTATTGCAATCACACCTTTCCTGTAATGTGGTGACCAGAACTGTACGCAGTACACAAGCTGTGGCCTAACCAATGTTTTATACAGTTCTAGCATAACCTCCCTGCTCTTATATTCTATACCTCAGTTAATAAAGCAAAGTATCCCGTATGCCTTCAAAAGCACCTCATCTACCTGTCCTGCTACCTTCAGGGATTTAGGACATGCACTCCAAGGCCCCTCACTTCCTCTACACCTCTCAGTATCCTCCCATTTATTGTATATTCCCTTGCCTTGTTTGCCCTCCCCAAGTGCATTACCTCACTTCTTTGGATTGAATTCCATTTGCCACTTTTCTGCCCACCTGACTAGTCCATTGAAATCTTCCTGTAGTCTACAGCTTTCTTCCTCATTATCAACCACATGGCCAATTTTTGTATCATCTGCAAATTTCTTGATCAAGCCCCCCAACTTCAAGTCTAAATCATTAATATATACCATAATAAGCAAGGGACCTAGTACTGAGCCTTGCAGAACCTCTCTGGAAACATCCTTCCAGTCGCAAAAACACCCGTCGACCACTATCCTTTGCTTCCTGCCACAGATCCAATTTTGTATCCAACGAGCCACTTTCCCTTGGATCCCATAGGCTTTTACTTTTTTCACCAGTCTGCCATGTGGGACCTTGTTAAAAGCCTGGCTAAAATCCATGTACACTACATCAAACGTGTTAACTTATTGACCCTCCTTGTTACCTCCTCAAAGTGCAATCAAGTTAGTCTGAAACGATCTTCCCTTAACAAATCAATGCTGACTGTCCTTGATTAACCCATGCCTTTCTAAATGACTATTTATGCTGTCCCTCAGAATTGATTCCAATAATTTGACCACCACCAAGATTAGACTGACTGGCCTATAATTGTTCAGTCTATCTCTTTCTCCCTTTTTAAACAACGGTACAACATTAGCAGTCCTCCAATCCTCCAGCACCGTGCCTGTAGCCAGGGAGGATTGGCAAATGATAGTCAGAGCCTCCGTTATTTCCTCCCTTGCTTCTCTTAACAGCCTGCAATACATTTTATCCAGGCCTGGCGATTTATCTACTTTCAAAGATGCTAAACCCTTTAATACTTCCTCTCTCACCATGTTTATCCCATCCAATATTTCACACTCTTCCTCAACTACAATCTCTGCATCATCCTCATTTTTTATGAAGGCAAAGTAATTGTTAAGAACCATACCCACATTTTCCACCACCACCCACAGGTTACCTTTTTGGTCTCTAATAGGCCCTACTCTTTCCTTAGTTATCCTCTAGCTCTTTATGTATTTATAAAACATTTTTGAGTTTTCCTTGATTTTACTTGCCAATATTTTTTCATGCCAACTCTTTGCTTTCCTAATTTCCTTTTTAATTTCACCCCTGCACTTTCTATACTCCTCTAGGCTTTCTGCAGTATCGAGCTCTCGGTATCTGACATAAGCTTACCTTTTTTGCCTTATCTTACCCTGTATGCTCCTTGAAATCCAGGGGCTCTAGAATTGGCAGTCCCACCCTTTATCTTTGTGGAACATGTTTACTCTGAACCCTTGAATCTCCCCCTTGAATGCCTCCCACTGCTCTGACACTTCAAGTAACTGTTTCCAGTCCACCTCTGCTAAATCACTTCTCAGCTTAGTAAAATTGGCCTTTCCTCAATTTAGAACTTTTACTCCTGTTCTATCTTTGTCCTTCTCCATAACTATGCTAAATCTAACTGAATTATGATCACTACCACCAAAATGCTCTCCCACTGATACTCCTTCCACCTGCCCAGCTTCATTCCCTAAAACTAAGTCCAGAACTGCCCCCCCCCCCCCCACCTTGTTGGCCTTGCTACATCCAGGCTGAGAAAGTTCTCCTGAATGTAATTTAAGAATTCCGCGCCCTCTGTACCTTTTACATTGATTGTATCTCAGTTTGTATTAGGGTAGTTGAAATCCCCTTCTATCACTGCCCTATTGTTTTTGCACTTCTCAGAAATTTGCTCTTCTATCTCCCTCTGACCGTTTGGGGGTCTATAGTACACTGTACACTCCCAGCAGTGTGATTGACTCTTTTTTGTTCTTTAGCTCAACACTGTGCATATCAGCAATTTGTGAAGATCAAATTAAAGATTTTGCATTGCACTTTTTATGCTCTGTTGCAGCTACTTCAACCTTAGTACATGGACAGACCTACTTGAACCTCAAAAATCCCTCGTCACCACAGAAAATGTATTAGGTACAGAGGAGAGGAATAAGTGAGGTCTACTACACCGTCTACATGTGTCCTGAATTCTAGTTACAGTGAGCCCACATGACTATACATAAGACCCAATAAAAGTGGCCTGACCATTTTACGGTTAGGGGGGGAACAGATTTTACAATATGGATCAACCAAAAGATGTGTGCAGAATGATGGTGGCTAGATGCATGCTGCACAATCTTACCATTGGGAAGGGGCGCCATCTTAAAAATGAATTGGATACTCGCCAGCAGCATGGCCATGGTCAAGGGACTATACCTGTCAACGTTAGATAACCTTGGCATGGGAGCTTAGGCATGATGTGATTGGCCACTTCACTTAAATTCCCCACTGTCAGAGTGAGAGATGTAACTCAGTAGCCCTTAACAATTAATGTTTCTCACCATCACAGTTTCTCATCATTGGTTGATCGGGACATGTACGCCCATCCCTAGGATGCATTAACTAGACTTGTATGTATAGATTGCTGGATGTAATAAATTATCTTTGTAGTATTGCTAATCTTTTTCCTAATAATTCAGCAACCATTACCCAGCCATTGAATTTCCTGCTGTCCTATCTTGTCAGAAAAACATTTAATTGCGTTGGATGATTATATTGACTTTTCAAGACTATCTAGCCTTAATTGTAGGCCCTCTCGATATTTGGCTTCATCAGATATAATAGCAGTGATTGCATTCTAGGTCCATGCCACTATGCTGCTCGCACCCTGAATCAAAGAATCACTGCAGCTTCTATCTAGGATGATCCTTCCATACAGAACTGTAGTATCCACTGATCCAGCACCTCATTTATATCCGAGCTATTAATCTCTGAAATGGATATCTCCATCCTTCCCAGCCATATGGCACTGGCTCTCCAACATCCTCAGTTTGAAAGTGGCTCCACCTGACTCCCCTACCTATCCTCGGCTTAGGAACTGAATCTAGGTTGTCTGTGACCCTTGATCTCTGCAATTCGTCGTTGGCTAGTACAAGTGTTCCTTCCTCTGTGCCTAGTAAATTTTCTGTGGTGACTTGAGGGGCTTTTGAGGTGCAGGTAGGTCTGTCTATGTGCTAGTGTCTGGTATAATAATGGTGGTGTGTGAATGGGTTCTGGTGTGACATACAATTCAGTGATTGTTTGAAATCTAGATGGTTCAGGCTCTATGGCGAGAACACGAGCCTACATACTGGGTTGCTCCAAAAGTGATTCTGGAATCCAAAAGTACTTTTTATGTGTAGGCACGGTGGATAATGTCCCTGACATAACCACGATGGGTAATGGTGTGCGGTCTAACTCTTATTTCAGACTACACTACCTTTCAGTCAGTGCCAGACTAAAGCATGTGCTTAAGGTGCTGTGGCACAGTACCCTGCCCAGCATATGTTTCTGTAGACAGACTGACGTGTCTAATTAGTTTAATAGATAGTTGCATTAGAACTAGAATTTGGATAACAGGAATCCATCAATTAGTGCAAACATTTCACAACAGGGCTTATTTACATAAAGTGGAAGGCATGTCTAGGGGGACCCTGCGAAACCAAACAATTGGCTGAGAAATCTGCTTATTATGAGTACTGAATGGCCATTTATAACACATTTTGATATCTTTATGTTACATCATGTCCACTTATTTCTGTTAACTAAATTTCATCTACCTGCCAAGTTATATTAACCATTTGCTTTTCTATTTTGTATCTGAGTGAGTGATTACATTGTCACATAATGCAGTATCCTATGAGCATGTTCTTGGTGGTACAGGGCACCTTATGAAGTTAATCCAGCCTGCTGTCAGTGCAGGAATAGCACTGTACTGGGGACAATAATGTAATGGTTATGTTATTGGACTAGTAATCCAGCGGTATGGGCTAATAATCTGTAGAACGTGACTTCAAATCCTGCCATGGCAGTTTGAGAATTTAAATTCAGTTGTAAAAATCCAACTGGTTTACTAACATCTTTTAGGGAAGGAAACCTGCCGTCCTTACCCGGTCTGGCCTATACGTGCTTCCAGTCCCACAATGTGGTTGACTCTTAACTGCCCTCTCAAGCGGCCTAGCAAGCCATTCGGTTGTGTCAAACCGCTTGTAGCAGTTCAAGAAGTAGGCCCACCACCACTTTCTCAGGGCAAGTAAGGATTGGCAATAAATCCCAGCCTTGCCAGTGATGTCCACATCCTGGGAATGAATAATAAAAAAAAAGCACAAACAATCTAGAAAACGAGCTAAAACTGACAGCTTTTAAACATCCTTGCATATAAGTCTGTGACATAAAAACAGGTAGTTGCACTGTAAGTGTAGCAGGTAGGACTTGGTCTTAATGTAACTTAGCTGCAGGTAAACCCGACATCCCATCACTCACAATACAGAAAAAAACCTGAAGTCTGTGGACGTACAGGATTGCAGCAGAGGCAGATTTAGAAATTTGTGAGTACTGAAGATGTAATATTTATTTTGGGAAGGGGGTCTGTTCTCTTTCTACCCTACTCCTCCCCGTCCAAGAAAATGTTCTAAATTTTCTTTCTTTTTGCACTTCATTTGGTGCATTTCCCAGAATTTGAGTCTATTGTAATTCAGGTCTTCAGACCCTGAAAGACAGATATTTTAAATCTGAAAGTAAGCTAGTTGCAGAGTGTTCAATACAACTTTCCAGGGTCCAGTACTATTTAACCCCAGATACACCAGGTTGTTTGTGAATTGAAACCTTTTATAATAAATGCCTACAATTTATTGTACCCTTTTTTTTTACCAGATCCATGTATTTCTATATGAAGCTTTAGGTTACTAAGGTCATGAGCAGAAATACTTGCTCCAACACTAGTTGCAACACAATACAATTTTTATTACAATTCAGTCACTGTACTGTGACTCCCTCAATCTGTTCTGTGTAAATTTGGAGAAATGTTGATTAAAAAATTCATGCTCATACCTTAACCCTTTGTTTCCTATCTGCCAGTCAGTTTTCTATCCATGCTGCTACATTTCCTCTCATGTCATACTCTGTGTTACCGATTGGTGCTCAAGAAGAACCCTGTTGTGTAAAAAGCCAACACAGGCATGATGGACTGAATGGCCTCCATCTGTGCTGTATGATTCTATGATAAAATGAGACCATTTTACTTGACTGCCTCTGCTGGTTCGAGCTACCTATTGGACTCCTGAGATCTTCTTCGCCACTGTCATAGATCAGCTATGGTATGTTGATGCACTGTCACAGAGTCTGCCTGTCTGACTGGCTCGATGCAACTATAGAGGAGGCTCTGACTGTACACTTGGGTGAATGTGGAGAACCAAGTAGAATAAAACACTTTAATTCAACTGGAACCACCTAAAAAGAGAAAAGTAGCTTTTGCATGCAAAATGAAGCTCAACAATCATGTATTTTTCACCATAATTATTATTCGCGTTGAAGTTATTTACAATTTCTGCACAAATTACCGTGAATCACATTGTTAACTGAAGGTGTGTAGCAGGCTGAGAAATAACACGACATTTTTTTTTAAAACCAATAAAGCGTAGAGGTTTTTGAGTTGTGTATTAAAGTTGAAGTTTTGAAAAGTGGTTACCAGCGTTAGTTTGTTACTCTGCACTGAACCATTCAGTGTCGCATTTCAATTGTTCACTCATTTACTATCTTGGCTAACTCCTCAATTTACACAGTTGATTGGTAGACTTATCTCCTATACTGATTTGCTGGGATACACTGCTGTGATCCTGCAGGTAGATACCACTTGTGCAGTCAGGACATTCAATCACAACCAACTTGCTCTTCCACTAAGCAGTTGAACAGATCCTTCACAATGCCGACCTTTGATGATGCTCTGGAGGAAGTAGGAGGATTTGGACTATATCAGAAGATCACTTTCTTTCTCATTTGCCTGACCTCGGCGATGTTCTCCTATCTGTACGTTGGATTTGTTTTTTTAGCGGTTACTCCCGACCACTGGTGCAGGAGTCCTGGGGTGACTGGACTGAGAGACAAGTGCAACTGGTCTCTGGAACAGGAGAAGAATTACACGTTGCCTGTGGGCCGAGCCGGCAGCTCCTCGTACAGTCAGTGTGAGAGATACGATATAGACTGGAATTCATCTACAGGCAGCTGCGAAAATCCACTGCCCTTTGTCCATAATGGTTCCCGAGATCTACCACTTACAACGTGCCAGGATGGGTGGGTTTTTAAAAACGGCTCGTTCCCCAGTATTGTGACAGAGGTACGTTTTATTTTTGGTCAGAGATCAAATGTCAATTATATTAGAAAGTTAGCAGTAGACAATAGAAGCATCTCAACTCTTAACAGTGGCACTACATCTAGGTTGTGTCTGTGCCTTCAGCCGTCTAGGCCCTAAGTTCTGGAAATCCCTCCCCAAATCTCTTCGCCTCTCCACCTCTCTCTCCTTCTTTAAGACGCTGATTAAAACTTACCTCTTTGAACAAGCATTGGTCACCTGTCCTGATATCTCCTTCTTTGGCTCGGTGTCAATTTTTGTCTGATTACATTCCTGTGAAGTGCCTAGGGATGTTTTACTACATTAAAGGTGCTATATAAATCAAGTTGCACTCTACTGGAGTCTGTGATGGCTGACAGTTTGTTGTCATTTTGTTAAAAGGAGTGTATAATTTAGACCATCATACAGTGAGATACAATAATGGTGACTTTATATCTGGAAACGAAACAGCTGAATAAAAGTGCTTCCCAAAGTCATATTAAATGCACTGTAGTGTGTCTGTTATATTCTATCTGAAACAAAATTTGAAATAGTACTAAATGACACTGAACAGAATTGAGTTAAAATGGAATTTGCCTGTTGTCTTCAAATTATGTTGAATGATGTCATGTGCTTCATGTGCTGTGATAAACTAAGTTGAAAATCACAGCAGTTAGATTTTAGATTTGATCAGAAGCACAAAGATATGGCAGAACTCGTGAGTCAAAGGCCAAAATAACTGGATCTGTTTCCATCTAACATGTTGCCCCAATAAGCCTCACAAGGGCAAGTAGACTGACCAGACACTGTCCAAGCTTACCTAAATAGTGTGAAGTCTCTCCATCGCATCAGAATCAGTTAACTTCTCAGGGACAGTCTTTACATGGTATTGTAACTAATGAGCATCTAAATGTGGGAAAGTAATTTGGTCAGCTTTTAAAAAAAAATTGGAGGGTTGATTTCAGCTGGAGTGCTACTGGGATTACATTCTTGGGCTAGGAGGGAAAATCAGTGAGATTTCGTGCCTGTTTGTTTCAGAGGTGCCTGCTAGAAGAGTGTGTGTCTGCATCCACATCATGAGGACAGAATTTGGCTTGGCTGTGATATGCTCCATGGATAAGTACCTTGCCAACATTCATTGTATAGACTTGCACATGAAGAGTGGTCACTTGGGTGCAGCACTGGGGGACTGGTGCTGCTCGTAGAACTGTGACCTCCACTCTGAGTTGCTGCCTTCAAGAGGAGAGGAAGAGGAGAAAAATAATGGAAGGGTTTGACATACTGTGATATGTAAATTCTTTCCCTCTACATTGCAGTTTATTTCATGGCAGTAATAGTGACTAAAATATAATAACTGAAACCCACTTCCTGGACACGTACCACACCATCATAAAGTTATTTTCAAACCTTCTGAAACATCAAGATTTGGCTCCCATTGAGTCCCATTTATGTTGTCTTTCTAACCAACTATTAGGCCTGCAAGTGTCAAAAGAGCTCTCTTGGTTATATATAAAATACTGTATGTGTGTGAGAAGGAAAGACAGAACTTGCATTTATATAGTGCCTTTCGTGTCCTCAGGACGTCTCAAAGGGCTTCACAGCCAATTAAATACTTTTGAAGTATAGTCACTGTTGTGTAGGCAAATATGGCAGCCAACTTCTGCATAGTAAGGTCCCACAAATAGCAATGAGATAAATGACCATGCAATCTGTTTTGATGGCGTTGTTTGAGGGATAAATGTTGGTCAGGACACTTCCTGGAGAACTCTCTGGTTTCTGTTTGAATAGTGCAATGGGATCGTTTACATCCACCTGAACAGACAGGCAGGGCCTTAGTTTAATGCTTCATTGAATAGATGACGCCTCTGACAATGCAGTGCTTCCTCACTATTGCACTTAAGTGCCAGGCTAGATTATGCACACGTGTTCTACAGTGGGGCTCCAACCCACGACCAGCCGACTCTGAGAAGAGTGCAACCACTCAGCCAAGGCTGACACTTAAGATATCTAAAGCTACATGTAGGCAAATCCACAAGTAGCCATTTCAAACATAGGCACATTTCTGGCACTGTGCTGATATAGTCAAATTAATACCAAGCCCTATACTTGTGCAATTGTACAAAGTGTGATTGAATCTGAATCCTCTTCACATCTCCACAAAGCTGTGGAATCAGTTTTACAGCCTGTAAACATACCTTGTTTCACTGCACTTATCTGCAATAAGCAGAGATGGCATCTAGTGTCTGAATTAATCCCATCTGAGATATTCAGACAAACCTAATATATGGAAACCATATTCAGCGCACCCCTCAGAGTTTGCGCCTTACATGGGATGTGGTGGTTTAGGCAGTGTACTCTCAGAATGAACAAATTCAATAACCCCCTTGAACTCTGGTTGATTCTGACCAAACATGGTAGAAACTGTACCTGCCCTGAGGAGTCTAAGGGGCACCTCTAGGGAAATGATATCCTTTATAAGCCATGCTTGGGATAGGGTTTGTTCTTTTGGTGCTACTTGAAACCTCAACGTCTGCTTGATCTGTTCTCCAAATAGGCTCTTCCCTATGAAGGGGAGGTATGATGACAGAAATCTGGAGCCAGGCATGCCAGCAGTATAGAATTCCATGAGCAGAAGACCCTGTACCTGTACTGGGATCAAATGAATCCGCTGTATATTGCTGCTGAAGGTTCATTGCCTGATACTTGGGTGACTGACTGCAGAGTAATTCTGCAACACTCAGAGAATAAAGGGAACCGATGGAACATCATACACATCCAGAACCGCCCCTTGGTTTGTTCCTTATCTCAAGAATCCAGCTTTGATTTTTTTTTAAGGAGTTGCAGAACAAGATTGCAGCCATAAGTACAGATAAGGAAGGTCATTCTGCTCATGCTTGCATAGAAACCTGCAATCCCCCCATCACACCATCTTGGCTGTCTTTTCAATGACTCCAGAATTTGTTCCTCCACTACTCTACCTGAAGACCATTCCAGGCCTTAATCACTCTGTACTACCTGACTTTTAGCAGTTTGTACCCATGTCATATATTCATGTTATGAATGTATTTCAGGTGTAGTTACCTTCTTGGGTTCAGCATGTCAGTGACTCTGGTAAGCTGTCCAAGAGTCTTAGTTTTATAGGCATTGACTAACACTGCCTTATATCTTTTTTTTTATTCGTTCACGGGATGTGGGCGTCGCTGGCAAGGCCGGCATTTATTGCCCATCCCTAATTGCCCTCGAGAAGGTGGTGGTGAGCCGCCTTCTTGAACCGCTGCAGTCCGTGTGGTGACGGTTCTCCCACAGTGCTGTTAGGAAGGGAGTTCCAGGATTTTGACCCAGCGACAATGAAGGAACGGCGATATATTTCCAAGTCGGGATGGTGTGTGACTTGGAGGGGAACGTGCAGGTGGTGTTGTTCCCATGCGCCTGCTGCCCTTGTCCTTCTAGGTGGTAGAGGTCGCGGGTTTGGGAGGTGCTGTCGAAGAAGCCTTGGCGAGTTGTATAGTAATGAGACTTGGGGGAGTGTTATCAAATTTCATATTTGCAGCCCATCTGAACTCTTTCTAAGGACTTGCATACTGCTTTGGGTTATTTTGATCAAAACTTTTATCCACCAGATAATTGAGGCTTCAGATGATCTATCTCCTTGGCAACTATTGGGTTAAGTTTCCAAACATGCAAGTTGCCCTTTTTATCCCCATCCCCCTTTCTTGGACCTTCAGTGCCAGAAGCAATGAATATAAAGTTGATCTTTTGTATATTGATGAATATGCTATGATTTTGCTTGAGTAACTTCATGCTCAACTATATTTCATGGTTGATTCCTCCAAGGGCACAGAGTGACTTCTTATTGTGCGTGTCCTTGCACTTTGATTGTAGCTTCCTTTAGGGCATGTCATATTTGGGAAAATCAGATTACTTAATTTCATTAATCTGGAATATTTGAGTGTGTTTTGATTTCTTTAAATCATGCACATATCAACACACACCACCACTCACCACATGATTGCTGCAGGTAATGGCGATTGGTTGATATAATGTAGATTCAGGTAATGCTGAGAAGTGATCCTTCTCTCTCCTCTAGCTTTCAACTCCATTCCTCACTCCCACAATGTTTCTCGAAATTTTCTCATTTTGTTTCTTCTAAGCTGTAGGTATGCCTTCCTACACACTCTTCGTCCTCACTGTGATTCATTCCAGTGTTTCCTATCTTATTCCAACCAAGGACCTTTCAAATGTGAAACTATTACCTCCTCCCACCTTGTAAAACCCAAGATTGGCGTCACCTAATCCCTACTATTTAATTATTCTTGGCCTCTCTCCCATTGTTTCCAACCCTGGTGGTGTCCTACATTGTGGACCTTTGCCCTACACTTTAGCTTCTCAATTTAAAAATATGGGGTGCTAACCAGCATGGTTAATGGGGTTAGGATACAGATCAGCATGATCTCATCGAATGGCGGAACAGGCTCGAGGGGTTGAATAGCCTACTGCTGTTCCTATGTTCCTGATTTGGAGTTTCCAGTGCCTTCAAAGTTTAAAAGCAATAAATGTGTTATAGCTGATTATAAGATGCTATGCGGTAAGTGTTTGTGTTTTAATATCTCATAAATATGAAATCACACATGAATACCATTTTTTGTCTGTCTACACAATTTGTGCAGTTTGAACTGGTGTGTGCTGATGCCTGGAAGCTGGACCTGACTCAAGCTTGTCTAAACCTGGGATTTATGCTTGGAACGATACTCATGGGCTACGCAGCGGACATGTATGTATAATGTCACCACCAATCAAAGGTTTGATACATAATGGCAATATTTTTCTTGCAATTTATTCCTTAAATTATTCTCTTTGTAGGTTTGGCAGAAAATTGAGCTTCTTGATTGCAACATTTGTGACTTCAGTGGTGGGACTTGTAGTAACATTCATACCAAACTACACTTGGTTTCTGGTCTTTCGAACTCTGCAAGGCTTATGCAGCAAAGGAAGTTGGTTGTGTGCATACGTCTTCAGTAAGAATTATACTCTTACCTACATATTAGTAACAAATATTTTAGCTGCTCTGTAGTAACGCTGGTAACATTTATTACTAGTAACTGCTATCGCAGTGCTATACTTTGTTCCAGTGTATAATCTGTCCATTTAATAAGCTAACATTCATGCTTTGATCATTTCTAATATACAAATCTTCATTTGTGGTAAGTAGTAAATGTTCTTCATATTTTATGCATTATTGCACTGGTAAATGTTTGTAATCAGTAAATGCTACCATTTGTAGCCACTAAATCCTCCTCCCTATATGGTGATATTTGTTAATATCAAGTGTTCCTCTTACTAATCTAATGCAATGGTAACTAATAATATATAGTCCTCTTTAGCGAGTTGTTACACTTATACTATCATTTAATAAACTGTTACACTAGTAGGATTTGTCTAGTTGTAATGATATATCGAGATACATCAAAACTACGGCACAGAAATAGGCCATTTGGCCTAACTTGTCCATGCTGGTGTTTATGCTCCATATGAGGCTCCTCCCTCCTACTTCATCTAACCTTATCGGGGTACCTTTCTATTCCTTTCTCCCTCATGCGCTTATCTAGTTTCCCCTAAGGTTAAAAAAAATTTGATAACATTTGATAAAATCTTAAATTCTTAGTAAATGCAAATGTAATGGCAATTGGGAACACAACACATTTTGATGATGAGTCCAGAGACAAGTGCCACCTAGCCAAGTGCCAGCAGACAAGTATGTTTTAGAAAGCAGTGTAGAGTGTCTGTAATGGATTCTTGGGCTAAACTTGTTTGCTAGGACACATTAAATAGTGTCGCAGAAATCTTCAGGTAGTCTAGGCCTAGATCGTTGGGGTAATGTTGTGAGGCTGTGTTTCTGGCCTGTGCTCCCATCTAGGCAGTTTCTCACTAGGAACAGAGTATATCCTTAAAATTGTTCAAATACTACAGCAGAATTGATCTAGATTCCTGATCTAGTGGAGCTTTTGTTTTGCAGTGCAATGTAACCAGTTTAGGATGGGTTCCCCCCCCCAATGTAGTAAATAGAATACTGCACCATCGATAATGCATTCTCTTTCACTTGGACAAAGAGCCGACAAATCATTGATTTATTAAGCTATATTTTTGTTTCAGTCACAGAACTTGTTGGATTAGAGTACAGAAGAACAGTGGGAATTTTATACCAAGTATGCTACAGTACTGGGATGATGCTACTTCCTGCCGTTGCTTATTTTTTACCGGCCTGGAGAAATTTGCAGCTGGCGACTACCATCCCAAACTTCCTCTTTCTGACCTACTACTGGTAATGTCTGGGAAGACGATCATTATCTGAATCAGTAGCCAAAGTACTTCTGGCGTAGCAATAACCTGGATGTGTTACATTTACAGGTTGATCCCGGAGTCTCCCAGGTGGATGCTGTCTCAGAATAAGAGCGCAGAAGCCATGAATGTTATACAGAAGATGGCAAAAAGGAACGGGAAAAGTCTCTCAAAAAAGTTTGAGGTGATTAACATGAATACCTTCCCACAATTGGTCAAAAATTTAACCTTTTCGAAGGCTTTGTTTTGGTCAGTGTGTGGAAACATATCTCCAAGCCAAGCTAATAGGAAATTCATCAGGTAGAGTCTGCCTGATATGGAGTCCGCTGTCCCTTTTCTACAGGGACACCACCATTTCCATCAGTCCAGAGAGTTGAGGCGCAGGTTGGCAAGAGCCAAGGTTTAAGACCCCCATTGGTGCACTGGGATACTGCTGGAGTTTAACCAACTAAAACTGTGCTGCTTACTCACAGAGAACTGGTAGGCTTTCCAGTCTTTGTCCAGTCAGGACCAACCTTCCTGTTAGGGCATTGGCTTGGAGCCAAATTGGAAGAATTCCAGCCTCCAGGTTTCATAATTAACCTGACAGTGTGGCTCACTAATCAACAGTGCCCTGAAGAACTATGTACTTGCCTGGTTCAGGTATTGGATTACGGAGCCTGTCACAGAGGGTTTACATGGTTTGGAGCTTCCACCACCAGACATGTCATCTTTGAGCTACCTCAACCGCAATAAAATCCATTTTCCGTTGGTCCCAAAAGGAGGATAGTCACTAGTTGATAATTAGAAAGCTGGCAAGGGGAGGTTTGAGCCTTCACCAGGTGCACAGCAGGTACCAGAAGCTCCTTGTGAGATGCATGGTGAGCAGAATAACTCACAACAAAATGTGTGAGCAGATTGCCACCGTTATCCTGACCACAACATGGACACCCACCATACCCTGTCAAACAATAGCTCCTTGACTTAGAGGCTATGAATACACAATTACCTCTATTTGCTTGGTAACTGAGCTTATTTGATATACTGCTTCATGCTGCAAGAGATACACGTTATCTTGAAAGCTTTAATTCTGCAAGGAATGTGACCATCCAATTTGTTATATTCTTCTTTTAAAAAAGTATTTCCTTTATGATTGAAAATTCTGTAGATTGACGGAATGAGAAACTACTGCAGCTGTAGACCAGAATAGAGAAGCATTATTAATTATCAGGTAGAATGCTGGAAGCTGGATTTCTTCAGAGCACTTGGCAGACTAACTTATTTGTGAGTAATGAAGGTCAAAATAAAGAATAGTGTTTGATTCTCCCTTAGAGAGTTGTTAGAATGTGAGCTACATTGGCCAACCAGTAGGATATTGTCCTCTCAGGTTATGGCTAATGGTCAGTGTTGCAGTCTGACTGAGCCCCAGGCACGTTGTTTTATATTGGTTGGTGCTTCATATAACGGGACGTTTTGTTATTGAGGTATGACTCTCTTTTTTTTCCTCTAGACAATTACAGTCGAAGAGTGCAATGATCATTTGGGCCATCCTTCTTTTGTAGACCTGGTACGAACACCTCAGATAAGGAAGCACACCCTTATTTTGATGTTCAACTGGTGAGATTTCATTTATGTAAATATTTAATCCTAGGAGACTCACTGGGGCAAAATATCTGCTCTCTAAAGGATTCAGAGGCACATTAAATAGAAAAAAAGAATGATGGGCCAACATTAAGCGAGCACTGAATGAGAAAAGACCATTTCGCTCATCAAATCTGTTGATGAGGAGAATTTTTTTTTACTCAGCGAGTTGTTATGATCTGGAATGCACTGCCTGAAAGGGTGGAGGAAGTAGATTCAACAGTAACTTTCAAAAGGGACTTGGATCTCGACTTAAAAAGACAACATTTGCAGGGCTTTGGGGGAAAAGCAGGGAAGTGGAACTAATTAGCTTTTTCAGAGAGCTGGCACAGGCATGAAGGGCCAAATGACCTCCTTGTGTGCTGTATGATTCTATGATTCTAACAATATTGAGCCCTGCTCCATAGAGTATCTAACCATCTATCTCTATACTTATTCTTAAAGCCTTCAATCCCATTGTTTTTGTTGCTACATCTAATTTTCTCCACTCCTGAAGGGGCTGATGTGCTGGGGTCTGGTTACACCAATGCGGCCAGCCTTTGATACCTTGCTCAAGTACCCATTTGTCATCTCTGAACCTAGATGGCGAATATTGACAGGCTACTCATCTGTGGAGGGCACATGATCACAACTAATGGTTGTCCACACCTGACATCCATACACACATGGATTTACCAGTTAATATTACTAGTTAGCAACCAGGAGCAGGAACCCTGCTAACTGTTCCCTCCTTTCTGGGCCAAAGGCACTGGGACAAATTGTAGCACCTCTATTGTTGTTCCAGCTGAGATCAGCTAACTGGGACTATCTTAGACTGCATGGGTCAGAAGTGCTTCACTTGATACATTTACCCACCAAGCCACCAAGCCAACATTGCATCCCAATCTCAATCTTAATTAAATATTCATCCAGTTGTTTATTTTTAAAAGGTGGCACTGTTAATTTCTTTTATTGGGAACTTGTTCCATAAAATTTCTAGTCGGCAGGGAAACAAATTCTTTGAATCTCTTGTCTCACTTGAGATTTATTAATTCTGTACTAAAGTTTCTCTTTTCTGCAGTTATTGTCTACATTAAATGTCTGTTTCTGTCTGTCTTGTCTGTCCGTCAGCTTTTTACAACATCGCTCGTGTATAATGTTGCCAAGAAGAGTAGTAAGCCTGAGGATTGGGAGAGTTTTAGAAACAAGCAAAGGATGACCAAAAAATTGATAAAAAAGGAGAAAATAGAATATGAAAGTAAACTAGCAAGAAATATAAAAACAGATTGTAAGAGCTTCTACAAGTATGTAAAAAGGAAGAGAGTAGCAAAAGTAAGAATGGGTCCCCTAGACACGGAGACAGGAGAAATTATAATAGGGAATTAGGAAACGTTAAACAAATATTTTGTATCTGTCTTCATAGTAGAAGATACAAAAAACATACCAGAAATAGTGGGGAACCAAGGGGCTAATAAGAGTGAGGAACTTAAAGTAATTAATATCAGTAGAGATAAAGCACTGGAGAAACTAATGGGACTAAAAGCCAATAAATCCCCTAAACATGATGGCCAACATAAAAGAGGTGGCTGCAGAGATAGCGGATGCATTAGTTATGATCTTCCAAAATTTCCTAGATTCTAAAACGGTCCCAGTGGATTGGAAGGTAGCAAATGTAACCCTGCTATTCAAGAAAGGAGTGAGAGAAAAAACAGGGAACTACAGACCAGTTAGCCTGACATCAGTCATTGGGAAAATGCTGGAATCTATTATTAAGTAAATGGTGATGTGGAGATGCCGGTGATGGACTGGGGTTGACAATTGTAAACAATTTTACAACACCAAGTTATAGTCCAGCAATTTTATTTTAAATTCACAAATAAGTAAATGGTAACAGGGCACTTAGAAAATCATAATATGATTAAGCAGAGTCAACGTGGTTTTATGAAAGGGAAATCGTGTTTGACAAATTTATTAGAGTTTTTTGAGGATGTAACTAGTAGGGTAGATAAAGGGGAATCAGTGGGTGTAGTATATTTGGATTTTCAAAAGGCATTTGATAAGGTGCCACATAAAAGGTTGTTATGCAAGATAAAGGCTCATGGGGTTGGGGGTAATATATTAGCATGGATAGAGGATTGGTTAACGGATAGAAAACAGAGAGTAGCGATAAATGGTTCATTTTCAGGTTGGCAGGCTGTAACTAGTGGGGTGCCGCAAGGATCAGTGCTTGGGCCTCAGCTATTTACAATCTATATTAATGACTTAGATGAAGGGACCGAATGTAATGTATCCAAGTTTGCTGACGATACAAAGCTAGGTGGGAAAGTAAGCAGTGAGGAGAACACAAAGTGTCTGCAAAGGGATACAAACAGGTTAGGTGAGTGGGCAAGAAGGTGGCAGATGGAGAATATTGTGGGGAAATGTGAGGTTATTCACTTTGGTAGGAAGAATAGAAAAACAGAATATTTTTTAAATTGTGAGAAACTATTAAATGTTGGTGTTCAGAGAGATTTGGGTGTCCTCATACAAAAAACACAAAAAGTCAGCATGTTGGTACAGCAAGCAATTAGGAAGACAAATGGCATGTTAGCCTTTATTGCGAGGGAGTTGGAGTACAGAGTAAGGAAGTCTTACTACAATTGTACAGGGCTTTGGTGAGACCTCACCTGGAATACTGTGTACAGTTTTGGTCTCCTTTTCTAAGGAAGGATATACTTGCCTTAGAGGCAGTGCAAAGAAGGTTCACTAGATTGATTCCTGGGATGAGAGGGCTGTCCTATGAGAAGAGATGGAGTAGAATGGGCCTATACTCTCTGGAGTTTAGAAGAATGAGAGGTGATCTCATTGAAACATATAAGATTCTGAGGGGGCTTGACACGGTAGATGCTGAGAGGTTGTTTCCCCTGGCTGGAGAGTCTAGAACTAGAGGGCATAGTCTCAGGATAAGGAGTCAGACATTTAAGGCGATGATGGAATTCTGTACCCCAGAGGGCTGAGGATGCTGAGTCATTGAATATATTCAAGGCTGAGATAGATCGATTTTTGGACTCTAGGGGAATCAAGGGATATGGGGACCGGACAGGGAAGTGGAGTTGAGGTCAAAGATCAGCCATGACCTTATTGAATGGTGGAGCAGCCTCGAGAGGCCGTAAGGACTACTGCTCCTATTTCTTATGATCTTATGTATCGTCTTTCAATTTCTTGTTCTCCAGTGAAAGCAAGTTCACTTCAGTCAATTTCTCATTGCTAATTTAGTTCCCTCCTCTGAATTTTAATGCCGATTTAGAGTAAACATATTGTTACAAATGATGCTGTGTTGGTGAAAACAAGATTGAGAGGAGACATGATCCAGGTCTTGAAGTTGCTGAAAAGGTTAGGTAATATAATTGGGTATGGTCATGTAGTGGTTACTAGACTAGTAATCCAAAGGCCTGGACTAATAATTCAGGGAATATGGGTCCAAATACCATCATGGCAGTTTGAGAATTTGAATTCATTCTCTGAGTTTGTGGTCTGAGTTTGTGATGTGCTTCTATGGAACCATTGATATTGGTGAATTAATCCACTGTGCTACAGAGATTTGGAATGTCTGTTCTGAACAATAAATATCTTCAACTGGTCACTTGTTAGGTGGGAGTTAAAAGGAAATGCTAAGGGATTTACGTGCATAAATTCTGTAAACTGCACGTGTCAGCTGAGCTCAGTTGCTAGCACTGTCACCTGAGTTAGAAGTTTGAGTGTTCCAGCACATGAGCGCATCATCTCGGCTGACACTTCCGTGCTGCATTGGCAAAGATGTTGTCGTTTGGCTGAGATGTTAAACCAAGATCCAGTGGTACCATTCAAAGAAGAGCAGGGGAGTTCTCTTAGGATCCTGGCCAATATTCTTCCCTCAATCAACACTACCAAAACAAAATAGATTAACTTGTTATTCATTTTATTGCTGTTTGTGGGACTGTGCTGTGCACAAAATGGTTGCCATGTTTGTTTACATAAAGCAGTGATGATGTGATGAGGTGCTATATAAATATTTCTTAGCTCAGTAACTTTGAGTGGCATAGCTCAATAAAACCACTCCAATCCTGTAGCCACATTACCGTACAGCTACATTAGTGGTACACTGGCATTTTTAGCATGGGAGTACTAAGGGGCACTGGTTGGTGTAGTATAACTGCACCATAACTGGCATCTGTTTGGGATCTAGTCACCAGTGCAGTCCCAGAGGGATCTGTGTTGAGACCATTGTTCTTCATCGTCTTTATCAATGATTTGGATGAAAGCATTAAGGGAACAAATTCTCAAGTTTGCTGATGGTACAAAGATATGTGCAGGAGTTAGGAACATAGATGAAATAAATCGGATAACCAGATGATTTTGACACATCGGAGGAAGGGGCTCATGTGTGGCAGATATCCTTCAATGTGAATAAATGCAGTGTGATGCCTCTGGATAAATCTAGGCATGTGCATGCCACGCAGGGTTACCCACTAAAGGTTGTAGATCAGGAACAGGACTGGAGGGAAGGGGGTGGTTATAGTTGATAAAACGTTGTAAGGTCCACAACCAGCAAGGCTGTAAGAAAAGTTAACAGGGTGTTGGGGTGTAATGCTAGAGCAGTTCATGTAAACAATATTTAGTTGATACAAGGGCTTGGCACTGTTACATTTAGTTCTGTCCCGTCACATAGTGGAGCAGATTGAAGATTTAAAGAAACATTTAAAGAAATATTTCAATATTCTCAACAAATACACATTCCATTGAGAAATAAAAACTCCACGGGAAAGGTGATTCATCCATGGATAACTAAAGAAGTTAAGGATAGTTTTAGATTAAAAGAAGAGGCTTATAATGTTGCCAAGAAAGTACTAAGCCTAAGGATTGGGAAAGTTGGCTGCAGAGATAGTGGATGCATTGGTTATGATTTTCCAAAATTCCCTAGATTCTATAACGGTCCCAGCAGATTTGAAGGTAGCAAATGTGACCCCGCTATTCAAGAAAGGAGGGAGAGAGAAAACAGGGAACTACAGGTCAGTTAGCCTGACATCAGTCGTCGGGAAAATGATGGAATTCATTATTAAGGAAATGGTAACAGGGCACTTAGAAAATCATAATATGATTAGGCAGAGTCAACACGGTCTTATGAAAGGGAAATTGTGTTTGACGGATTTATTAGAGTTTTTTGAGGATGTAACTAGCAGGGGAACCAGTGGATGTTGTATATTTGGATTTTCAAAAGGCATTCGATAAGGTGCCACATAGAAGGATGTTATATAAGATAAGGGCTCATGGGGTTGGGGGTAATATATTAGCATGGATGGAGGATTGGATAACGGACAGAAAATGTAGAGTAGCGATAAATGGATCATTTTCAGACTGTAACTAGTGGGGTGCCGCAAAGATCGGTGCTTGGGCCTCAGCTATTTACAATCTATATTAATGACTTAGATGAAGGGACCGACTGTAATGTATCCAAGTTTGCTGACAATACAAAGCTGGGTGGGAAAGTAAACTGTGAGGAGGATGCAAAGAGTTTGCAAATGGATATAGACAGGTTAAGTGAGTGAGCAAGAAGGTGGCAGATGGAGTATAATGTGGGTAAATATAAGGTTATTCGCTTTGGTAGGAAGAATAGAAAAACAGAATATATTTTAAATTGTGAGAAACTATTAAATGTTGGTGTTCAGAGAGATTTGGGTGTCCTTGTACAAGAAACACAAAAAGTTAGCATGCAGGTACACCAAGCAATTAGGAAGGCAAATGGTTTGTTGGCCTTTATTGCAAGACAGTTGGAGTACAAGAGTAAGGAATTCTTATTACAATTGTACAGGGCTTTGGTGAGATCTCACCTGGAGTACTGTGTACAGTTTTGGTCTCCTTACCTAAGGAAGGATATAGTTGCCTTAGAGGCGGTGCAAAGAAGGTTCATTAGATTGGTTCCTGGGATGAGAGGGTTGTCCTATGAGGAGAGATTAAGTGGAATGGGCCTATACTCTCTGGAGTTTAGAAGAATGTGAGGTGATCTCATTGAAACATATAAGATTCTGAGGGGGCTTGACAGGGTAGATGCTGAGAGATTGTTTCCCCTGGCTGGTAAGTTTAGAACTAGGGGCCATAGTCTCAGGATAAGGGGTCGGCCATTTAGGACTGAGATGAGGAGGAATTTCTTCACTCAGAGGGTTGTGAATCTTTGGAATTCTCTACCCCAGAAGGCTGTGGATGCTCAGTCGTTGAATATATTCAAGGCTGAGATGGATCAATTTTCGGACTCTAGGGGAATCAAGGGATATGGAGATCGGGCGGAAAAGTGGAGTTGAGGTCGAAGGTCAGCCATGATCTTATTGAATGTGGAGCAGACTCGAGGGGCTGTATGGCCTACTCCTGCTCCTACTTCTTATGTTCTTATAAGGCCATGGAGAAGGAACAGAGGAGGGCCACCAGGATGGATCTCAACAGCCTTAGTACCTAGTCTTTAGTTATCAGGATAGTCTCAAGTAATCTCCAGTGTCCTGGCCAATATTTATCCCTCAACCAACATCACTAAAGCAGATTATCTGGTCATTTATCACATTGCTGTTTGTGGGAGCTTTTTGTGCGCAAATTGGCTGCCACATTTCCCACATTACAAAAGTGGCTACATCTACTTCATTGGTTGTAAAGAGCTTTGGGACATCCGAAGGTTCGTGAGAGGTGCTATATAAATGCAAGTCTTTCTTTCTTTTAATTGAGGCTTTTTCTTTCCACTGTAGACTTCGAAGTGACAGGACTGAAGGTTTTTTTTTAACTGATAACAAGAATGGGTTCTGTTCGGGTGAATAGGTGACTTGACCTAGGTAGGGAGGGGTGAACTAGGGAGCATCAGTGTAAAATATCAAAACAGAATGAGGTTAGCTGCCAGAAAGTATGGGGGTTATATTGGATAACCCCTGAAACTGGGCGTGGGAGTCATGGTGCACGATTAATCCAAGCCCTGTCATTGCGATGCAGGCAGCACATAATATTCGTGCTGCCTGATGATTTATCTGATTGCTGCTTCTGGCCAGGCCTACCTGCACTGTTGAGTGGCTGCTCACCAGCAGGGGGCCCCGATATCACGAGCGGCTAGCATCACTTAAAGGCAGCCTACATCTCTTAAATGAGACATGCAGTGTGTCTGCAGGAAGTGGTGGAAGTCAATTGGAAGTGAATCTATGCTGCAACATAGTGCAGCATGGTGATGATGGGACCTCTGGAGTTTTTAATGAACAACAACTGGGCTGCTCAACATTTGTGGGACTCTGATATTTGCAAAATATAAATATGGGTCCGCACGGAGTTTGAACAGAGATCAGACATCACACACGTAAAACACAGATGCAGATCCCGTTCCTATGTTTACACACTGATGAGTTATGTTAAAACATTGAATAAAGTTTGTGCACTACTAAATCCCACATCCTCCAATCTGCACCCCAGACCTCCCCAATCTGCCGATCTGAGTTTGTACCAGGCCTGCGAGAGTGCTTGCACCAAGGTTCTCTGCTGATGCACTAGAGACCTTGATACAAGAGGTGGACAGAAGGAGGTACATCCTATATCCACAGTGGGTGCAAGAGGCCCTTCAGACATATGCTGCCGAGGCAGTAGGGGACGAAATGAATGCCAGGAGCACAGCACCATGAACATGGATGCAGTGCAGGAAGAAGTTCAATGCTTTGACACGAGTGGTCAAGTTGAGTGAGGTCAACTGTCAAGTGGCGTCTCCTACCAACTGCACCACTCGCCACATCCACTGCTCCACACACTACACCCCCCATCACCCACATACCAACAAACTCTTTCAATCAGTACTCAACTCTTCCAATCAGATGCTTCCTCTCACCCTCACACATTACCACTGTTGCGAGCCGCACTCCCACAACTCACAGGTCACACACACTGGCAGCTATTCAACCATGACAGCCACATCACCCAAACATCTTGCAGGACATTCACCGACACATGTCCCGCTTTCTTGCGGGAGAAGGTGGTGCATAACAGGAGGCAGCAAGTGGCAGTGGCTCCATGGAACATGAACCTGCTGTCCTCTCTCAGGATGACAGCATTCCTGTCCCATCCCTATTACTCTACCAGTGCCCTTGCTGTTGCCTGTCAGCTAGCCAGCCCACTCCCTGTAGAGTGTTGAAACTTTATTATAGGAACATAGGAAGATAGGAACGAGAGTAGGCCATGTAGCCCCTCGAGTCTGTTCCATCATTCAATGAGATCATGGTTGATCTATGACCTAACTCCATATTCCCACCTTAGCCCCATATCCCTTATTACCTTTGGTTAACAAAAATCTATCAATCTCACATTTAAAATTAACAATAGAGCTAGCATCAACTGCCGTTTGTGGAAGAGCGTTCCAAACTTCTACCAACCTTTGTGTGAAGAAGCATTTCCTAAATTCACTCCTGCAAGTCCTGGCTCTAATTTAGTCTATGTCCCCTAGTCCTAGTATTCAAGCATAGGAGACCTCCATAAACAGGTACAAATGCATCAGCAGCTAGACGCAATAATCCAGCAACCAACCTGTAACTCCTGCATGATCCCTTGAGATAACGCTAGTGGGGGGCCCTTCCATGCTGTTTAAGACCTGTTCAGCTGTACGAGGTTAAGACAATGCGTTGAGTTCCAAAATCGCATCTGTCCCTTTAAGTCAGTGTTGCACACTGATCTACTGCATAATCATTCTACTTTACATGCTGCTGGCATTCGTTATCTGCGCGTGCGTAAACGCTTTTACCAATATGTCGTCCGGCGCACGTCATGCTAGAAGTGTGCGCGCACATTCCGGATGCCATTTTGGGTCCTTAGGAGTCCGCATAGCGCCAATGAAACGGGCGTTACGCGGCCCAATTTACAGCCCTAAGTCTTTTCACAAAGTCACTGACCTCCGAAAAAACGTGAGATAAGTTTGGACTCACTACAGCTCTTCCCAGAGGGCTGTGGATGATCAGTCGTTTAATATGTTCAAGGCTGAGATAGATAGATTTTTGGACTCTAAGGGAATCAAGGGATATGGGGATCGGGCGGGAAAGTGGAGTTGAGGTCGACAATCAGCCATGAACTGATTGAATGGCGGAGCAGGCTCGAGGGGCCATACGGCCTACTCCTCGTCCTATTTCTCATGTTCAAAGGGGAACTTGGCGCATTCCTGAGAGTCAAGAATATCTCCAGTTAGAGAAGGGAGCTGACGGGTAGGTGCATTTTTTTTTTGGGAGGAGGGCTTTTTGCCTTTTTTCAGAGATTGCATGAGTGGGGAGGTGGATAGATGGTGCATCTGGGCTCTATACACCGTGTCTGGATAGGACAGGCTTGATGGACCAAATGGGCTTTTCCTGCCCTCGTTAACACATTCTTACATCAAAACCCTTTTTGCCAGGACTGTGGCTCCCTTGTGGGACAATATTGAAGTCAGCTTGGAGTCCATCTGTAAGTTATCAATGCGAAGGAATCACTACTCCATTCAGCATTACTAGTTAGATCTATCCTCAGAAGAGGTTGTGCTCTGTAAATCCCTGGTTAAGGTAGATTTAAAAAATGAATTGCTCACCCCCATTTTGTTCTCCTACTGCAATATTCCACAGAGTCTCCAGGTAATCAAATGGTCAACCTCCTGGTTTTCTATATCCTTGTTGAAATTTAGTCTCCCACCTTCTTACCCTGGTGTTTTTCTCTGACTTAGAGTGCTTGAAGTGTGGAATATGTCTTGTTAAATTATTTCTCGCTGTGTAGTTTTTCACCTTATTGTAATTCAGCACTTACAAAAACACACAGAGTATTTGTAAGAATTGCAGGGCTCTCATCAATGGGCCACATCTTGTGCAATATTCCACTATCGACTGATGGAACTGTTTCCCTGTATCTGGTGGATAATCTTCAGTAAACAAATATGGACGATTCTACTGGAGTTTGGCGATCCAAGCTGATTGTTGGCTCACACTTTGCGCAACAAATTCAAAGATGAAAGCTTCATGACACCAAAATAAATTACTTCATGTGACACGGTGATCTTAGCAATGGTGCACAGCCTACTGGAATATTCTTGGATCAGCAATCGGCAGGATGCCATTGGATTAACTCATATGCAACTTTATTTCAGGTTCGCAACTGCCTTGGTGTATCAAGGGCTTGTCATGCGCTTGGGAACTCTGGGAGGAAACATATACCTTGATTTCTTTATCTCAGGAGCTGTGGAAATCCCGGCAGCAATCCTCATTCTTTTAGTGATCGAGCGGATTGGACGGCGCCTTCCCTTTGCGGCAGGTGGTCTGTTGTCGGGAGCATCCTGTTTGATAGCAGCGTTCATACCCGAGAGTAAGTACCACGCTTCAGGCTGCGATTCTAATCCAGTCCCAGGCTAATGAACTTAATTAGGTGTCTGCGATGTAATTAGAATAGAATAGAATCATACAGCACAGAAGGAGGCTATTTGGCCCATCATGCCTCTGTTGGCTCTTTGAAAGATCTATCCAATTAGTCCCATTCCCCTGCTCTTTCCCAACAGGCCTGCAAATTTTCCCTTTTCAAGTATATATTCAATTCCCTTTTGAAAGTTACTATTGAATCTGCTTCCACCATCTTTTCAGGCAGTGCATTCCAGATCATAACATCTCACTGTTTCTCTTTATCCCCCCCCCGCCCCTCCGCCCACACACATTGGTTCTTTTGCCAATTACCTTAAATCTGTGTCCTCTGGTTACTGACCCTCCAGCCGGTGGAAACAGTTTCTCCCTATCTACTCTATCAAAAACCCCTCAGAATTTTGATCACCTCTATTAAATCTCCCCTTAAGCTTCTCTGCTCTAAGGAGAACAATCCCAGCTTCTCCAGTCTCTCCATGTAACTGAAGTCCCTCATCCCTGGTTCCATTCTGGTAAAGTAATTGATGAGAACCTGATATAGATTTGGTTCTGGTAAACTGAGTGAGATGGTGCAACACACTGTGCTATGGAACATCAGGATGGAGGGTCACACACACGTTCTCTCAGTGGCCAGTTCCTGTTGTGTAACTGCAGTAAAGCAACATTTTAAACTGTCCAGATGCTTTATCTACTGTTTGGAGAAGTTGGACCCTTTTTGAACTTAGTACCGAATCTTCTTAGTGTGACAAGAAAATTGACATCCCACCCACTCAGCATTAAGAGCTGCCCGCCTGCGGAGTGAAACTCCATGCAAGTGACCTGCACCAACTTGTGCTGGCTACACATCACACTGCACACGTACCAGTCTGGGACCAGTATCTGTGGATTTCTATGACCCAAACGAGTTAATTCAAAATCTCTCAGCAAATATAACCAGTTAAAAATGATTATCTGGTAATTGAAATGTGAATATTTCATTTTTGTTTCAGAAAATACTGTCTTGCTAATTGTACTTTTATTTATTTTTCCAATTCAGATATCAGTTGGCTGGCAACAGCAATAGCCTTTGTGGGTAAATTAGGAATCACTGTAAGCTTCGAAATGGTAGTGTTTGTAAATGCTGAATTATACCCGACATTTATAAGGTGCGTGCAGAATAGAAATTATTCTCTACATGTTAACAGCAGTTTTTTAATGAATCTTTTAATTACATTTTTTTTATTTGTTCATGGGATGTGGGCGTCGCTGGCAGGACCAGCATTTATTGCCCATCCCGAATTGCCCTTGAGAAGGTGGTGGTGAGCCACGTTCTTGAACCGCTGCAGTCCGTGTGTTGAAGGTTCTCCCACAGTGCTGTTATGTAGGGAGTTCCAGGATTTTGACCCAGCGACGATGAAGGAACAGCGATATATTTCCAAGTCGGGATGGTGTGTGACTTGGAGGGGAACGTGCAGGTGGTGTTGTTCCCATGTGCCTGCTGCCCTTGTCCTACTGGGTGGTAGAGGTTGCGGGTTTGGGAGGTGCTGTCGAGGAAGCCTTGGCGAGTTGCTGCAGTGCATCCTGTGGATGGTACACACTGCAGCCACTGTGCGCCGGTGGTGAAGGGAGTGAATGTTTAAGGTGGTGGATGGGGTGCCAATCAAGTGGGCTGCTTTGTCCTGGATGGTGTTGAGCTTCTTGAGTGTTGTTGGAGCTGCACTCATCCAGGCACACTCCTGAATTACTGTTATATTTCAGTTATAGATTAATAGATTACACCGAGCATCTGTATGTGATCCAGTCTCTTGAACTGTATCATAAAGGTGAAACCTAATTTGCTGTATTTAGTGCTTGTGAAATGGAAAAGGTACTTTCTGTGGAAGTAAAGGTGTATTTTTTTTACAGGAATCTTGGTGTTTCAGTGTGCTCAGCGCTGTGTGACATCGGAGGGATTGCCGCTCCATTCATTGTGTACAGACTGTCAGATATCTGGATGGGAACGCCTCTTGTGGTTTTTGGTGAGTATCTTGTATTTAGTGCAGTGCATTTCACTAGTTAAATGCTGTGCTTTTATCATTTGATGACCAAGCAAGTCGCACAACTATATCTCTACATATAATGTTTGCAATTCTCAAAAGTCTCAATGTGTCCGCAGTGGGCAAAGCAAGTTCAAATTTCACACTCACTAAAAACCAAACACTTATGTCACTGTCTCTAAAAATTCCCATTCTCAAAAAAGGAACAATCGCATCCCTCCATTCCCCTTCCAAGTCCTTCCAGTGGCCATGTTGACTCCTCCTCCACCTCACGACATATCCTTAAGAATAACATTTGTCTCATATGAAACATACAACAACAACCTGCATTTATATAGCACCTTTAACATCGTAAAATGTCCCAAGGCGCTTCACAGGAGCAATTTTCAAACAAAGTTTGACACTGTGCCACATTAGGACAGGTAACCAAAAGCTTGGTCAAAGAGGTAGGTTTTAAGGAGCATCTTAAAGAAGGAGAGAAAAGTAGAGAGACGGAGAGGTTTAGGGAGGGAATTCCAGAGCTTAGGGCCTAGGCAGCTGAAGGCATGGCTGCCAACGGTGGAGAGATTAAAATTAGGGATGCGCAAGAGGCAAGAAATGGAGGAGCGCAGAGATCTCGGAGGGTTGTAGGGCTGGAGGAGGTTACAGAGATGATAAACACAGAATTTAATTCTGGAAAAAAAATGACAAAACTCACCCACAAACTTCTCCCATCTTTCAATACCCGAGATAAGTTTTGGCTATACATGCATGTCCTCTGTCAGAAATCTTAAGCTTGCATGCTCTCTCATTCATGGTTTTATGAAGGGCAGGTCATGACTGACTAATCTAGTTGAATTTTTTGTGGAGGTGACTATCCTAGGTCACTAGGATAGGAGAGTGCCTGTGGATGTTGTCTACATGTTCTTCCAAAAGGCATCTGATAAGGTTCCACACAAGAAATGAATTAATTAATTATTAATTAATTAGTTCGTTCGTTCATGGGATGTGTGCTTTGCTGGCACGGCTGGCATTTATTGCCCATCCCTAATTGCCCTCGAAAAGGTGGTGGTGAGCCGCCTTCTTGAAACGCTGCAGTCCGTGTGGTGAAGGTTCTCCCACAGCGCTGTTAGGTAGGGAGTTCCAGGATTTTGACCCAGTGACGATGAAGGTTCGGCGATATATTTCTAAGTCAGGATGGTGTGTGACTTGGAGGGGAACATGCAGGTGGTGTTGTTCCCATGTGCCTGCTGCCTTTGTCCTTCTAGGTGGTAGAGGTCATGGGTTTGGGAGGTGCTGTTGTAGAAGCCTTGGCGAGCGGCTGAAGTGCATCCTGTGGATGGTACATACTGCAGCCACAGCGCGCCTGTGGTGAAGGGAGTGAATGTTTAGGGTGGTGGATGGGGTGCCAATCAAGCGGGCTGTGTTGTCCTGGATGGTGTCAAGCTTCTTGAGTGTTGTTGGAGCTGCACTCATCCAGGCAAGTGGAGAGTATTCCATCACACTCCTTGTAGATGGTGGAAAGGCTTTGGAGAGTCAGGAGGTGAGTCACTCGCTGCAGAATACCCAGCTTCTGACCTGCTCTTGTAGCCACAGTATTTATATGGCTAGTCCAGTTAAATTTCTGGTCAATGGTGACCCCCAGGATGTTGATGATGGGAGATTTGGTGATGGTAATGCCGTTGAATGTCAAGGGGAGGTAGTTAGATTCGCTCTTGTTGGAGATGGTCATTGCCTGGTACTTGTCTGGCGCTAATGTTACTTGCCACTTATCAGCCTAAGCCTGGATGTTGTCCAGGTCTTGCTGCATGTGGGCTCGGACTGCTTCATTATCGGAGGGGTTGCGAATGGAACTGAACACTGTGCAATCATCCCATTTCTGACCTTATGATGGAGGGAAGGTCATTGATGAAGCAGCTGAAGATGGTTGGGCCTAGGACACTGCCCTGAGGAACTCCTGCAGCAATGTCCTGGAGCTGAGATGATTGGCCTCCAACAACCACTACTATCTTCCTTTATGCTAAGTACAACTCCAGTCACTGGAGAGTTTTCCCCCTGATTCCCATTGACTTCAATTTTACTAGGGCTCCTTGGTGCCACACTCGGTCAAATGCTGCCTTGATATCAAGGGCAGTCACTCTCACCTCACTACGCAAGAAATTATTAACGAATATAAAAGCGCACGGAATTGGAGGTAACCTTGTGACATGGGTTGGTAATTGGTTGGGAGGTAGGCGACAGAGTAGGAATGCAGGGAATGTACTCTGATTGGTGGGATGTGACAAGTAGTGTTCCCCAGAGATCTGTACTGGGGGCTCAGCTTTTCACCACATATATTAATGACTTGGATGAAGGAATAGAGAGCTGTATATCCAAGTTTGCAGATGACACTAACTTGGAAGACACCGTAAGTTGTGCAGATGAGAGCAAGAAGTTACGAAGGGACATAGACATGCTAAGTGAGGCAAAACGGTGGCAGATGGAGTTCAACGTGGGGAGGTGTGATGTCATCCACTCTGGATCGAAAAATAACAAATTGAACCTTGTGCTCGATGCCTCTGTTTGAATGGATTCTAACTGACTTGAATGCAATTTTAAAAATTTATTTAATAATAGATGTATTTCATTATTTGAGAGCATTAATGAGTGCCAACCCCTGCAATTTGACCATATTTGACTCCATGTTTGATCCTCTCCAATCAGGTCTCTGCCCCCACCACAGCACCGAAACAGCCCTTATCAAAGTCACAAATGACATCCTATGTGACTGTGACCATGGTAAACTATCCCCCCACATCCATCTCGACCTGTCCGCACGGTTGACCACACCATCCTCCTCCAACGCCTCTCCTCTGTTGTCCAGCTGGGTGGGCCTGCCCTTGTCTGGTTCCATTCCTATCTATCCACATGTAACCTGCAATGGCTTCTCTTCCCGCTCCCGCACTGTTACCTCTGGAGCCCCCCAAGGATTTATCCATGGCCCCTACCTATTTCTCATCTACATGCTGCACCTCAGTGACATCATCCAAAAACACAATGTCAGGTTCCACATTTATGCTGACAACACCCAGCTCTACCTCACCACCACCTCTCTCAACCCCTCCACTGTTTCAGATTTGTCACATTGCTTGTCCGACATTCAGTATTGGATGAGCAGAAATTTCCTCCAATTAGATATTAGGAAGACCGAAGCCATTGTCTTCGGTCCCCGTCACAAGCTCCGTTCCCTAGCCACCGACTCCATCCCTCTCCCTGGCCACTGTCTGAGGCTGAACCAGACCGTTCATAATCTCGGCGTCTTATTTCACCCTGAGCTGAGCTTCCAACCCCATATCCTCTCCATCAGCAAGACCACCTACTTCCACCTCCATAACAGCGCCCGTCTCTGCCCCTGCCTCAGCTCATCTGCTGCTAAAACCCTCATCCGTGCCTTTTTTACCTCTAGACTCGACTATTCCAATGCTCTTCTGGCCGGCCTCCCACCTTGCACCCTTCATAAACTTGAACTCACCCAAAATTCTGCTGCCCATATCCTAACTCGCACCAAGTTCTGTTTACCCATCATCCCTGTGCTCTCTGACCTACATTGGCTCCCAGTCCGGGAACCCTTCAATTTTAAAATTCTCATCCTTGTTTTCAAATCTCTCCATGGCCTCACCCCTCCCTATCTCTGTAACCTCCTCCAGCCCTACAACCCTCCGAGGTCTCTGCACTCCTCCAATTCTGACCTCTCGCGCATCCAAACAAGCGTACTGAGCTTGAATAAAGGAGACTATGATGGTATGAGAGCGGAATTGATTAAAGTGGACTGGAAAAATAGATTAAAGGGTAAGACGGTACATGAGCAGTGGTGTTCATTTAAGGAGTTATTTTACAACATTCAAAAAAAAAATATTCCACTGAGGAAAAAAGGGTGTAAAAGAAATGACAGCCATCCGTGGCTAAGTAAAGAAATTAAGGATAGTATCCGACTAAAAACAAGGACATATAAGGTAGCCAAACTTAGTGGGAGGATAGAAGATTGGGAAGTCTTCAAAAGACAGCAAAAAGTAACTAAAGGATTGATTAAGAAATGGAAGATAGATTATGAAAATAAATTAGCAAAAAATATAAAAACAGATAGCAAGAGTTTCTACAGTTATATAAAAAGAAAAAGGGTGGCTAAGGCAAACATAGGTCCTTTAGAGGATGAGACCGGGAAATTAATGGTGGGAAACATGGAGATGGCAAAAATGCTGAACAAATATTTTGTTTCAGTCTTTACGGTAGAGGACACTAAGATTATCCCAACACTGGACAAAAAGGGGGCTCTAGGGGGGGAGGAGCTAAATACGATTAAAATCACTAAGGAATTGGTACTCAGTAAAATAATGGGACTCAAGGTGGATAAATCCCCTGGACCTGATGGCTTACATCCTAGGGTCTTGAGGGAAGTGGCAGTAGGGATTGTGGATGCTTGGATAATAATTTTCCAAAATTCTCTGGACTCAGCAAAGGTCCCGGCAGATTGGAAAACTGCTAATGTAACACCCTTATTTAAAAAGGGTAGTAGGCAGAAGGCTGGAAATTATAGACCAGTTAGCCTAACATCTGTGGTGGGTAAAATTTTGGAGTCTATTTTTAAGGAGACAGTAACGGAACATTTAGATAAACATAATTTAATAGGACAAAGTCAGCATGGCTTTATGAAGGGGAAGTCATGTCTGACAAATTTGCTTGAGTTCTTCGAGGACATAACGTGCAGGGTGGATAAAGGGGAACCAGTGGACGTAGTGTATTTAGACTTCCAGAAGGCATTCGACAAGGTGCCACATAAAAGATTATTGCTCAAGATAAAGAATCACTGGATTGGGGGTAATATTCTGGCATGGGTGGAGGATTGGTTATCTAACAGGAAGCAGAGAGTTGGGATAAATGGTTCATTCTCGGACTGGCAACCAGTAGCCAGTGGTGTTCCGCAGGGGTCGGTGCTAGGTCCCCAACTCTTTACAATCTATATTAACGATTTGGAGGAGGGGACCGAGTGTAACATATCAAAGTTTGCAGATGATACAAAGATGGGAGGGAAAGTAGAGAGCGAGGAGGACATAAAAAACCAACAAGGGGATATAGACAGGCTGGGTGAGTGGGCAGAGATTTGGCAGATGCAATACAATATTGGAAAATGTGAGGTTATGCACTTTGGCAGGAAAAATCAGAGAGCAAGTTATTATCTTAATAGCGAGAAACTGGAAAGTACTGCAGTACAAAGGGATCTGGGGGTCCTAGTGCAAGAAAATCAAAAAGTTAGTATGCAGGTGCAGCAGGTGATCAAGAAGGCCAACGGAATGTTGGCTTTTATTGCTAGGGGGATAGAATATAAAAGCAGGGAGGTATTGCTGCAGTTATATAAGGTATTGGTGAGACCGCACCTGGAATACTGCATACAGTTTTGGTCTCCATACTTAAGAAAAGACATACTTGCTCTCGAGGCAGTACAAAGAAGGTTCACCCGGTTAATCCCGGGGATGAGGGGGTGGACATATGAGGAGAGGTTGAGTAGATTGGGCCTCTACTCATTGGAGTTCAGAAGAATGAGAGGCGATCTTATTGAAACATATAAGATTGTGAAGCGGCTTGATCGGGTGGATGCGGTAAGGATGTTCCCAAGGATGGGTGAAACTAGAACTAGGGGGCATAATCTTAGAATAAGGGGCTGCTCTTTCAAAACTGAGATGAGGAGAAACTTCTTCACTCAGAGGGTGGTAGGTCTGTGGAATTTGCTGCCCCAGGAAGCTGTGGAAGCTACATCATTAAATAAATTTAAAACAGAAATAGACAGTTTCCTAGAAGTAAAGGGAATTAGGGGTTACGAGGAGTGGGCAGGAAATTGGACATGAAGCTGAGTTCGGATCGGTCAGGGCCCTGTGGGTGGCGGAGAGGGCCCAGGGGCTGAGTGGCCGGGTCCTGCTTCTACTTCTCGTGTTCTTTAGATTTGAGGTTAGGATCAGATCAGCCATGATCTTATTGAATGGCGGAGCAGGCTCGAGGGGCCGATTGGCCTACTCCTGCTCCTATTTCTTATGTTCTTATCCCCGATTTTCATTGCTTCACCATTGGCAGCTGTGCCTTCAGCTGCCTAGGCCCTAAGCTCTGGAATTCCCTCCCTAAAGCTCTCCACCTCTCTCTCCTCCTTTAAGACACTCCTTAAAACTTACCTCTGACCAAACCTGTCCTAATATCTGCTCATGTGGCTTGTGTCAAATTTTGTTTGAAAATCGCTCCTGTGAAGTGCCTTGGGACATTTTACTACGTTAAGGCGCTATATAAATGCAAATTGTTGTTGTGAATTGAACTTGTAAAAGGGATTGGTGCAGAATTTGTGGCAATGACTGCTTCGCAATTACGCAAGTGAGAAGTAATTGGCACAAACTAGAGAAGCAGAAAATGCCAGTTTACAGTAGAGCCCTGTGAAAAGCGAACTAAGCTTCAAAGGACATATCTCTGGAATTCACAGCACAAGTGAGTTAAATATACCAACCCATCCTGCAGGTGGCGCCAGACTCAATAAGTCATGAGCCTAGAACGTGTGTGATTTGTATTGTTATGGCATCATAAACAGGTTATTTAAGGTAACCAGTCGATATAAAGTTAGTTAAACTTATTTATCCCATTTGTTTCATCATATTAATCTAAACCGGATTAATGACTGAAGTCAGTGCAGTTCCTATTACAGATATATAGGTGTAACAGTTAAACCGAATGACACTGGCCAGTGCTTGCCACCCATTAGCTCGTGTCTGTGCCTTTTAATAAAATGCTTACATGCCTAAAAAATAACATAAAAGACAAAAAACGCTGGGAATACATAGCGGGTCAGTCAGCATCTGTACAGAGAAAAGCCGAGTCATGATCCGTCGTCAGTACTGAAGGCTGAAAGGTGAACAGGTATTTTAACAAGGTCAGAAAACATGGAGGCAAAAGTTGGGAGGGGCATAAGGGGCGGAGAGGATCAACTGATCTGCCAATCACAGGGAGGGGGCAAGTTACACAACTTGCTAACTGCTTAATAGAAGACAACTAGGGGATCGTCAGTGAGAATATGTAGAGACGTAAAAAGGACCAAAGAATGTGTAAATAGTGAGAGGTGAAAAGATACAGGAGGGGTCCAACGAAAGCATGATAAAATAAGGAAAAATAGAGAGGAAGAAACAAGTCGCAGATTTGTAATTATAACAGAAAATGCAAGTCGGGGCGGTGGGTCTGTCCTTCATGAGGAGAGAAAAGAACGGGTCTCCTCCACAGGCTCAGCCCCTCCCAGCGCTGTGCTCTGATGAAGGGGCTGCACCCCAAGGTCAACCTGCCTCTCACCCACACACATGACAGACCCTTCCCACATCGCAAGAACCCACTATTATGAAGGACATGGAGGGTTTTTTCTAAGGTTTCAATTTACTAAAGTCAGCGTTCCACCTAGAGGGCCCAGCAGAACAATGAGGTACTTTTCCTGAGGCTTGGGTTGTGTTTCATAATATAAACAACTGGTCACTTCTATAACTGCAGGACTGCTATAAAAAGTTCATTTTATTCTTGGGATATGGGTGACACTGGCAGGGCCACATTTATTGCCTATTTCTAGTTGCCCTGGGGGCATTGGGTCAACCACATAGTGAGGAGACTAGAGTCACAAGTAGGCCAGACTGGGCAGGGATGGCCGATCCCTTCTCTGAAGGACATTAGTGTAGCTGTTGGGTTCTTTATGAAAGTTCAACTGATTTCATGGCCGTTTTTCTGGTGCCAGCTCAAAAAATTATCATAGAATCAAAGAATCATAGAATGGTTACAGCCCTGAAGGAGGCCATTCGGCCCATCGAGCCTGTGCCGGCTCTTTGTAAGAGCAATCCAGTTAGTCCCATTCCCCTGGTCTTTCCCAGTAGCCCTGCAAATTTTTTCCCTTCAAACATTTATCCAATTCCTTTTTGAAATCCACGATTGAATCTGCTTCCACCACCCTTTCAGGCAGTGCATTCCAGATCATAACTACTCGCTGTGTAAAAAAGTTATTCCTCATGTTGCCTTTGGTCCTTTTGCCAATCACCTTAAATCAATGGGAACAGTTTCTCTTTAGTTACTTTGTCTAAACCCTTCATGATTTTGAACACTTCTATCAAATCTCCTCTCAACCTTTTCTGCTCTAAGGAGACCAACCCCAGCTTCTCCAGTCTATCCATGTAACTGAAGTCCCTCATCCCTGGAACCATTCTAGTAAATCTTTTCTGTGCCCTCTCTAAGGCCTTCACATCCTTCCTAAAGTGTGGTGCCGAGAATTGGACAGAATACTCCAGTGACCGAACCAGTGTTTTATAAAGGTTCAACATAGCTTCCTTGCTTTTGTACTCTATGCCTCTATTTATGAAGCCCAGGATCCCATATGCTTTTTTAACCGCTTTCTCCACCTGTCCTACCACCTTCAAAGATTTGTGCACATCTACCACCAGATCTCTCTGTTCCTGCACCCCCTTTAGAATTATACCATTTAGTTTATATTACATCTCCTCGTTCTTCCTACCAAAATATATCACTTTGCATTTCTCTGCATTAGATTTCATCTGCCATGTGTCCACCCATACCACCAACCTGTCTGTATCCTCTTGTAGTCTATTACTATCCTCCTCACTTTTTACTACACTTCACAGTTTTGTGTCATCTGCAAATTTTGAAATTGTGCCCTGTACACCCAACTCAAGTCATTTATATCAAAATTACTAGACTTGTTGAATTAAATTTCACAATTTACTATCGTTGGATTTGAGCACAGGATCTCTGGGTTGTTAGTCCAGTTCGGTTAACGGTAGCCAGTTATATCTGACCACTCATTAGGTGCTGTTGGATAATCTTTATTCCGCAAATACTTAACGTTTTCTTCACTTTATTCAGGCAGGTTTAAGGAAACTTAAATTCACTTAATCTCTGTGGAGAGATCACAAACTGAGGGGATGACTCCTCAAGAACTGTACAATTCAGTACTCGTCAAAACCCAAACTAATTTTATTCTGCAAACATGCGTTCCTCATTTCTATTTCAACGTTCAGTGTTGGTGTAGAATAAAATGTATAAAACATATTTTCCTATGTACAATGTACAATTCAAATGCGCATCACAGAAAAACTCAATAGTATTTCTGAGAGAATGTTCTTCAAATTGAGTTTAATTTAAATGAATCCATTTGTCTGGTTTGCACTAAATCTTT
Source organism: Heptranchias perlo (assembly GCF_035084215.1). NCBI lineage: Eukaryota > Metazoa > Chordata > Chondrichthyes > Hexanchiformes > Hexanchidae > Heptranchias > Heptranchias perlo. The sequence goes on from NC_090332.1 coordinate 67,524,401, forward strand.
CCCTGTTCTGTCCATTCATTCCCAGGGGTGATTGGTTTGATTTCTGGTGGCTTAGTGTTGCTCCTGCCTGAAACAAAGGGATTGACTTTACCAGACACCATCGAGGATGTGGAAAACATCAGACGGTAAGTAAACGGACGACTGCGGCAGACGCACAGTGACACTTGGCTCCTGGTGAGATTTTGCAATGAACTCTCTCCCACTTTATTATTTTGTCTGTTGAAGGTTTTTCTCTTTTCGGGTTTAAACTCCTCCCTGAACCATGGATTCCCAATCTGGTCCACAGGTGTTCTTCCGGATCTCTTATCAATACTACTATTGACCCATCCAGTAGATGGTTTAGGGAAGTAACCATTCCCTAAGGACAAAATGCTGAGCTCGGGTGGGAAATTGAATCGACTCTCACTTGTAGTGTGTTACACTCTACACTTGGAAGAGTTATCTTTACGAATGTGGTGGTAGGAGCTGAGCACTGAATACAAGATGTCCAGATTCCAGCTGAGTACTACCTCGAGATCTCCGACTGATGGAGTTGGCTTCTGCAACCCCATATCTGCTAAGTGTTCTATCAAAATGTTAACACTTTCCGAGGACTTTGCTGAATCACAAGGCTTCAACAGTAATGACCTGAAGTCAATTCCCTGCTGGGATTATGGCCTCGGTCTCACTGCAGTCAACAACAACGACTTGCATTTATATAGTGCCTATAACGTAGGAAAACATTCCAAGACGCTTCACAGTAGCACAATCAGGCAAAAATTGAAATTTCTCAAAAGAAGGAGGTATTAGGATGGGTGACCAAAAGCTTGGTTAAAGAGGTAGGTTTTAAGGAGCGTGTTAAAGGAAGAGAGAGAGGTGGAGAGGCAGAGAAATTTAGGGAGGGAATTCCAGAGCTTAGTAACTAGATAGCTGAAGGCACAGCCGCCGATGGTGGAGTGAAGGAAGTCGGGGATCTGCAAGAGGCCAGAGATGGAAGAACATGGAGTTGTTAAAGGGTTGTAGAGCTGGAGGAGGTTACAGATAGGGAAGGGTGCGGCCATGGAGGGAGTTGAACACGAGAATGAGAATTTTAAATTTGAGGCGTTTGTGTAAGTCAGTGAGCACAGGGTGATGGGTGAACGGGACTTGGTGCAAGTTAGGATACGGGCAGCAGTGTTTTGGAGGGTGGAAGTTGGGAGGCCAGCCAGGAGACCATTGGAATAGTCGAGTAAAGAGGTAACAAAGGCACGGATGAGGGTTTCAGCAGCAGGTGAGGTGATGCAGGGGCAGAGACGGGTGATGTTACAGAGGTAAAAGTAGTCGGTCTTGGTGATGGAGAGGATATGGGGTCAGAAGCTCAACTCAGGGTCAAATAGGATGCCGAGGTTGCAAACTGTTTGGTCCAGCCTCAGATAGTCAGGGAGAGGGATGAAGTTGGTGACCAAGGGACCGAAGACACAGGGAACTGTTAACAATATCAGCTAGTATGGGGGCCTGGAAGAGCAGCTGGGTGGTCAGCAGTTTAGTGGGCATAGGGTCGAGGGAGAAGGAAGTGGGTCTCATGGACAAGGTGAGCTCAGAGCGAACATGAGGGGAGATAGGAGAGAAATTAGAGAAAGATGCGAGTTCAGGGCTAGGGCAAGGGGGGAACCATGGGGGAAGTTTGGCTTGGTGGTCTAGGGGAAGGGAGGGAATCAGCAGAGGCAGCTGAACGGATGGTCTCAATTTTAGTGACAAAGTAGTCCATTAGCTCCTCACACTTGTTTTTGGAGGTGAGGGTGGAGGAGGCAGGGGAGAGGGGTTTAAGAACATGGTTTGTAGTGAAGAAGAGAAGCCGGGGATTATTCCTAGATGATCCTGGAATAATGAGCAGTTTTGGCAGAGGAAATCAGGACCCGATAGTGCTTTATGTGGTCCAGCCAGATCTGGCGATGAATGGCTAAACCAGTGGTCCACCACAAATGTTCAAGTCTGCATCCCATTTACTTCAGGAGTGGAGATGAGGGCCGTACCAGGGGATCGACCCAGGGTGAGAGGGAGTAATGGTTTTAATGGGCACAAGGGCATCAAAGGTGGAGGTGAGGATGTGATTGAGCAGATCGGTAGCTGCAGAAATGTTGTGGTGAATGGAGGGCCAAAGGCTAGACAGTTGGGAATTTGAAAGTACCTTTGTAAGTGACATGGGGAGAGTTTTTTCCAAGGAAGGACACAAAAGGAAGTGGGGCTGGGAGGGGGAAGGGGGATGTGAGTGGAGAGAGATACAATGAAGTGGTCAGAGATGGCCTTATCTGGGATTGAGACAATGGGAATAGAGAGGCCACATGAGATGGCAAGGTCGAGGAGGTGGCCATGAATATGGGTAGGGGAGTTTATATGGAGGGAGAGATTAAGGGAGGGTAGGAAGGTGGAGGAGTGCTGAAGTGTTGGGTAAGGATTTGGTGGGAAGAGTACCCAAGAGGGGTACAACTTCACACCATTCTATCCAAAGGGAAGAGTGCTAAGATATGAAAACAACAACAAAGGTGAGCAGCATTGCCGACGTTTGTTTGTATTTAGTGCTCAGGCCTGGAAAGCAGAGACTGACAGGGAGCACCAATTGTTGAGCCTAGGAAAGAACAAACAAACGAACTTGCATTTATATAGCGCCTTTCACAATCTTAGGACGTTGCAAAGCGCTTTACAGCCAATGAAATACTTTTGAAGTGTAGTAACTTCATTTGGCAGCAGCCGATTTGTGCACAGCAAGGTCCCACAAATAGCAATGTCATAATGACCAGATCATCTGTTTTTTAGTGAGGTTGGTTGAGGGATAAATATTGACCAGGAGAACTCTCCTGCTCTTCTCAAAATAGTGCCATGGGATCTCTTACATCCATCTGAGATATCAATATATTAAGGCATGCATCCCAGTACATGCACTTTGACACTGAACTGCAGCAGCAGAGATCAAGGCAGTCAGGTTTCATTGATTTTAGCAGTTTCCTCAGGGCGTAGGATATTATCGATCATGCCCACTTCCCAATTAGGCTACATCAGGCCAAGCTGTGCCATGCTATAATCAGAACAGGTTTTCAATGTGGCCGTCAATGTGCAGATATGTGGGATGCCAACCTGAGTATCCTCCTCATTAATGATGGGCACTCGGGGATCTGTGTCCTGCACCTGTCCAACTCCCAACTCCTGCTCCATGGAGGTGGCAGTCTGGGTGACTCCTAAAAGATTTCAGCTAACCTTTTCAACCTTGTTTGATGACCCCAGTTGCCATAATTACCAAACAAGGCTGAGGAGTGCTACAGCAAGCCTCATGTCAAAACCATGGCGTTCACTAAAGCAACTAGTTGGGTGTCCTACAGATTGCCCCAAAGAAGGTGTCAAAGAGAGTGATGCACTGTCTGCTCCATAACATTGCAGTTGAGAGAGCTATTAACATGAAAGATAATGAGCTCCAGGTTATGAGCAAAATGAAGAGGGACTAGAGGACATGGCTGCTGTCGCCAAGCAGTATCAACGGATCACTGCCTTATTCTTCAGCTGAACTCCAACACTCACTGTGGAAATATCATGGGGGCCATGAATTCTGTCCCTTCCGTCTGTATCTTTGCAATACTGATGCTGCTTTGCACCTTACAGGAAAGGTGTGGTCCCTGGTTTTTCTTAACAATCAAAAGCAACATTCCTGTGAGGTGGCACCGATCTTGTCATCTCCTAATTGCTCCTAGTAAGAAGCTAGTCTGCCCAGGTCAATGTGTGCCTATCTACCTCACCCACAAAACCAGTATGCAATGTATCTTACATGGTGATTATAGAGGCAATGAAGGTTCTGGTTTATGTTAAGGGTGGACACTAAGTATGTGAGATACAATGCTTTTAATGTGAGCTCAGTGTTAATGGTGTGTTCACCTTCTAGGTGTTCTCCCAGCTGTACTTCTGCCCCTCAGTGCTTCCCAGCCCAAGGGTGTAATCACAGATACTGCTGGCTGGAGATGGCCTGCTGACTGTGTGCAAAATCACAAAAGGCCCTGCTCCAGTCCTGGGACAGGACGATGGTCCTGATGCCCACCAGACATCTGGCTTCACACGGGTCTCCCCATCATGACATCCTGTATGCAGGCACTGTTCCACAAGCCAGGACCTCGGCAGCAGCACCAGCTCCTGATTTCACCTCCTGAGATTTTTATTCATTCTCAGGATATGGGCATCGCTGGCAAGGCCAACATTTATTGCCCATCACTAATTTCCCTTATCCAACTGAATGGCTAGCTAGGCCACATCTGAGGGTAGTTAAGAGTCAACCATGTTGGTGTGGGACCAGAGTCATGTATAGGCTAAACCAGGTAAGGACGACATTAGTGAACCAGTCGGGTTTTTACAACAATCCAACAGCTTCATGGTCACTTTCATTGATAACAGATTTTTTTTTTAAAAAAGGAATTCAAATTCTCAAACTGCTATACTGGGGTTAAAACTCACATTCTCTGTCTAGGCCTCTGGATTATTAGTCGAGTGATATAACCACTACACCACCATACTCTAATCTCTTCCCCAAAGAGACAAAGCTAGTTTTGACTGCTTTTTTATGCCTTCTGACACCCAGTGCAGTAGCATGTGAAGGGGGTGCTAAGTTTACACATGAAGTAGCCATGCTCGGAATAATGTGGGCACAACGTCGGCAGAGCCCCTGTTCTATAGTTCTCGCCAGTTGGCCTGTATTGGTGGACACCTGGATCCCATACTCCTGTACATGTGTTCCACAATGCTCAGTGCTCTTTCAACATCTACATATCCCACTATCCTCCATTCCTAGGGCTCTACACAGAGGTCTTCATAAAAGGAACAACAGGAGTTTGGCAGGTGACATGGGCCTCTGGAAAGTGCCTGCTTTCCTCTCTGGAGACACCCTGGACCCATGCACGTGCCAGGAATGTCAAAGCTTCCTCCTTAGTGTTCCTTAAAGTAGCAGACCAAGAGCAGGTGGTGGTGGGGAGTGGGAGTGCATGATGGAATAAGATATAGACATAGACTCCGGATAGAGTGGACTTGATGGGGCAAATGGCATTTTCTTACACCACAACTTTATATTCTCATTTAATAAGCTGTACAAACAAAACCATTCAACATCTTTTTATTTAGCTATTTCCCTGCTGCTGAGCTGAACATCACTCCCAAAGACAACAATTTCAAATTGAAATTATAATGAAGCTTGTTGCATGTGCAATTGAGTCTAAAAGGCTCTGAATGCTGGGCCAATTGGAGCTTTCATGACTGAAATCGATAGATTTTTGTTAGGTAAGGGTATCAAAGAATATGGAGCAAAGATGGGAAAATAGAGTTAAGATGCAGATCAGCCATGATCTAATTGGATAGCGGAACAGCCCGAGAGGCTGAATGGCCTCCTCCTGTTCCTATGTATCCTGCAGTGAGAAAATGTGTTGCATATTGCTGTATTATTAATATTCTATTGTTTCTCCAGACCAAAGATAAAGGTTCCAAAGACAAGCTACCAGCTGGTTGTTCTGCATTCAACAGATGTCAAGGACCCAGCTGCAGTGAAGATGGTTGTCGAAGCATGAATTAGGTTATAGCGTTAATCAGAATACTGACTACAGTTACTTCAGATTATATTTCACACTCGCTGCATGTAGTCAATTTCACCTGCTTAAAATGTCCAATAACAGTCACTCAGTCTAGTGATTAATCAATACCAATATTTGATTAGTATTTATTTTCTTTAATATGTATCTCTGGCCCTCAAAGAGATACGGATAAGAAGCCAGAGATTAGATAAAAATTAAATGTTCATTTTTCTGAGTCTGCACCTTGCAGTGTCACCTACTAAATAATAAATATTTAATAAGTCCTCAAACAGCACCTGATGTAAAAGAATATCACGGAAAACCTATTTGAGGAAATAATTCTTTTGAATTTTAAACTTGAGGGATTTGAGTTTCTATTGGACAATCTTGTCACCAATGATACATCTGGATGAGCAGGGTCCCACTTTTCAACGAGTTTAATTACAAAAAGAACATGATGAAAGGTCAAGATGTTTGTATTGGTGTGTGCAGTGAGCAATGGAAAGAACACTGATTCATAAACACCATGATCAATAATCACCATGCCCCTGAACCCTTACATCATGCAGTTATGTTAACTGCCAGGTGTGTTGTGGCAACAGAGTAAAGACCTCAGTATGTACCAACCTTTACATATACACCAAGGGACAACTGGAGGCTGGGCTGTCTCTCCCAAACTAAGAGCTTTACTATAGGCAAATCAAGAGAAAATCCTGTGTCAGCCTTCTCATTGTTGGCTTCCACATCTCTGTGCTGCTTCTTGTCTATGCTGTTGTACTTACCCTCCCTCCTGTCTCACCCCATATACTGTGGTCCCTACCCTCCCTCCTGTCTCACCCCATATACTGTGGTCCCTACCCTCCCTCCTGTCTCACCCCATATACTGTGGTCCCTACCCTCCCACCTGCCTCGTCCCGTATACTGTGGTCCCTACCCTCCCTCCTGTCTCACCCCATATACTGTGGTCCCTACCCTCCCACCTGCCTCGTCCCGTATACTGTGGTCCCTACCCTCTCTCCTTTCTCACCCCATATACTGTAGTCCCTACCCTCCCTCCTGTCTCACCTCATATACTGTGGTCCCTACCCTCCCTCCTGTCTCACCCCATATATTGTCATATCTATTACTCACTTTGTATCACCTATTGTCCCATTGGTATCCCCCTTGTTCTCATCCTGATCTGGAAAAGTTGTATTAACTGTTTCATGTTTTGCTCTACAGTTCCTTCCTTGAACTAAATGTATTTTTTGTGGTTTGAAGTTAACCGTAGCTTCAGGCAGGGTGACAGAATACGCTTCCTTTTTTTAAGCCACTTGACTGTTTTACTTTCTATGGCACAGATATCATCATGCCTTTTCGAACTGTGCACAGTTATCATGTAAATCCCACAGAGCGAGGAGGAACACACAGTAACTCAAGTTCTGGGAGGTAGATACCTGGGTGGTAAATCGTATCTCTAACCTCGTCCCAGAAATTGTATAGGAATGGGCATTGCCAGAACCCCCTCAGTATACAGTTCCTTTCTCAAGTGGCTTTCAGCACTGTGTGTCCACTCCCTGCATCCAAAACTCATTTGACCCATTTGATGCCATGCTTCCTTTGACTTGTCTTAATTTAAATCCAGTTCCAAGTTAGGTAGATGAAGGGAATGCCAGTAATCAAATCTGCTCCCCATCCTCTTCATCCAATCCTTTATTCAAACCTTTCTCCCAGGTGTGAGCTGCTAAGCATCCTCAACATTTACATTAATAGTTAATATTGAAGGCCTCTGAGGTTATGTTCAGAATACTTTGAGAAGGGTGACTGGTCACATCATACCCCTCATGGTCAACTGAGCAATAAACTAATAGAGCTATGCACATGTGAAGAATTGAATTTGTCTCAATTTATGTTGTGTCCTAAATTAATTGAGATTTGAGTTATTGATCCTGCACCATTTCCTCTACCCAACATACATAAAATACCCAGTGGGCACTGGAACTCTGAGGAGTGGTCTGGGAATCGGATATCGAAAGATGCTGGGAAATGCTTCTTGGAACTTGTCCGTGTTTGCTCATTGACTCCCAGAGACTCGGGGTGCCCAATACTCGATCGAGGGTGTCATTTAATGCCAGGAAAGCACCTCCCACAGTTAACAAATGAAAGTACACTATAGGTGAATTCAAGTACATTATTTCCCAGATAAAACAACGAATGGGCTGGATCTTGCTGGAGTGAGGTATCTTGCATGCGGTGTTAGTTAGACTTTTCCTGGACCTTTCAGCTCGAAATTTTTTTGCACTGTAACTTGCTGGAAGTGCGAGCTGATAACGGTGCGGTGAGGACAGCAGGGCATCTAGGACCTTAGGGAATGATGGGACCAACAGTGGATCTCTTTAACCAATGACATTTAAGGATTGAGAAAAAAACAGAGGAATGACGGAGAATTAGGGTGCATTAAAGTCAAATCAGGGACAGAAAGAGAGGGAGAGAAATATTGGATTAAGAGAGAGAGAAAAAAGAGACAAAGGAAGAGTAAGAAAAAAAATTAAATTTTAATTTTTTTAAATCTCTAAGATCAATTTACTACATGCAGGAATGAGATTGAAAAGTTTAACTTGATCCCGTTCTGAGCTAGAGAGGTTGATTGGCAGTCATTAACAGTTACCATGTCATTAAAAGGGTACATACTCTATAGGCTACAAGACTTAACTTTCTGCAGTGAGTTGAATGCACAGTTAATGTGCAAATCCAGCAAGTTCCTAAAAATAACAGGGAAGCTAAGGGCGAGATGCCGTTTGTGTGAAGCAAACGGCAGAATGGCGTAAATGGACCAGCAAGTTCTGAAGATTTGCAACTTATGATGTGTTAGCAGATTTCTCCGTTACAGTCGCAACTATGGGTTGTTAATCCATCAGCAATAACTTCCACTTGATTCTAGCCTGAGTGGTTATAAAATAGCAAGTTTAATAGATTGACTTGCAACAGAGTTGCACTACAGCTGTCTTCAACATTACATTCAACAGTATTATAGTTATACTACGACTGTCTACAGATTACATTAAATGACAAGCAATCAGTACAACCTGATGGACTTCCGACTGTGCCCTCTTGGGAGCTCTAACTTTTGGGAGGGAGCATGCCCTTTCTTAATACTATTCGGCTGCGTTGTTCTGTACATAAGCACTGCTGGTCTTATCTCATGGTCGTTAGTCCTCTCACCGTGCTTACACCACATTAGCAACTTAAAATAAGCTGTTTTACATAATGTAGCTAATGACCTCAACCTCCATCTCTGTTTACAAGCTGTTATGTTCCTCTGAGGAATGTGTCCCTCTTATCTGAGTACAGCCCCCCTTATTCGGCCTTGCATGGCCCCACCAATATCGGTTTCGTAGCAACCACGTCTGTTGTTTTGGTGTAAACTACCTTCTGACGTTAATGTCCTCCCTGATGTTCTGCTATGTGAGCGGTCCGTGTTCTCACAGAGATACTGAACTTTTGCCCTCCTATTTTTTGTGCTTGTTTTAAACCATATTCTTACATGCCATACCTTTTAATCCCTTGAACTTGCTGGCCGATTTGCACATTAATAACGGAGTGCATCGTTAACACCTCGTTATTTTTCCAGCAAGATTCAGCCCAATTGTCTCTCTGAGACTTGCATAATTTCAGGTGGCCAAGTAATGTAACAGAAAATGCTGGAAACGCGTAGCAGGTCAGTCAACATCTGTAAAGAGAAAAGACAGCTTAACATTTTGGTCGTGAGGCTTTCAGTTCTGAGGAAGAGCCTCGCACCTGACATGTTAAGTTGTCTTTTCTCTTTACAGATGTGGATGGATCAGCTGTGTGTTTACAACATTTTCTGATTCCTACTTCAGGTTTCCTGTATTATTAAAAAATCTTTTTATTTGGCCAGCTGCAGTACTTGAGCTGTGTGTTGTGAAGACCCATTCCAAATTCCTGCACAGGCTGCGTCCTGAAATGGTCTTTCACTGCAATGGACACCCCATTGTTCCCATTAACAAACATTGGGTACATGGGATATTTGGGTACAGAATACGGGCAGCACTGAATTCTTGCTGGCGTGATCAGCCTGTGAAAGAGTAAAGGGATAACAACGGCTGGGATCGATGGAAAGGAAAAGACTTTACAGCCAATGAAGTACTTTTTGAAGTGTTGTCATTGTTGTAATGTAGGAAACGCGGCAGCCAATTTGTGCACAGCAAGGTCCCACAAACAGCGAAAAGACAATGACTGGGAAAACTGTTTTGGTGATGTTTGGTTGAGGGATAAATATTGGCCAGGACACTGGGAGAATTCCCCCCCCCCTCTTTTTCGAATAGAGCCATGGGATCTTTTACGTCCACCTGAGAGGACAGATGAGACCTTGGTTTGACGTCTCATCCAAAAGACAGAACCTCCGACCGTGCAGAGATTATGTGCTCAAGTCTCTGGAGTGGGGCTTGAACTCACAACCGTCTGACTCAGGGGCAAGAGTGCTACCACTGAGCCATGGCTGACACCCGTATAAGGAATGGAAGTGACCTGGATTGTCTGCCTGATGCTAACTACCACAAGATGGTGTTACATGAATTCTAAACTGTTTAAAATCTAGAGGAGAAGAAAGTTCAGAAGAATAAAGGCCAGGATATCTCCTCTCAGTGACATGTCTTCACCTGTCTCAAAGTTTATGTTCGATCCAGTTGGAAGACGGTATTCAGATATTGCCGATGGTGTATTGGAATAGGGTGATCAGTGGAATGGAATCTATTACAAGACCACCTCATATCAAGGCATTCTGTACCCTATTTTATTAATAGGGTCACTCCTCAACTTGATGCTCAATGGATCTTTCACCCAGGTAAAGGACAGGAGGACAATAGGCGCTTGGAGTCTTTGAAGGAATATTGGTGATGATCTTATCTAAATGCACAAAGCCATAATGCATTCCTTCCCATACCCCACATGATGCATTCCTTCCCATACCCCACATGGTGCATTCCTTCCCATACCCCACATGGTGCATTCCTTCCCATACCCCACATGATGCATTCCTTCCCATACCCCACATGGTGCATTCCTTCCCATATCCCACAGATGCATTCCTTCCCATATCTCGCATGGTGCATTCCTTCCCATACCCCACATGATGCATTGCTTCCCATACCCCACATGGTGCATTCCTTCCCATACCCCACATGGTGCATTCCTTCCCATATCCCACAGATGCATTCCATCCCATATCTCGCATGGTACATTCCTTCCCATATCCCACAGATGCATTCCTTCCCATATCCCACAGATGCATTCCTTCCCATATCCTACAGATGCATTCCTTCACACATCCCACAGATGCATTCCTTCCCATATCCCACAGATGCATTCCTTCCCATATCCAACAGATACATTCCTTCCCACATCCCACAGATGCATTCCTTCCCATATCCCACAGATGCATTCCATCCCATATCCCACAGATGCATTCCATCCCATATCCTACAGATGCATTCCTTCCCATATCCTACAGATGCATTCCATCCCATATCCCACAGATGCATTCCATCCCATATCCCACAGATGCATTCCTTCCCATATACTACAGATGCATTCCATCCCATATCCCACAGATGCATTCCATCACATATCCCACAGATGCATTCCTTCCCACATCCCACAGATACATTCCTTCCCACATCCCACAGATGCATTCCCTCCCATTTCTTGCATGGTGCATTCCTTCCCATATCCCACAGATGCATTCCTTCCCATATCTTGCATGGTGCATTCCTTCCCATATCCCACAGATGCATTCCTTCCCATATCCCACAGATGCAATCCATCCCATATCCCACAGATGCATTCCTTCCCATATCTTGCATGGTGCATTCCTTCCCATATCCCATAGATGCATTCCTTCCCATATCCCACAGATGCATTCCTTCCCATATCCCACAGATGCATTCCTTCCCATATCCAACAGATGCATTCCTTCCCACATCCCACAGATACATTCCTTCCCACATCCCACAGATACATTCCTTCCCACATCCCAAAGATGCATTCCATCCCATATCCCACAGATGCATTCCTTCCCATATCCCACAGATGCATTCCTTTCCATATCCTACAGATGCATTCCATCGCATATCCCACAGATGCATTTCATCCCATATCCCACAGATGCATTCCTTCCCATATCCCACAGATGCATTCCTTCCCACATCCCACAGATACATTCCTTCCCACATCCCACAGATGCATTCCTTCCCATTTCTTGCATGGTGCATTCCTTCCCATATCCCACAGATGCATTCCTTCCCATATCTCGCATGGTGCATTCCTTCCCATACTGCACATGATGCATTCCTTCCCATACCCCACATGGTGAATTCCTTCCCATACCCTACATGATGCATTCCTTCCCATACCCCACATGGTGCATTCCTTCCCATATCCTACAGATGCATTCCTTCCCATATCTCGCATGGTACATTCCTTCCCATATCCCACAGATGCATTCCTTCTCATATCCCACAGATGCATTCCTTCCCATATCCCACAGATGCATTCCTTCCCATATCCTACAGATGCATTCCTTCCCACATCCCACAGATGCATTCCTTCCCATATCCCACAGATGCATTCCCTCCCATATCCTACAGATGCATTCTTTCCCACAACCCACAGATGCATTCCTTCCAATATCCCACAGATGCATTCCTTCCCATATCCAACAGATACATTCCTTCCCACATCCCACAGATGCATTCCTTCCCCTATCCCACAGATGTATTCCATCCCATATCCCACAGATGCATTCCTTCCCATATCCTACAGATGCATTCCTTCCCATATCCTACAGATGCATTCCATCCCATATCCTACAGATGCATTCCTTCCCATGTCCTACAGATGCATTCCATTCCATATCCCACAGATGCATTCCATCCCATATCCCACAGATGCATTCCTTCCCATATCCCACAGTTGCATTCCTTCCCACATCCCACAGATGCATTCCTTCCCATTTCTTGCATGGTGCATTCCTTCCCATATCCTACAGATGCATTCCTTCCCATATCCCACAGATGCATTCCATCCCATATCCCACAGATGCATTCCGTCCCATATCCCACAGATGCATTCCTTCCCACATCCCACAGATACATTCCTTCCCACATCCCACAGATGCATTCCTTCCCATTTTTTGCATGGTGCATTCCTTCCCATATCCCACAGATGCATTCATTCCCATATCTTGCATGGTGCATTCCTTCCCATATCCCACAGATGCATTCCTTCCCATATCCCACAGATGCATTCCTTCCCATATCCCACAGATGCAATCCATCCCATATCCCACAGATGCATTCCTTCCCATATCTTGCATGGTGCATTCCTTCCCATATCCCATAGATGCATTCCTTCCCATATCCCACAGATGCATTACTTCCCATATCCCACAGATGCATTCCTTCCCATATCCTACAGATGCATTCCTTCCCACATCCCACAGATACATTCCTTCCCACATCCCACAGATACATTCCTTCCCACATCCCACAGATGCATTCCATCCCATATCCCACAGATGCATTCCTTCCCATATCCCACAGATGCATTCCTTTCCATATCCTACAGATGCATTCCATCCCATATCCCACAGATGCATTTCATCCCATATCCCACAGATGCATTCCTTCCCATATGTTGCATGGTGCATTCCTTCCCATATCCCACAGATGCATTCCTTCCCATATCCCACAGATGCATTCCTTCCCATATCCTACAGATGCATTCCTTCCCACATCCCACAGATGCATTCCTTCCCATATCCCACAGATGCATTCCCTCCCATATCCTACAGATGCATTCTTTCCCACAACCCACAGATGCATTCCTTCCCATATCCCACAGATGCATTCCTTCCCATATCCAACAGATACATTCCTTCCCGCATCCCACAGATGCATTCCTTCCCCTATCCCACAGATGTAATCCATCCCATATCCCACAGATGCATTCCTTCCCATATCCTACAGATGCATTCCTTCCCATATCCTACAGATGCATTCCATCCCATATCCTACAGATGCATTCCTTCCCATATCCTACAGATGCATTCCATCCCATATCCCACAGATGCATTCCTTCCCATATCTTGCATGGTGCATTCCTTCCCATATCCCACAGATGCATTCCTTCCCATATCCTACAGATGCATTCCTTCCCACATCCCACAGATACATTCCTTCCTACATCCCACAGATACATTCCTTCCCACATCCCACAGATGCATTCCATCCCATATCCCACAGATACATTCCTTCCCACATCCCACAGATGCATTCCTTCCCATTTCTTGCATGGTGCATTCCTTCCCATATCCCACAGATGCATTCCTTCCCATATCTTGCATGGTGCATTCCTTCCCATATCCCACAGATGCATTCCTTCCCATATCTCGCATGGTGCATTCCTTCCCATACCCCACATGATGCATTCCTTCCCATACCCCACATGGTGAATTCCTTCCCATACCCTACATGATGCATTCCTTCCCATACCCCACATGGTTCATTCCTTCCCATATCCTACAGATGCATTCCTTCCCATACCCTACATGATGCATTCCTTCCCATACCCCACATGGTGCATTCCTTCCCATATCCTACAGATGCATTCCTTCCCATATCTCGCATGGTACATTCCTTCCGATATCCTACAGATGCATTCCTTCCCATATCCCACAGATGCATTCCTTCCCATATCCTACAGATGCATTCCTTCCCACATCCCACAGATGCATTCCTTCCCATATCCCACAGATGCATTCCCTCCCATATCCTACAGATGCATTCTTTCCCACAACCCACAGATGCATTCCTTCCCATATCCCACAGATGCATTCCTTCCCATATCCAACAGATACATTCCTTCCCACATCCCACAGATGCATTCCTTCCCCTATCCCACAGATGTATTCCTTCCCATATCCCACAGATGCATTCCTTCCCACATCCCACAGATGCATTCCTTCCCATTTCTTGCATGGTGCATTCCTTCCCATATCCTACAGATGCATTCCTTCCCATATCCCACAGATGCATTCCATCCCATATCCCACAGATGCATTCCTTCCCATATCCCACAGATGCATTCCTTCCCACATCCCACAGATACATTCCTTCCCACATCCCACAGATGCATTCCTTCCCATTTCTTGCATGGTGCATTCCTTCCCATATCCCACAGATGCATTCCTTCCCATATCTTGCATGGTGCATTCCTTCCCATATCCCACAGATGCATTCCTTCCCATATCCCACAGATGCATTCCATCCCATATCCCACAGATGCATTCCTTCCCATATCCTACAGATGCATTCCTTCCCACATCCCACAGATACATTCCTTCCCACATCCCACAGATGCATTCCCTCCCATTTCTTGCATGGTGCATTCCTTCCCATATCCCACAGATGCATTCCTTCCCATATCCCACAGATGCATTCCTTCCCATATCCCACAGATGCAATCCATCCCATATCCCACAGATGCATTCCTTCCCATATCTTGCATGGTGCATTCCTTCCCATATCCCATAGATGCATTCCTTCCCATATCCTACAGATGCATTCCTTCCCACATCCCACAGATACATTCCTTCCCACATCCCACAGATACATTCCTTCCCACATCCCACAGACGCATTCCATCCCATATCCCACAGATGGATTCCTTCCCATATCCCACAGATGCATTCCTTCCCATATCCTACAGATGCATTCCATCCCATATCCCACAGATGCATTTCATCCCATATCCCACAGATGCATTCCTTCCCATATCCCACAGATGCATTCCTTCCCACATCCCACAGATACATTCCTTCCCACATCCCACAGATGCATTCCTTCCCATTTCTTGCATGGTGCATTCCTTCCCATATCCCACAGATGCATTCCTTCCCATATCTTGCATGGTGCATTCCTTCCCATATCCCACAGATGCATTTAATCCCATATCCCACAGATGCATTCCTTCCCATATCCCACAGATGCATTCCTTCCCACATCCCACAGATACATTCCTTCCCATATCCCACAGATGCATTCCTTCCCACATCCCACAGATGCATTCCTTCCCACATCCCACAGATACATTCCTTCCCACATCCCACAGATACATTCCTTCCCATATCTTGCATGGTGCATTCCTTCCCATATCCCACAGATGCATTCCTTCCCATATCTCGCATGGTGCATTCCTTCCCATACCCCACATGATGCATTCCTTCCCATACCCCACATGGTGAATTCCTTCCCATACCCTACATGATGCATTCCTTCCCATACCCCATATGGTTCATTCCTTCCCATATCCTACAGATGCATTCCTTCCCATACCCTACATGATGCATTCCTTCCCATACCCCACATGGTGCATTCCTTCCCATATCCTACAGATGCATTCCTTCCCATATCTCGCATGGTACATTCCTTCCCATATCCCACAGATGCATTCCTTCCCATATCCCACAGATGCATTCCTTCCCATATCCTACAGATGCATTCCTTCCCACATCCCACAGATGCATTCCTTCCCATATCCCACAGATGCATTCCTTCCCACATCCCACAGATACATTCCTTCCCACATCCCACAGATGCATTCCTTCCCATTTCTTGCATGGTGCATTCCTTCCCATATCCCACAGATGCATTCCTTCCCATATCTTGCATGGTGCATTCCTTCCTATATCCCACAGATGCATTCCTTCCCATATCTCGCATGGTGCATTCCTTCCCATACCCCACATGATGCATTCCTTCCCATACCCCACATGGTGAATTCCTTCCCATACCCTACATGATGCATTCCTTCCCATACCCCACATGGTTCATTCCTTCCCATATCCTACAGATGCATTCCTTCCCATACCCTACATGATGCATTCCTTCCCATACCCCACATGGTGCATTCCTTCCCATATCCTACAGATGCATTCCTTCCCATACCCTACATGATGCATTCCTTCCCATACCCCACATGGTGCATTCCTTCCCATATCCTACAGATGCATTCCTTCCCATATCTCGCATGGTACATTCCTTCCCATATCCCACAGATGCATTCCTTCCCATATCCCACAGATGCATTCCTTCCCATATCCTACAGATGCATTCCTTCCCACATCCCACAGATGCATTCCTTCCCATTTCTTGCATGGTGCATTCCTTCCCATATCCCACAGATGCATTCCTTCCCATATCTTGCATGGTGCATTCCTTCCCATATCCCACAGATGCATTCCTTCCCATATCCCACAGATGCATTCCATCCCATATCCCACAGATGCATTCCTTCCCATATCCTACAGATGCATTCCTTCCCACATCCCACAGATGCATTCCCTCCCATTTCTTGCATGGTGCATTCCTTCCCATATCCCACAGATGCATTCCTTCCCATATCTTGCATGGTGCATTCCTTCCCATATCCCACAGATGCATTCCTTCCCATATCCCACAGATGCAATCCATCCCATATCCCACAGATGCATTCCTTCCCATATCTTGCATGGTGCATTCCTTCCCATATCCCATAGATGCATTCCTTCCCATATCCTACAGATGCATTCCTTCCCACATCCCACAGATACATTCCTTCCCACATCCCACAGATACATTCCTTCCCACATCCCACAGACGCATTCCATCCCATATCCCACAGATGGATTCCTTCCCATATCCCACAGATGCATTCCTTCCCATTTCTTGCATGGTGCATTCCTTCCCATATCCCACAGATGCATTCCTTCCCATATCTTGCATGGTGCATTCCTTCCCATATCCCACAGATGCATTCCTTCCCATATCCCACAGATGCATTCCATCCCATATCCCACAGATGCATTCCTTCCCATATCCTACAGATGCATTCCTTCCCACATCCCACAGATGCATTCCCTCCCATTTCTTGCATGGTGCATTCCTTCCCATATCCCACAGATGCATTCCTTCCCATATCTTGCATGGTGCATTCCTTCCCATATCCCACAGATGCATTCCTTCCCATATCCCACAGATGCAATCCATCCCATATCCCACAGATGCATTCCTTCCCATATCTTGCATGGTGCATTCCTTCCCATATCCCATAGATGCATTCCTTCCCATATCCTACAGATGCATTCCTTCCCACATCCCACAGATACATTCCTTCCCACATCCCACAGATACATTCCTTCCCACATCCCACAGACGCATTCCATCCCATATCCCACAGATGGATTCCTTCCCATATCCCACAGATGCATTCCTTCCCATATCCTACAGATGCATTCCATCCCATATCCCACAGATGCATTTCATCCCATATCCCACAGATGCATTCCTTCCCATATCCCACAGATGCATTCCTTCCCACATCCCACAGATACATTCCTTCCCACATCCCACAGATGCATTCCTTCCCATTTCTTGCATGGTGCATTCCTTCCCATATCCCACAGATGCATTCCTTCCCATATCTTGCATGGTGCATTCCTTCCCATATCCCACAGATGCATTTAATCCCATATCCCACAGATGCATTCCTTCCCATATCCCACAGATGCATTCCTTCCCACATCCCACAGATACATTCCTTCCCATATCCCACAGATGCATTCCTTCCCACATCCCACAGATGCATTCCTTCCCACATCCCACAGATACATTCCTTCCCACATCCCACAGATACATTCCTTCCCATATCTTGCATGGTGCATTCCTTCCCATATCCCACAGATGCATTCCTTCCCATATCTCGCATGGTGCATTCCTTCCCATACCCCACATGATGCATTCCTTCCCATACCCCACATGGTGAATTCCTTCCCATACCCTACATGATGCATTCCTTCCCATACCCCATATGGTTCATTCCTTCCCATATCCTACAGATGCATTCCTTCCCATACCCTACATGATGCATTCCTTCCCATACCCCACATGGTGCATTCCTTCCCATATCCTACAGATGCATTCCTTCCCATATCTCGCATGGTACATTCCTTCCCATATCCCACAGATGCATTCCTTCCCATATCCCACAGATGCATTCCTTCCCATATCCTACAGATGCATTCCTTCCCACATCCCACAGATGCATTCCTTCCCATATCCCACAGATGCATTCCTTCCCACATCCCACAGATACATTCCTTCCCACATCCCACAGATGCATTCCTTCCCATTTCTTGCATGGTGCATTCCTTCCCATATCCCACAGATGCATTCCTTCCCATATCTTGCATGGTGCATTCCTTCCTATATCCCACAGATGCATTCCTTCCCATATCTCGCATGGTGCATTCCTTCCCATACCCCACATGATGCATTCCTTCCCATACCCCACATGGTGAATTCCTTCCCATACCCTACATGATGCATTCCTTCCCATACCCCACATGGTTCATTCCTTCCCATATCCTACAGATGCATTCCTTCCCATACCCTACATGATGCATTCCTTCCCATACCCCACATGGTGCATTCCTTCCCATATCCTACAGATGCATTCCTTCCCATATCTCGCATGGTACATTCCTTCCCATATCCCACAGATGCATTCCTTCCCATATCCCACAGATGCATTCCTTCCCATATCCTACAGATGCATTCCTTCCCACATCCCACAGATGCATTCCTTCCCATTTCTTGCATGGTGCATTCCTTCCCATATCCCACAGATGCATTCCTTCCCATATCTTGCATGGTGCATTCCTTCCCATATCCCACAGATGCATTCCTTCCCATATCCCACAGATGCATTCCATCCCATATCCCACAGATGCATTCCTTCCCATATCCTACAGATGCATTCCTTCCCACATCCCACAGATACATTCCTTCCCACATCCCACAGATGCATTCCCTCCCATTTCTTGCATGGTGCATTCCTTCCCATATCCCACAGATGCATTCCTTCCCATATCTTGCATGGTGCATTCCTTCCCATATCCCACAGATGCATTCCTTCCCATATCCCACAGATGCAATCCATCCCATATCCCACAGATGCATTCCTTCCCATATCTTGCATGGTGCATTCCTTCCCATATCCCATAGATGCATTCCTTCCCATATCCTACAGATGCATTCCTTCCCACATCCCACAGATACATTCCTTCCCACATCCCACAGATACATTCCTTCCCACATCCCACAGACGCATTCCATCCCATATCCCACAGATGGATTCCTTCCCATATCCCACAGATGCATTCCTTCCCATATCCTACAGATGCATTCCATCCCATATCCCACAGATGCATTTCATCCCATATCCCACAGATGCATTCCTTCCCATATCCCACAGATGCATTCCTTCCCACATCCCACAGATACATTCCTTCCCACATCCCACAGATGCATTCCTTCCCATTTCTTGCATGGTGCATTCCTTCCCATATCCCACAGATGCATTCCTTCCCATATCTTGCATGGTGCATTCCTTCCCATATCCCACAGATGCATTTAATCCCATATCCCACAGATGCATTCCTTCCCATATCCCACAGATGCATTCCTTCCCACATCCCACAGATACATTCCTTCCCATATCCCACAGATGCATTCCTTCCCACATCCCACAGATGCATTCCTTCCCACATCCCACAGATACATTCCTTCCCACATCCCACAGATACATTCCTTCCCATATCTTGCATGGTGCATTCCTTCCCATATCCCACAGATGCATTCCTTCCCATATCTCGCATGGTGCATTCCTTCCCATACCCCACATGATGCATTCCTTCCCATACCCCACATGGTGAATTCCTTCCCATACCCTACATGATGCATTCCTTCCCATACCCCATATGGTTCATTCCTTCCCATATCCTACAGATGCATTCCTTCCCATACCCTACATGATGCATTCCTTCCCATACCCCACATGGTGCATTCCTTCCCATATCCTACAGATGCATTCCTTCCCATATCTCGCATGGTACATTCCTTCCCATATCCCACAGATGCATTCCTTCCCATATCCCACAGATGCATTCCTTCCCATATCCTACAGATGCATTCCTTCCCACATCCCACAGATGCATTCCTTCCCATATCCCACAGATGCATTCCTTCCCACATCCCACAGATACATTCCTTCCCACATCCCACAGATGCATTCCTTCCCATTTCTTGCATGGTGCATTCCTTCCCATATCCCACAGATGCATTCCTTCCCATATCTTGCATGGTGCATTCCTTCCTATATCCCACAGATGCATTCCTTCCCATATCTCGCATGGTGCATTCCTTCCCATACCCCACATGATGCATTCCTTCCCATACCCCACATGGTGAATTCCTTCCCATACCCTACATGATGCATTCCTTCCCATACCCCACATGGTTCATTCCTTCCCATATCCTACAGATGCATTCCTTCCCATACCCTACATGATGCATTCCTTCCCATACCCCACATGGTGCATTCCTTCCCATATCCTACAGATGCATTCCTTCCCATATCTCGCATGGTACATTCCTTCCCATATCCCACAGATGCATTCCTTCCCATATCCCACAGATGCATTCCTTCCCATATCCTACAGATGCATTCCTTCCCACATCCCACAGATGCATTCCTTCCCATATCCCACAGATGCATTCCCTCCCATATCCTACAGATGCATTCTTTCCCACAACCCACAGATGCATTCCTTCCCATATCCCACAGATGCATTCCTTCCCATATCCAACAGATACATTCCTTCCCACATCCCACAGATGCATTCCTTCCCCTATCCCACAGATGTATTCCATCCCATATCCCACAGATGCATTCCTTCCCATATCCTACAGATGCATTCCTTCCCATATCCTACAGATGCATTCCATCCCATATCCTACAGATGCATTCCTTCCCATATCCTACAGATGCATTCCATCCCATATCCCACAGATGCATTCCATCCCATATCCCACAGATGCATTCCTTCCCATATCCCACAGATGCATTCCTTCCCACATCCCACAGATGCATTCCTTCCCATTTCTTGCATGGTGCATTCCTTCCCATATCCTACAGATGCATTCCATCCCATATCCCACAGATGCATTCCATCCCATATCCCACAGATGCATTCCTTCCCATATCCCACAGATGCATTCCTTCCCACATCCCACAGATACATTCCTTCCCACATCCCACAGATGCATTCCTTCCCATTTCTTGCATGGTGCATTCCTTCCCATATCCCACAGATGCATTCCTTCCCATATCTTGCATGGTGCATTCCTTCCCATATCCCACAGATGCATTCCTTCCCATATCCCACAGATGCATTCCATCCCATATCCCACAGATGCATTCCTTCCCATATCCTACAGATGCATTCCTTCCCACATCCCACAGATAAATTCCTTCCCACATCCCACAGATGCATTCCCTCCCATTTCTTGCATGGTGCATTCCTTCCCATATCCCACAGATGCATTCCTTCCCATATCTTGCATGGTGCATTCCTTCCCATATCCCACAGATGCATTCCTTCCCATATCCCACTGATGCATTCCTTCCCATATCCCACAGATGCAATCCATCCCATATCCCACAGATGCATTCCTTCCCATATCCCACAGATGCATTCCTTCCCATATCCTACAGATGCATTCCTTCCCATATCCCACAGATGCATTTCATCCCATATCCCACAGATGCATTCATTCCCATATCCCACAGATGCATTCCTTCCCACATCCCACAGATACATTCCTTCCCACATCCCACAGATGCATTCCTTCCCATTTCTTGCATGGTGCATTCCTTCCCATATCCCACAGATGCATTCCTTCCCATATCTTGCATGGTGCATTCCTTCCCATATCCGACAGATGCATTTCATCCCATATCCCACAGATGCATTCCTTCCCATATCCCACAGATGCATTCCTTCCCATATCCCACAGATGCATTCCTTCCCATATCTTGCATGGTGCATTCCTTCCCATATCCCACAGATGCATTCCTTCCCATATCCCACAGATGCAATCCATCCCATATCCCACAGATGCATTCCTTCCCATATCTTGCATGGTGCATTCCTTCCCATATCCCATAGATGCATTCCTTCCCATATCCTACAGATGCATTCCTTCCCACATCCCACAGATACATTCCTTCCCACATCCCACAGATGCATTCCTTCCCATATCCCACAGATGCATTCCTTCCCATATCCTACAGATGCATTCCATCCCATATCCCACAGATGCATTTCATCCCATATCCCACAGATGCATTCCTTCCCATATGCCACAGATGCATTCCTTCCCACATCCCACAGATGCATTCCTTCCCATTTCTTGCATGGTGCATTCCTTCCCATATCCCACAGATGCATTCCTTCCCATATCTTGCATGGTGCATTCCTTCCCATATCCCACAGATGCATTTCATCCCATATCCCACAGATGCATTCCTTCCCATATCCCACAGATGCATTCCTTCCCACATCCCACAGATACATTCCTTCCCATATCCCACAGATGCATTCCTTCCCACATCCCAGAGATACATTCCTTCCCACATCCCACAGATGCATTCCTTCCCATTTCTTGCATGGTGCATTCCTTCCCATATCCCACAGATGCATTCCTTCCCATATCTTGCATGGTGCATTCCTTCCCATATCCCACAGATGCATTCCTTCCCATATCTCGCATGGTGCATTCCTTCCCATACCCCACATGATGCATTCCTTCCCATACCCCACATGGTGAATTCCTTCCCATACCCTACATGATGCATTCCTTCCCATACCCCACATGGTTCATTCCTTCCCATATCCTACAGATGCATTCCTTCCCATACCCTACATGATGCATTCCTTCCCATACCCCACATGGTGCATTCCTTCCCATATCCTACAGATGCATTCCTTCCCATATCTCGCATGGTACATTCCTTCCCATATCCCACAGATGCATTCCTTCCCATATCCCACAGATGCATTCCTTCCCATATCCTACAGATGCATTCCTTCCCACATCCCACAGATGCATTCCTTCCCATATCCCACAGATGCATTCCCTCCCATATCCTGCAGATGCATTCTTTCCCACAACCCACAGATGCATTCCTTCCCATATCCCACAGATGCATTCCTTCCCATATCCAACAGATACATTCCTTCCCACATCCCACAGATGCATTCCTTCCCCTATCCCACAGATGTATTCCATCCCATATCCCACAGATGCATTCCTTCCCATATCCTACAGATGCATTCCTTCCCATATCCTACAGATGCATTCCATCCCATATCCTACAGATGCATTCCTTCCCATATCCTACAGATGCATTCCATCCCATATCCCACAGATGCATTCCATCCCATATCCCACAGATGCATTCCTTCCCATATCCCACAGATGCATTCCTTCCCACATCCCACAGATGCATTCCTTCCCATTTCTTGCATGGTGCATTCCTTCCCATATCCTACAGATGCATTCCTTCCCATATCCCACAGATGCATTCCATCCCATATCCCACAGATGCATTCCTTCCCATATCCCACAGATGCATTCCTTCCCACATCCCACAGATACATTCCTTCCCACATCCCACAGATGCATTCCTTCCCATTTCTTGCATGGTGCATTCCTTCCCATATCCCACAGATGCATTCCTTCCCATATCTTGCATGGTGCATTCCTTCCCATATCCCACAGATGCATTCCTTCCCATATCCCACAGATGCATTCCATCCCATATCCCACAGATGCATTCCTTCCCATATCCTACAGATGCATTCCTTCCCACATCCCACAGATACATTCCTTCCCACATCCCACAGATGCATTCCCTCCCATTTCTTGCATGGTGCATTCCTTCCCATATCCCACAGATGCATTCCTTCCCATATCTTGCATGGTGCATTCCTTCCCATATCCCACAGATGCATTCCTTCCCATATCCCACTGATGCATTCCTTCCCATATCCCACAGATGCAATCCATCCCATATCCCACAGATGCATTCCTTCCCATATCCTACAGATGCATTCCTTCCCATATCCCACAGATGCATTCCTTCCCATATCCCACAGATGCATTCCATCCCATATCCCACAGATGCATTCCTTCCCATATCCTACAGATGCATTCCTTCCCACATCCCACAGATACATTCCTTCCCACATCCCACAGATGCATTCCCTCCCATTTCTTGCATGGTGCATTCCTTCCCATATCCCACAGATGCATTCCTTCCCATATCCCAGAGATGCATTCCTTCCCATATCCCACTGATGCATTCCTTCCCATATCCCACAGATGCAATCCATCCCATATCCCACAGATGCATTCCTTCCCATATCCCACAGATGCATTCCTTCCCATATCCTACAGATGCATTCCTTCCCATATCCCACAGATGCATTTCATCCCATATCCCACAGATGCATTCCTTCCCATATCCCACAGATGCATTCCTTCCCACATCCCACAGATACATTCCTTCCCACATCCCACAGATGCATTCCTTCCCATTTCTTGCATGGTGCATTCCTTCCCATATCCCACAGATGCATTCCTTCCCATATCTTGCATGGTGCATTCCTTCCCATATCCCACAGATGCATTTCATCCCAGATCCCACAGATGCATTCCATCCCATATCCCACAGATGCATTCCTTCCCATATCCCACAGATGCATTCCTTCCCACATCCCACAGATACATTCCTTCCCACATCCCACAGATGCATTCCTTCCCATTTCTTGCATGGTGCATTCCTTCCCATATCCCACAGATGCATTCCTTCCCATATCTTGCATGGTGCATTCCTTCCCATATCCCACAGATGCATTCCTTCCCATATCCCACAGATGCATTCCATCCCATATCCCACAGATGCATTCCTTCCCATATCCTACAGATGCATTCCTTCCCACATCCCACAGATACATTCCTTCCCACATCCCACAGATGCATTCCCTCCCATTTCTTGCATGGTGCATTCCTTCCCATATCCCACAGATGCATTCCTTCCCATATCTTGCATGGTGCATTCCTTCCCATATCCCACAGATGCATTCCTTCCCATATCCCACTGATGCATTCCTTCCCATATCCCACAGATGCAATCCATCCCATATCCCACAGATGCATTCCTTCCCATATCCCACAGATGCATTCCATCCCATATCCCACAGATGCATTCCTTCCCATATCCCACAGATGCATTCCTTCCCACATCCCACAGATACATTCCTTCCCACATCCCACAGATGCATTCCTTCCCATTTCTTGCATGGTGCATTCCTTCCCATATCCCACAGATGCATTCCTTCCCATATCTTGCATGGTGCATTCCTTCCCATATCCCACAGATGCATTCCTTCCCATATCCCACAGATGCATTCCATCCCATATCCCACAGATGCATTCCTTCCCATATCCTACAGATGCATTCCTTCCCACATCCCACAGATACATTCCTTCCCACATCCCACAGATGCATTCCCTCCCATTTCTTGCATGGTGCATTCCTTCCCATATCCCACAGATGCATTCCTTCCCATATCTTGCATGGTGCATTCCTTCCCATATCCCACAGATGCATTCCTTCCCATATCCCACTGATGCATTCCTTCCCATATCCCACAGATGCAATCCATCCCATATCCCACAGATGCATTCCTTCCCATATCCCACAGATGCATTCCTTCCCATATCCTACAGATGCATTCCTTCCCATATCCCACAGATGCATTTCATCCCATATCCCACAGATGCATTCCTTCCCATATCCCACAGATGCATTCCTTCCCACATCCCACAGATACATTCCTTCCCACATCCCACAGATGCATTCCTTCCCATTTCTTGCATGGTGCATTCCTTCCCATATCCCACAGATGCATTCCTTCCCATATCTTGCATGGTGCATTCCTTCCCATATCCCACAGATGCATTTCATCCCAGATCCCACAGATGCATTCCATCCCATATCCCACAGATGCATTCCTTCCCATATCCCACAGATGCATTCCTTCCCACATCCCACAGATACATTCCTTCTCACATCCCACAGATGCATTACTTCCCATTTCTTGCATGGTGCATTCCTTCCCATATCCCACAGATGCATTCCTTCCCATATCTTGCATGGTGCATTCCTTCCCATATCCCACAGATGCATTCCTTCCCATATCCCACAGATGCATTCCATCCCATATCCCACAGATGCATTCCTTCCCATATCCTACAGATGCATTCCTTCCCACATCCCACAGATACATTCCTTCCCACATCCCACAGATGCATTCCCTCCCATTTCTTGCATGGTGCATTCCTTCCCATATCCCACAGATGCATTCCTTCCCATATCTTGCATGGTGCATTCCTTCCCATATCCCACAGATGCATTCCTTCCCATATCCCACTGATGCATTCCTTCCCATATCCCACAGATGCAATCCATCCCATATCCCACAGATGCATTCCTTCCCATATCCCACAGATTCATTCCTTCCCACATCCTACAGATGCATTCCATCCCATATCCCACAGATGCATTTCATCCCATATCCCACAGATGCATTCCTTCCCATATCCCACAGATGCATTCCTTCCCACATCCCACAGATACATTCCTTCCCACATCCCACAGATGCATTCCTTCCCATTTCTTGCATGGTGCATTCCTTCCCATATCCCACAGATGCATTCCTTCCCATATCTTGCATGGTGCATTCCTTCCCATATCCCACAGATGCATTTCATCCCATATCCCACAGATGCATTCCTTCCCATATCCCACAGATGCATTCCTTCCCACATCCCACAGATACATTCCTTCCCATATCCCACAGATGCATTCCTTCCCACATCCCACAGATACATTCCTTCCCACATCCCACAGATGCATTCCTTCCCATTTCTTGCATGGTGCATTCCTTCCCATATCCCACAGATGCATTCCTTCCCATATCTTGCATGGTGCACTCCTTCCCATATCCCACAGATGCATTTCATCCCAGATCCCACAGATGCATTCCATCCCATATCCCACAGATGCATTCCTTCCCATATCCCATAGATGCATTCCTTCCCACATCCCACAGATACATTCCTTCCCACATCCCACAGATGCATTTCTTCCCATTTCTTGCATGGTGCATTCCTTCCCATATCCCACAGATGCATTCCTTCCCATATCTTGCATGGTGCATTCCTTCCCATATCCCACAGATGCATTCCTTCCCATATCCCACAGATGCATTCCATCCCATATCCCACAGATGCATTCCTTCCCATATCCTACAGATGCATTCCTTCCCACATCCCACAGATACATTCCTTCCCACATCCCACAGATGCATTCCCTCCCATTTCTTGCATGGTGCATTCCTTCCCATATCCCACAGATGCATTCCTTCCCATATCTTGCATGGTGCATTCCTTCCCATATCCCACAGATGCATTCCTTCCCATATCCCACTGATGCATTCCTTCCCATATCCCACAGATGCAATCCATCCCATATCCCACAGATGCATTCCTTCCCATATCCCACAAATGCATTCCTTCCCATATCTTGCATGGTGCATTCCTTCCCATATCCCACAGATGCATTCCTTCCCATATCCCACTGATGCATTCCTTCCCATATCCCACAGATGCAATCCATCCCATATCCCACAGATGCATTCCTTCCCATATCCCACAAATGCATTCCTTCCCATATCCTACAGATGCATTCCATCCCATATCCCACAGATGCATTTCATCCCATATCCCACAGATGCATTCCTTCCCATATCCCACAGATGCATTCCTTCCAACATCCCACAGATACATTCCTTCCCACATCCCACAGATGCATTCCTTCCCATTTCTTGCATGGTGCATTCCTTCCCATATCCCACAGATGCATTCCTTCCCATACCCCACATGGTTCATTCCTTCCCATATCCTACAGATGCATTCCTTCCCATACCCTACATGATGCATTCCTTCCCATACCCCACATGGTGCATTCCTTCCCATATCCTACAGATGCATTCCTTCCCATATCTCGCATGGTACATTCCTTCCCATATCCCACAGATGCATTCCTTCCCATATCCCACAGATGCATTCCTTCCCATATCCTACAGATGCATTCCTTCCCACATCCCACAGATGCATTCCTTCCCATATCCCACAGATGCATTCCCTCCCATATCCTACAGATGCATTCTTTCCCACAACCCACAGATGCATTCCTTCCCATATCCCACAGATGCATTCCTTCCCATATCCAACAGATACCTTCCTTCCCACATCCCACAGATGCATTCCTTCCCCTATCCCACAGATGTATTCCATCCCAGATCCCACAGATGCATTCCTTCCCATATCCTACAGATGCATTCCTTCCCATATCCTACAGATGCATTCCATCCCATATCCTACAGATGCATTCCTTCCCATATCCTACAGATGCATTCCATCCCATATCCCACAGATGCATTCCATCCCATATCCCACAGATGCATTCCTTCCCATATCCCACAGATGCATTCCTTCCCACATCCCACAGATGCATTCCTTCCCATTTCTTGCATGGTGCATTCCTTCCCATATCCTACAGATGCATTCCTTCCCATATCCCACAGATGCATTCCATCCCATATCCCACAGATGCATTCCTTCCCATATCCCACAGATGCATTCATTCCCACATCCCACAGATACATTCCTTCCCACATCCCACAGATGCATTCCTTCCCATTTCTTGCATGGTGCATTCCTTCCCATATCCCACAGATGCATTCCTTCCCATATCTTGCATGGTGCATTCCTTCCCATATCCCACAGATGCATTCCTTCCCATATCCCACAGATGCATTCCATCCCATATCCCACAGATGCATTCCTTCCCATATCCTACAGATGCATTCCTTCCCACATCCCACAGATACATTCCTTCCCACATCCCACAGATGCATTCCCTCCCATTTCTTGCATGGTGCATTCCTTCCCATATCCCACAGATGCATTCCTTCCCATATCTTGCATGGTGCATTCCTTCCCATATCCCACAGATGCATTCCTTCCCATATCCCACTGATGCATTCCTTCCCATATCCCACAGATGCAATCCATCCCATATCCCACAGATGCATTCCTTCCCATATCCCACAGATGCATTCCTTCCCATATCCTACAGATGCATTCCTTCCCATATCCCACAGATGCATTTCATCCCATATCCCACAGATGCATTCCTTCCCATATCCCACAGATGCATTCCTTCCCACATCCCACAGATACATTCCTTCCCACATCCCACAGATGCATTCCTTCCCATTTCTTGCATGGTGCATTCCTTCCCATATCCCACAGATGCATTCCTTCCCATATCTTGCATGGTGCATTCCTTCCCATATCCCACAGATGCATTTCATCCCAGATCCCACAGATGCATTCCATCCCATATCCCACAGATGCATTCCTTCCCATATCCCACAGATGCATTCCTTCCCACATCCCACAGATACATTCCTTCCCACATCCCACAGATGCATTCCTTCCCATTTCTTGCATGGTGCATTCCTTCCCATATCCCACAGATGCATTCCTTCCCATATCCTACAGATGCATTCCTTCCCACATCCCACAGATACATTCCTTCCCACATCCCACAGATGCATTCCCTCCCATTTCTTGCATGGTGCATTCCTTCCCATATCCCACAGATGCATTCCTTCCCATATCTTGCATGGTGCATTCCTTCCCATATCCCACAGATGCATTCCTTCCCATATATTGCATGGTGCATTCCTTCCCATATCCCACAGATGCATTCCTTCCCATATCCCACTGATGCATTCCTTCCCATATCCCACAGATGCAATCCATCCCATATCCCACAGATGCATTCCTTCCCATATCCCACAGATGCATTCCTTCCCACATCCTACAGATGCATTCCATCCCATATCCCACAGATGCATTTCATCCCATATCCCACAGATGCATTCCTTCCCATATCCCACAGATGCATTCCTTCCCACATCCCACAGATACATTCCTTCCCACATCCCACAGATGCATTCCTTCCCATTTCTTGCATGGTGCATTCCTTCCCATATCCCACAGATGCATTCCTTCCCATATCTTGCATGGTGCATTCCTTCCCATATCCCACAGATGCATTTCATCCCATATCCCACAGATGCATTCCTTCCCATATCCCACAGATGCATTCCTTCCCACATCCCACAGATACATTCCTTCCCATATCCCACAGATGCATTCCTTCCCACATCCCACAGATACATTCCTTCCCACATCCCACAGATGCATTCCTTCCCATATCTTGCATGGTGCATTCCTTCCCATATCCCACAGATGCATTCCTTCCCATATCTTGCATGGTGCATTCCTTCCCATATCCCACAGATGCATTTCATCCCAGATCCCACAGATGCATTCCATCCCATATCCCACAGATGCATTCCTTCCCATATCCCACAGATGCATTCCTTCCCACATCCCACAGATACATTCCTTCCCACATCCCACAGATGCATTCCTTCCCATTTCTTGCATGGTGCATTCCTTCCCATATCCCACAGATGCATTCCTTCCCATATCTTGCATGGTGCATTCCTTCCCATATCCCACAGATGCATTCCTTCCCATATCCCACAGATGCATTCCATCCCATATCCCACAGATGCATTCCTTCCCATATCCTACAGATGCATTCCTTCCCACATCCCACAGATACATTCCTTCCCACATCCCACAGATGCATTCCCTCCCATTTCTTGCATGGTGCATTCCTTCCCATATCCCACAGATGCATTCCTTCCCATATCTTGCATGGTGCATTCCTTCCCATATCCCACAGATGCATTCCTTCCCATATCCCACTGATGCATTCCTTCCCATATCCCACAGATGCAATCCATCCCATATCCCACAGATGCATTCCTTCCCATATCCTACAGATGCATTCCATCCCATATCCCACAGATGCATTTCATCCCATATCCCACAGATGCATTCCTTCCCATATCCCACAGATGCATTCCTTCCCACATCCCACAGATACATTCCTTCCCACATCCCACAGATGCATTCCTTCCCATTTCTTGCATGGTGCATTCCTTCCCATATCCCACAGATGCATTCCTTCCCATATCTTGCATGGTGCATTCCTTCCCATATCCCACAGATGCATTTCATCCCATATCCCACAGATGCATTCCTTCCCATATCCCACAGATGCATTCCTTCCCATATCCCACAGATGCATTCCTTCCCATATCTTGCATGGTGCATTCCTTCCCATATCCCACAGATGCATTCCTTCCCATATCCCACAGATGCAATCCATCCCATATCCCACAGATGCATTCCTTCCCATATCTTGCATGGTGCATTCCTTCCCATATCCCATAGATGCATTCCTTCCCATATCCTACAGATGCATTCCTTCCCACATCCCACAGATACATTCCTTCCCACATCCCACAGATGCATTCCTTCCCACATCCCACAGACGCATTCCATCCCATATCCCACAGATGCATTCCTTCCCATATCCCACAGATGCATTCCTTCCCATATCCTACAGATGCATTCCATCCCATATCCCACAGATGCATTTCATCCCATATCCCACAGATGCATTCCTTCCCATATCCCACAGATGCATTCCTTCCCACATCCCACAGATGCATTCCTTCCCATTTCTTGCATGGTGCATTCCTTCCCATATCCCACAGATGCATTCCTTCCCATATCTTGCATGGTGCATTCCTTCCCATATCCCACAGATGCATTTCATCCCATATCCCACAGATGCATTCCTTCCCATATCCCACAGATGCATTCCTTCCCACATCCCACAGATACATTCCTTCCCATATCCCACAGATGCATTCCTTCCCACATCCCAGAGATACATTCCTTCCCACATCCCACAGATGCATTCCTTCCCATTTCTTGCATGGTGCATTCCTTCCCATATCCCACAGATGCATTCCTTCCCATATCTTGCATGGTGCATTCCTTCCCATATCCCACAGATGCATTCCTTCCCATATCTCGCATGGTGCATTCCTTCCCATACCCCACATGATGCATTCCTTCCCATACCCCACATGGTGAATTCCTTCCCATACCCTACATGATGCATTCCTTCCCATACCCCACATGGTTCATTCCTTCCCATATCCTACAGATGCATTCCTTCCCATACCCTACATGATGCATTCCTTCCCATACCCCACATGGTGCATTCCTTCCCATATCCTACAGATGCATTCCTTCCCATATCTCGCATGGTACATTCCTTCCCATATCCCACAGATGCATTCCTTCCCATATCCCACAGATGCATTCCTTCCCATATCCTACAGATGCATTCCTTCCCACATCCCACAGATGCATTCCTTCCCATATCCCACAGATGCATTCCCTCCCATATCCTACAGATGCATTCTTTCCCACAACCCACAGATGCATTCCTTCCCATATCCCACAGATGCATTCCTTCCCATATCCAACAGATACATTCCTTCCCACATCCCACAGAGGCATTCCTTCCCATATCTCGCATGGTGCATTCCTTCCCATACCCCACATGATGCATTCCTTCCCATACCCCACATGGTGAATTCCTTCCCATACCCTACATGATGCATTCCTTCCCATACCCCACATGGTTCATTCCTTCCCATATCCTACAGATGCATTCCTTCCCATACCCTACATGATGCATTCCTTCCCATACCCCACATGGTGCATTCCTTCCCATATCCTACAGATGCATTCCTTCCCATATCTCGCATGGTACATTCCTTCCCATATCCCACAGATGCATTCCTTCCCATATCCCACAGATGCATTCCTTCCCATATCCTACAGATGCATTCCTTCCCACATCCCACAGATGCATTCCTTCCCATATCCCACAGATGCATTCCCTCCCATATCCTACAGATGCATTCTTTCCCACAACCCACAGATGCATTCCTTCCCATATCCCACAGATGCATTCCTTCCCATATCCAACAGATACATTCCTTCCCACATCCCACAGATGCATTCCTTCCCCTATCCCACAGATGTATTCCATCCCATATCCCACAGATGCATTCCTTCCCATATCCTACAGATGCATTCCTTCCCATATCCTACAGATGCATTCCATCCCATATCCTACAGATGCATTCCTTCCCATATCCTACAGATGCATTCCATCCCATATCCCACAGATGCATTCCATCCCATATCCCACAGATGCATTCCTTCCCATATCCCACAGATGCATTCCTTCCCACATCCCACAGATGCATTCCTTCCCATTTCTTGCATGGTGCATTCCTTCCCATATCCTACAGATGCATTCCTTCCCATATCCCACAGATGCATTCCATCCCATATCCCACAGATGCATTCCTTCCCATATCCCACAGATGCATTCCTTCCCACATCCCACAGATACATTCCTTCCCACATCCCACAGATGCATTCCTTCCCATTTCTTGCATGGTGCATTCCTTCCCATATCCCACAGATGCATTCCTTCCCATATCTTGCATGGTGCATTCCTTCCCATATCCCACAGATGCATTCCTTCCCATATCCCACAGATGCATTCCAACCCATATCCCACAGATGCATTCCTTCCCATATCCTACAGATGCATTCCTTCCCACATCCCACAGATACATTCCTTCCCACATCCCACAGATGCATTCCCTCCCATTTCTTGCATGGTGCATTCCTTCCCATATCCCACAGATGCATTCCTTCCCATATCTTGCATGGTGCATTCCTTCCCATATCCCACAGATGCATTCCTTCCCATATCCCACTGATGCATTCCTTCCCATATCCCACAGATGCAATCCATCCCATATCCCACAGATGCATTCCTTCCCATATCCCACAGATGCATTCCTTCCCATATCCTACAGATGCATTCCATCCCATATCCCACAGATGCATTTCATCCCATATCCCACAGATGCATTCCTTCCCATATCCCACAGATGCATTCCTTCCCACATCCCACAGATACATTCCTTCCCACATCCCACAGATGCATTCCTTCCCATTTCTTGCATGGTGCATTCCTTCCCATATCCCACAGATGCATTCCTTCCCATATCTTGCATGGTGCATTCCTTCCCATATCCCACAGATGCATTTCATCCCAGATCCCACAGATGCATTCCATCCCATATCCCACAGATGCATTCCTTCCCATATCCCACAGATGCATTCCTTCCCACATCCCACAGATACATTCCTTCCCACATCCCACAGATGCATTCCTTCCCATTTCTTTCATGGTGCATTCCTTCCCATATCCCACAGATGCATTCCTTCCCATATCTTGCATGGTGCATTCCTTCCCATATCCCACAGATGCATTCCTTCCCATATCCCACAGATGCATTCCATCCCATATCCCACAGATGCATTCCTTCCCATATCCTACAGATGCATTCCTTCCCACATCCCACAGATACATTCCTTCCCACATCCCACAGATGCATTCCCTCCCATTTCTTGCATGGTGCATTCCTTCCCATATCCCACAGATGCATTCCTTCCCATATCTTGCATGGTGCATTCCTTCCCATATCCCACAGATGCATTCCTTCCCATATCCCACTGATGCATTCCTTCCCATATCCCACAGATGCAATCCATCCCATATCCCACAGATGCATTCCTTCCCATATCCCACAGATGCATTCCTTCCCACATCCTACAGATGCATTCCATCCCATATCCCACAGATGCATTTCATCCCATATCCCACAGATGCATTCCTTCCCATATCCCACAGATGCATTCCTTCCCACATCCCACAGATACATTCCTTCCCACATCCCACAGATGCATTCCTTCCCATTTCTTGCATGGTGCATTCCTTCCCATATCCCACAGATGCATTCCTTCC
The DNA here is from genome assembly GCF_035084215.1 of Heptranchias perlo. Taxonomy (NCBI): domain Eukaryota; kingdom Metazoa; phylum Chordata; class Chondrichthyes; order Hexanchiformes; family Hexanchidae; genus Heptranchias; species Heptranchias perlo. The sequence goes on from NC_090332.1 coordinate 67,559,923, forward strand.
CATATCTTGCATGGTGCATTCCTTCCCATATCCCACAGATGCATTTCATCCCATATCCCACAGATGCATTCCTTCCCATATCCCACAGATGCATTCCTTCCCACATCCCACAGATACATTCCTTCCCATATCCCACAGATGCATTCCTTCCCACATCCCACAGATACATTCCTTCCCACATCCCACAGATGCATTCCTTCCCATTTCTTGCATGGTGCATTCCTTCCCATATCCCACAGATGCATTCCTTCCCATATCTTGCATGGTGCATTCCTTCCCATATCCCACAGATGCATTTCATCCCATATCCCACAGATGCATTCCTTCCCATATCCCACAGATGCATTCCTTCCCACATCCCACATATACATTCCTTCCCATATCCCACAGATGCATTCCTTCCCACATCCCACAGATACATTCCTTCCCACATCCCACAGATGCATTCCTTCCCATTTCTTGCATGGTGCATTCCTTCCCATATCCCACAGATGCATTCCTTCCCATATCTTGCATAGTGCATTCCTTCCCATATCCCACAGATGCATTCCTTCCCATACCCCACATGATGCATTCCTTCCCATACCCCACATGGTGAATTCCTTCCCATACCCTACATGATGCATTCCTTCCCATACCCCACATGGTTCATTCCTTCCCATATCCTACAGATGCATTCCTTCCCATACCCTACATGATGCATTCCTTCCCATACCCCACATGGTGCATTCCTTCCCATATCCTACAGATGCATTCCTTCCCATATCTCACATGGTACATTCCTTCCCATATCCCACAGATGCATTCCTTCCCATATCCCACAGATGCATTCCTTCCCATATCCTACAGATGCATTCCTTCCCACATCCCACAGATGCATTCCTTCCCATATCCCACAGATGCATTCCCTCCCATATCCTACAGATGCATTCTTTCCCACAACCCACAGATGCATTCCTTCCCATATCCCACAGATGCATTCCTTCCCATATCCAACAGATACATTCCTTCCCACATCCCACAGATGCATTCCTTCCCCTATCCCACAGATGTATTCCATCCCATATCCCACAGATGCATTCCTTCCCATATCCTACAGATGCATTCCTTCCCATATCCTACAGATGCATTCCATCCCATATCCGACAGATGCATTCCTTCCCATATCCTACAGATGCATTCCATCCCATATCCCACAGATGCATTCCATCCCATATCCCACAGATGCATTCCTTCCCATATCCCACAGATGCATTCCTTCCCACATCCCACAGATGCATTCCTTCCCATTTCTTGCATGGTGCATTCCTTCCCATATCCTACAGATGCATTCCTTCCCATATCCCACAGATGCATTCCATCCCATATCCCACAGATGCATTCCTTCCCATATCCCACAGATGCATTCCTTCCCACATCCCACAGATACATTCCTTCCCACATCCCACAGATGCATTCCTTCCCATTTCTTGCATGGTGCATTCCTTCCCATATCCCACAGATGCATTCCTTCCCATATCTTGCATGGTGCATTCCTTCCCATATCCCACTGATGCATTCCTTCCCATATCCCACAGATGCATTCCATCCCATATCCCAGAGATGCATTCCTTCCCATATCCTACAGATGCATTCCTTCCCACATCCCACAGATACATTCCTTCCCACATCCCACAGATGCATTCCCTCCCATTTCTTGCATGGTGCATTCCTTCCCATATCCCACAGATGCATTCCTTCCCATATCTTGCATGGTGCATTCCTTCCCATATCCCACAGATGCATTCCTTCCCATATCCCACTGATGCATTCCTTCCCATATCCCACAGATGCAATCCATCCCATATCCCACAGATGCATTCCTTCCCATATCCCACAGATGCATTCCTTCCCATATCCTACAGATGCATTCCATCCCATATCCCACAGATGCATTTCATCCCATATCCCACAGATGCATTCCTTCCCATATCCCACAGATGCATTCCTTCCCACATCCCACAGATACATTCCTTCCCACATCCCACAGATGCATTCCTTCCCATTTCTTGCATGGTGCATTCCTTCCCATATCCCACAGATGCATTCCTTCCCATATCTTGCATGGTGCATTCCTTCCCATATCCCACAGATGCATTTCATCCCATATCCCACAGATGCATTCCTTCCCATATCCCACAGATGCATTCCTTCCCACATCCCACAGATACATTCCTTCCCATATCCCACAGATGCATTCCTTCCCACATCCCACAGATACATTCCTTCCCACATCCCACAGATGCATTCCTTCCCATTTCTTGCATGGTGCATTCCTTCCCATATCCCACAGATGCATTCCTTCCCATATCCCACAGATGCATTCCATCCCATATCCCACAGATGCATTCCTTCCCATATCCAACAATGCATTCCTTCCCACATCCCACAGATACATTCCTTCCCACATCCCACAGATGCATTCCCTCCCATTTCTTGCATGGTGCATTCCTTCCCATATCCCACAGATGCATTCCTTCCCATATCTTGCATGGTGCATTCCTTCCCATATCCCACAGATGCATTCCTTCCCATATCCCACTGATGCATTCCTTACCATATCCCACAGATGCAATCCATCCCATATCCCACAGATGCATTCCTTCCCATATCTTGCATGGTGCATTCCTTCCCATATCCCATAGATGCATTCCTTCCCATATCCTACAGATGCATTCCTTCCCACATCCCACAGATACATTCCTTCCCACATCCCACAGATACTTTCCTTCCCACATCCCACAGATGCATTCCATCCCATATCCCACAGATGCATTCCTTCCCATATCCCACAGATGCATTCCTTCCCATATCCTACAGATGCATTCCATCCCATATCCCACAGATGCATTTCATCCCATATCCCACAGATGCATTCCTTCCCATATCCCACAGATGCATTCCTTCCCACATCCCACAGATACATTCCTTCCCACATCCCACAGATGCATTCCTTCCCATTTCTTAAATGGTGCATTCCTTCCCATATCCCACAGATGCATTCCTTCCCATATCTTGCATGGTGCATTCCTTCCAATATCCCACAGATGCATTCCTTCCCATATCTCGCATGGTGCATTCCATCCCATATCCCACAGATGCATTTCATCCCATATCCCACAGATGCATTCCTTCCCATATCCCACAGATGCATTCCTTCCCACATCCCACAGATACATTCCTTCCCACATCCCACAGATGCATTCCTTCCCATTTCTTGCATGGTGCATTCCTTCCCATATCCCACAGATGCATTCCTTCCCATATCTTGCATGGTGCATTCCTTCCCATATCCCACAGATGCATTTCATCCCAGATCCCACAGATGCATTCCATCCCATATCCCACAGATGCATTCCTTCCCATATCCCACAGATGCATTCATTCCCACATCCCACAGATACATTCCTTCCCACATCCCACAGATGCATTCCTTCCCATTTCTTGCATGGTGCATTCCTTCCCATATCCCACAGATGCATTCCTTCCCATATCTTGCATGGTGCATTCCTTCCCATATCCCACAGATGCATTCCTTCCCATATCCCACAGATGCATTCCATCCCATATCCCACAGATGCATTCCTTCCCATATCCTACAGATGCATTCCTTCCAACATCCCACAGATACATTCCTTCCCACATCCCACAGATGCATTCCCTCCCATTTCTTGCATGGTGCATTCCTTCCCATATCCCACAGATGCATTCCTTCCCATATCTTGCATGGTGCATTCCTTCCCATATCCCACAGATGCATTCCTTCCCATATCCCACTGATGCATTCCTTCCCATATCCCACAGGTGCAATCCATCCCATATCCCACAGATGCATTCCTTCCCATATCCCACAGATGCATTCCTTCCCACATCCTACAGATGCATTCCATCCCATATCCCACAGATGCATTCCTTCCCATATCCCACAGATGCATTCCTTCCCACATCCCACAGATACATTCCTTCCCACATCCCACAGATGCATTCCTTCCCATTTCTTGCATGGTGCATTCCTTCCCATATCCCACAGATGCATTCCTTCCCATATCTTGCATGGTGCATTCCTTCCCATATCCCACAGATGCATTTCATCCCATATCCCACAGATGCATTCCTTCCCATATCCCACAGATGCATTCCTTCCCACATCCCACAGATACATTCCTTCCCATATCCCACAGATGCATTCCTTCCCACATCCCACAGATACATTCCTTCCCACATCCCACAGATGCATTCCTTCCCATTTCTTGCATGGTGCATTCCTTCCCATATCCCACAGATGCATTCCTTCCCATATCTTGCATGGTGCATTCCTTCCCATATCCCACAGATGCATTCCTTCCCATATCTCGCATGGTGCATTCCTTCCCATACCCCACATGATGCATTCCTTCCCATACCCCACATGGTGAATTCCTTCCCATACCCTACATGATGCATTCCTTCCCATACCCCACATGGTTCATTCCTTCCCATATCCTACAGATGCATTCCTTCCCATACCCTACATGATGCATTCCTTCCCATACCCCACATGGTGCATTCCTTCCCATATCCTACAGATGCATTCCTTCCCATATCTCGCATGGTACATTCCTTCCCATATCCCACAGATGCATTCCTTCCCATATCCCACAGATGCATTCCTTCCCATATCCTACAGATGCATTCCTTCCCACATCCCACAGATGCATTCCTTCCCATATCCCACAGATGCATTCCCTCCCATATCCTACAGATGCATTCTTTCCCACAACCCACAGATGCATTCCTTCCCATATCCCACAGATGCATTCCTTCCCATATCCAACAGATACATTCCTTCCCACATCCCACAGATGCATTCCTTCCCCTATCCCACAGATGTATTCCATCCCATATCCCACAGATGCATTCCTTCCCATATCCTACAGATGCATTCCTTCCCATATCCTACAGATGCATTCCATCCCATATCCTACAGATGCATTCCTTCCCATATCCTACAGATGCATTCCATCCCATATCCCACAGATGCATTCCATCCCATATCCCACAGATGCATTCCTTCCCATATCCCACAGATGCATTCCTTCCCACATCCCACAGATGCATTCCTTCCCATTTCTTGCATGGTGCATTCCTTCCCATATCCTACAGATGCATTCCTTCCCATATCCCACAGATGCATTCCATCCCATATCCCACAGATGCATTCCTTCCCATATCCCACAGATGCATTCCTTCCCACATCCCACAGATACATTCCTTCCCACATCCCACAGATGCATTCCTTCCCATTTCTTGCATGGTGCATTCCTTCCCATATCCCACAGATGCATTCCTTCCCATATCTTGCATGGTGCATTCCTTCCCATATCCCACTGATGCATTCCTTCCCATATCCCACAGATGCATTCCATCCCATATCCCACAGATGCATTCCTTCCCATATCCTACAGATGCATTCCTTCCCACATCCCACAGATACATTCCTTCCCACATCCCACAGATGCATTCCCTCCCATTTCTTGCATGGTGCATTCCTTCCCATATCCCACAGATGCATTCCTTCCCATATCTTGCATGGTGCATTCCTTCCCATATCCCACAGATGCATTCCTTCCCATATCCCACTGATGCATTCCTTCCCATATCCCACTGATGCATTCCTTCCCATATCCCACAGATGCAATCCATCCCATATCCCACAGATGCATTCCTTCCCATATCCCACAGATGCATTCCTTCCCATATCCTACAGATGCATTCCATCCCATATCCCACAGATGCATTTCATCCCATATCCCACAGATGCATTCCTTCCCATATCCCACAGATGCATTCCTTCCCACATCCCACAGATACATTCCTTCCCACATCCCACAGATGCATTCCTTCCCATTTCTTGCATGGTGCATTCCTTCCCATATCCCACAGATGCATTCCTTCCCATATCTTGCATGGTGCATTCCTTCCCATATCCCACAGATGCATTTCATCCCATATCCCACAGATGCATTCCTTCCCATATCCCACAGATGCATTCCTTCCCACATCCCACAGATACATTCCTTCCCATATCCCACAGATGCATTCCTTCCCACATCCCACAGATACATTCCTTCCCACATCCCACAGATGCATTCCTTCCCATTTCTTGCATGGTGCATTCCTTCCCATATCCCACAGATGCATTCCTTCCCATATCCCACAGATGCATTCCATCCCATATCCCACAGATGCATTCCTTCCCATATCCAACAATGCATTCCTTCCCACATCCCACAGATACATTCCTTCCCACATCCCACAGATGCATTCCCTCCCATTTCTTGCATGGTGCATTCCTTCCCATATCTTGCATGGTGCATTCCTTCCCATATCCCACAGATGCATTCCTTCCCATATCCCACTGATGCATTCCTTACCATATCCCACAGATGCAATCCATCCCATATCCCACAGATGCATTCCTTCCCATATCTTGCATGGTGCATTCCTTCCCATATCCCATAGATGCATTCCTTCCCATATCCTACAGATGCATTCCTTCCCACATCCCACAGATACATTCCTTCCCACATCCCACAGATACTTTCCTTCCCACATCCCACAGATGCATTCCATCCCATATCCCACAGATGCATTCCTTCCCATATCCCACAGATGCATTCCTTCCCTTATCCTACAGATGCATTCCATCCCATATCCCACAGATGCATTTCATCCCATATCCCACAGATGCATTCCTTCCCATATCCCACAGATGCATTCCTTCCCACATCCCACAGATACATTCCTTCCCACATCCCACAGATGCATTCCTTCCCATATCTTGCATGGTGCATTCCTTCCCATATCCCACAGATGCATTCCTTCCCATATCTTGCATGGTGCATTCCTTCCAATATCCCACAGATGCATTCCTTCCCATATCTCGCATGGTGCATTCCTTCCCATACCCCACATGATGCATTCCTTCCCATACCCCACATGGTGAATTCCTTCCCATACCCTACATGATGCATTCCTTCCCATACCCCACATGGTGCATTCCTTCCCATATCCCACAGATGCATTCCTTCCCATATCTCTCATGGTACATTCCTTCCCATATCCCACAGATGCATTCCTTCCCATATCCCACAGATGCATTCCTTCCCATATCCTACAGATGCATTCCTTCCCACATCCCACAGATGCATTCCTTCCCATATCCCACAGATGCATTCCCTCCCATATCCTACAGATGCATTCTTTCCCACAACCCACAGATGCATTCCTTCCCATATCCCACAGATGCATTCCTTCCCATATCCCACAGATGCATTCCTTCCCATATCCTACAGATGCATTCCTTCCCATATCCCACAGATGCATTCCTTCCCATATCCCACAGATGCATTCCTTCCCATATCCTACAGATGCATTCCTTCCCATATCCTACAGATGCATTCCTTCCCACATCCCACAGATGCATTCCTTCCCATACCCCACAGATGCATTCCTTCCCATATCCCACAGATGCATTCCTTCCCATATCTTGCGTGGTGCATTCCTTCCCATATCCCACAGATGCATTTCTTCCCATATCCCACAGATGCATTCCTTCCCATATCCCACAGATGCATTCCTTCCCATATCCCGCATGTTACAAAGTACCATGGAGAAAGTTCTAATCCACCCTGTCACCTGCTTTCTCTGCATCTAAATATAAATCCAAGTATCTCCAAGTTGGGCACAGGTGATCAACACTAAAGGGGGAGGTGCCAGTAGGTGGAGGAGTACTTTCAAAGTAAGGCATTACTTCATATAGATTAATTTAATTTTTTTAAATGGTATCTCGTAGGACCGAATTAAAGCTTAGTGTACTTTCCTCTCCCCCATTTCACATCTTCAATCTCACAAAGTTGCTGTTCAGCTGTCACCAACAGTGGAACCTCCCACTGCGCCACTCCATAGTTCTGGATGTTAACTGCGCAACATGTGGAAACTTTGGTGCCAGCTGTATACCCATTGGCACTTCATTGCTGAATACACAAAAGACCTATTTCACTCCGTCACTTAGAAATAAAACCTGTAAGTCACATGTTTAAGCATGCACCATAAAACGCAAAGCATGTTTAAAGGGGCAGAGCACAGTTAAACAGATAGCCCTTATGCACAAAAGACACCGCTGCCCTGAAAATTTGTAGCTTTTTGTTGAATTTCCCACTTCCATCTGTGTCCCTAAAAAAAGAAAGCCTTGCATTTATATCGCTCCTTTCATGACCTCAGGATGTCCAAAAGCACTTTACAGCCAATGAAGTACTTTTTGAAGTGTACTCTCAGTTGTAATGTAGGAAACGTAGCAGCCAATTTGGGCATAGCAAGGAGATGATGACTAGATAATCTGTTTTAGTGATGTTGGTAGAGAGATAAATGTTGGCCACAACACTGGGGGGGAACTCCCCTGCTTTTCATCAGAGTAGCTCCATGGGATCTTTTACATTCACTGAGAGAGCAGAGAAGGTTTAATGTCTCATCTGGAAGACAGCGCCTCCAACAGTACAGCACTCCCTCACTACTGCACTGGAGTGTCAGCCTAGATTTTGTGCTTAAGTCTCTGGAGCAGGACTTGAACCCACAACCTTCTAGACTCAGGTGAGAGTGCTACCACTGAGCCAAGGCTGACACCCTAAATTAGTTAATGAAGCCCACTTGTACACAATTCCCTTTATGCAAGTTTCCTCAATTTCCAAACCAATCACGTATCTGCCTGCTTGCTGTATGTAAGTTGTGGTTGTAATTATCACTGCTTCTTTCCCTTCTGCTCTGAGTGAGATAGCTCCTTCACTGAATACCATTCCCTTGATTTTTGTCGCTGAATAGAGAAAGAAAGAAGGAGCAAATGAGGAAACTGAGTAAACACACAGACTGGGAATCAGAGTGGAGGCACAGAGGATAAGACAGGGAACAGAAATCAGGTCTCTCATTGTACACACCTACACTGTGTATTGTGTATATCTAGACATCTTCTAACTATCATTATTCACCATTTAATAGCTCTCACTGTGATCGTCCATTCCCACAATACTCACCTTGATTCCTACCAGACATATTTTCTGTTAGACTATACAAAGTTTATTTAACTGCAGACATGGAGTTAGTTTCCTCTCCACCACCACCTCTGTGTTGTTCGATTGCCTGTCTGACATCAAGTCATGGATGAGCCAGGACTTTCTCCAGTTGAACATTTGAGAAAACTGAAGCGACCTTATTTGTCTCTTTCCAAAAACTCTGTGTACATCTTCCTAATTCTATACCCCATCCCTGGCTTCTCACTTAGGCTGAACCAGGAGGTCTGCAACCCTGGTGTCCTGTTCAACCCCCATTTTCTATCCATCACCAAGACACCATACTTCAACCTCTGCAAATTGTCCTCTTTCATACCTAATTCACCATCTCCACCACCACCAAAACCCTTACCCATGCTATTGTTACATCAAGACTCTACTTCTCGAGCGTCCATCTTGCTTGGTCTCCCAAGGTCCTCCCTATCTTTGTCAATAAGTCTGCCACTTACATTGAGTCCCACACCAAATCTTGCTCATCTACCCAGTCCCTGCTGACCACCACTGATTCCCCGTCATTTCAATGCACTGAATTGAAAATTCTTGTCCTTGCTTTTAAATCTCTCCACAACCTCGGCCCACCCTACCCATGTAACCTCCTCCAGCCCTACATTCCATTCTGCAATCTGGTTCACACATTCTTTCCATCTCTGAGGGTAGTCATCCACTGATCTTGGCCCCAACACAACCCAACCAGGTTCTCTGACAGAGTTCTCAGCATTTTCATTGTTACCTTGAGGGTGACTTCCTGCTTTGCCACATTCAAGTGACATTCCTTGACAAAGAATCTATTAAAGGTTATTGGCTTCCGTTTACAGGATATATAAATAACAGTTGGAAGCTGCCAGGCCATTATCACAGAATCTTACAGCGCCGAAGGAGACCATTCGGCCCATCATGCCTGTGACAGCTCTTTGAAAGAGCTATCCATTTAGTCCCACTCCCTTGCTCTCTCCTCTTAGTCCTGCAATTTTTTTCACTATGTATATCCAATCACCTTTTGAAAGTTACTGTTGAATCTGCTTCCACCACCCTTTCAGGCAGTGCATTACACATCATAACATCTTGCTGCATAAAAAAAAATTCTCCTCATCTCCCCTCTGGTTCTTTTGTCAATTATCTTAAATCTGTGTCCTCTGGTTATCAACCCTCCTGTCAGTGGAAACAGTTTCTCTCTACTTGGTCCGTCAAAACTCATCATAATTTTGAACATCTCTATTAAATTTCCCCTTAAACTTCTCTGCTCCAAGGAGAACAATCCCAGCTATCTGAAACAAGGCTCCCTCATCATTCCCCCTTTGCCTGTGCAGTGGCCTTCACTTCTTGACCTGAACCTACTATATTATAATTAGAGATGGTTTTCACTGTGTGTATGCCTCCCTAGTGTACCTCGCTGGTCTTCAATTGCTCTTCCAAGTTGGGATCTTCGAATTATATTGGTTACCTGTAGCATGGCAGCAGAACACCCTTTACACCATGAGATTGTCAACTGAGGTGTCCTGGAGCTAGGAGTGGGGATCCCAGTGTACTCACCAGGTTCTCACATTTCTGTATTTGTTGACATACTACCACATTTCTGTTGCTGTACAATGATAAATATGTTTTCTACAACGGCAGCATTTTTTTGCTTTGAGTGGTTGGCATTGTCTTTTATAAATTCGGAGAGGAGATCCCAGGATCTCTTAATATTTGCAGGAGGTTACCCCAAACAGGAAAATTTGAAAATCACTACTTTACACTCCCAAAATATGGTAGACACACACCTCCAATTAACACATAGCAATAAACCTTATTTAACAAACAAGTCACTTGCAGTAAGAACACTAATCCTATTGATTTCACTCTTTACACATGGGGCTCGATATTACCAGGGCGGCGGGTTCGTGGCAGGGGGGGGGTTATTGGGCGCGTGGGTAACGTACCCGGTGAAATCAGTCTGCCCCCCCGCACGATCGCAGCCTAATTGGATCCACTTACCTGCTCCTCCGGGTTCCCCACTGCTGATCTGCGCGTCGGGCGGGCTGCGCATGTGCAGTAAGCTCTGTCAGCTGGAGGAGCTCTAATTAAAGGGGCAGTCCTCCACTGACAGATGCTGCAACAAATAGGAAAAATTACAGCATGGAGCAGCCCAGGGGGAAGGCTGCTCCCAGTTTAATGATGCTTCACTCCAGGTATCATTAGATGGGTGAGGAGGAGGGGGAGGACAGAGATCTTCCCCCCGGCAGGCGGGAGGAAGCGGCCTGCCTCTGCCACCAAGAAGGCCTGGCTCGAGGTGGCAGAGGAGGTCACCTGCACCACCAACATATCGCCCACCTGCATACAGTGCAGGAGGTGCTTCAATGACCTAAGTAGGTCAGCCAAAGTGAGTACACTTATTCATTCCCCTACACTCCGTCTGCCACATCACCGCCCCCACCCCACATCTCCTTCAGCACTGCCAGCTCTGTCACATCACCCCTCACACCCACTCAAAGCTCATCCTCATCTTACCTGCACTTACTCACCTCGCCAGTACTCATCCCGCCACTACCACTCAACCCAATCCTCATACAATCTCATGGCTCTATCTCATACTCACCCTCTCATGCATCTCTTTCACAGTCAGCCTCACTCAACCTGCCACTACCTGTGCTGCAGCCACAGGGCATGCATCACATGTGTGCAGTAGGAAGCGTAAGGCAAACGTGTTGTGAGCATGAAGGGGATGCACAAGGGTGTTTGAGGGTTTGTCATGGTTTTTACTTATATTTAATTTCTGACCAACTCACATTACGTATTATATTGGCACCACTACTGCCACGTCTTTGCGAATCTTGTCTGGTTTGTGCAATAATGCCCATTCCTGAAGATCACAATGAAGACCCACGACTGATGCCACCCATTGTGTCACAGCAGAGTGGGTGTAGGTGTATTTGCAGGGCTCTTTTGTGCAGACGACTGAGAGACATCGGCGATGTCCCCGGTGGCACCCTGGAAGGATGTGGAGGAGAAGTTGTTGAGGGCAGTGGTGACTTTGACAGCGACAGGTAAGAAGATGATGCTCAGGCCAGCTGGGAGCAGCTCGGCATGAAGGAGGCTGCAGATGTCCACGACTACATGTCGAGTGACTCTGAGCCTCCATGTGCACTGCTGCTCAGAGAGGTCCAGGAAGCTGAGCCTCGGTCTGTGGATCCTGTGGCGAGGGTAGTGCCCTCTGCGACGCATCTCTCTCTGCGGTTGCCCTCCCTCCTGCTGTGTAGGTGGATGTGTCACAGCACTGTGTTATGGGGCTCCACGTGTCAGAGGTGGACGGCTTGGCCGGCGAGGCTGGTGATGCTGTTCACCCTCCGAGGAGGTCATGACTGCAGCTACGGCAGCCCCCATCCGAAAGATGTACATCTGAGGGGGTCCGCAAGGTAGGTACATGTGTCTGGACCCCGGGGTAAGTGTGCAAGTTGGTGAATTTTCTTGTCAGGAGGAGGGTAGTGGAGGCCAAACTTTGTCCCAAGTGACAGAGTGGCCTCCTGCAATGAGTGAGGGTCTCCCCCCCCACCTGTCAAATGGACCTTTGCAGCTGCCACAGGCTGGTAGCTACAACACGTCCATTTGAACTGGGAGTGTTTCCCCCAGTATGGGAAACAGTCCCAGTTGTTTCTATAATCCCACCCCTCCTGACATATTCCCTTAATCAGGTCTGTTAATGACCTGAAATACCTAGGTAAGTACTCTCAAGTGGCATCCCGCTGGCTTTAATTGCCTGCGGGAGTCCCACCAGCGGGGGCTGCGTGCGCACGTTGGCGCATCTGTGGGGAACCCGGAAGTGGGTGGGTTGAAGCCGGGCTCCGGTCCCGCTCCGGGATTCCCCGATTTTCGGAGCCCCTCCGCCAGGAACGCACCCGATAGCGGGTGCTAAAATGGAGGCCATGGTCTCTTATTTCTGCAAGATTTCAATCAATTATTGTGCAACATTTAAAGTGTTAAAATTTATTATTGACACTTGGCTTGCTTGCTCTTCCTCTCTTCAATTCATTACTTACTTTTAATCACTTTCTCCATTTCTTTTTCATTATTAACATCACACTGTTCTCTTGTTCTTTCTTTAATTACTCTCTTCCTGTTGTTGTTTCTCAGACTGGAGGGAAGTATACAGTGGTGTTCCCCACGGTTCAGTATTAGGCCCACTGCTCTTTTTTAACATTTATTAATGACCTGGACTTGGGTGTACAGGGTATAATTTCAAAGTTTGCAAGTTTGCAGATGAAATGAAACTCAAATGTAGTAAACTATGCGGAGGATAGTAACAGACTTCAGGAGGAAATAAACAGACTGGTGAAATGGGCAGACACATGGCAGATGAAAATTAACGCAGAGAAATGGTAGGAAGAATGAGAAGAGCCAGTATAAAGTAAATGGTACAATTTTAAAGGGACTGCAGGAACAGAGAGACCTGGAGATGCACATCGACAAATCTCTGATGGTGGCAGGACAAGTTGAGAAGGCTGGGATCCTGGGCTTTATTAAAAGAGGCATAGAGTACAAAAGCAAAGAAGTTATGCTAAACCTTTATAATACACTGGTTAGGCCACAGCTGGAGTATTGTGTTTAATTCTGGGCACCACACTTTAGGAAGGATGTCAAGACCTTAGAGAGAGTGCAGAAGAGATTTACTAGAATGGTACCAGGGATGAGGAACTTCAGTTATGTGGAGAGATTGGAGAATCTGGGATTGTTCTCCTTGGAGCAGAGAAGGTTAAGAGGAGATTTGATAGAGGTGTCCAAAATCATGAATGGTTTTGATAGAGTAAATAAGGAGTAACTGTTTCCAGTGGCAGAAGGGTTGATAACCAGAGGACACAGGATTTAAGGTGATCGGCAAAAGAACCAGAGGCGACATGAGGAAACATTTTTTTACACAGCGAGTAGTATAATCTGGAATGCACTGCCTGAAAGGGTGGTGGAAGCAGATTCAATAATAACTTTCAAAAGGGAATTGGATAAATGCTTGAAGGGGAAAAATTTACAGGCTGTGGGGAAAGAGCAGGGGAATGGGACCAATTGGATAGCTCTTTCAAAGAGCCGGCACAGTCACGATGGGCCTAATGGCCTCCTTCTGTGCTGTACCTACTATGATACTATGATATGTATATTACATCTCTCTTTTACTCTGCATAACACAAATTCACCTCTGCTGCTCTTAGCATTTATCTCTACATTTCTACTTTTCCCAGTGCAGCATCTTTTCTTCTTTCCAACTTCCACTAACTAGCCCTGATTACTGTCTAGAGCCTGTATTGTTCCTTCCATATTCCTTTTACTCATCATCTCAATATTCTATTCATCCTGTTATTCTCAGTTCTTTCACCCATTTACTGCTCATTCCTCTTATCCTCTCTGTTAAACCACACTATCCTTATCATAATTTCATTTCTCCTTTACTGTTCTCTGAACTATTCCTGTTCCCCTCTGCACTATCATCGCTGTCACTCTTGGGCAACTTAGTTTGGCCGAATGTCAGTCCTTTGCGATTCTTGCTGACATTGTGCTCCTACACAGTGCCCTCCTGTACTGCTACACATTGCCCTTATGTACTGTTATACAGTGTCCTCCTGTACTGCTACACATTGCCCTTATGTACTGTTACACAGTGTTCTCCTGTACTGCCACACAGTGTCCTCCTGTACTATTACATAGTTTCCTCCTGTACTGCCACACAGTGTCCTCCTGTACTGCTATAGTGTCCTCCTGTACTGCCACACAGTGTCCTCCTGTACTGCTATAGTGTCCTCCTGTACTGCTACACAGTGCCCTTCACTACTGTTACACAGTGTTCTCCTGTACTGCCACAGAGTGTCCTCCTGTACTATTACATAGTGCTGTCCTGTGCTGCTACACAGTGTCCTACTGTACTGCTATACAGTGCCCGCCTGTACTGCTATGTAATTTCCTCCTGTACTGCTACACAGTGCCCACCTGTACTGCTACACAGTGCCCTCCTGTACTGCTACACAGTGCCCTCCTGTACTATTACACAGTGCTCTCCTGTACTATTATACAGTGCTCTCCTGTATTATTACACAGTGCCCTCCTGTACAATTACACAGTGCCCTCCTGTACTATTACACAGTGCCCTCCTGTACTATTATACAGTGCCCTCCTGTACTATTACACAGTGCCCTCCTGTACAATTACACAGTGCCCTCCTGTACTATTACACAGTGCCCTCCTGTACTATTACACGGTGCCCTCCTGTACTGCTACACAGTGCCCTCCTGTACTAGTAAACAGTGCCCTCCTGTACTAGTACAAAGTGCCCTCCTGTACAATTACACAGTGCCCTCCTGTACTATTACACGGTGCCCTCCTGTACTGCTACACAGTGCCCTCCTGTACTAGTAAACAGTGCCCTCCTGTACTATTACACAGTGCCCTCCTGTACTATTACACGGTGCCCTCCTGTACTATTACACGGTGCCCTCCTGTACTGCTACATAGTTTCCTCCTGTACTTTTAATTTTTTTTATTTTTTATTATTCGTTCACGGGATGTGGGCGTCGCTGGCAAGGCCGGCATTTATTGCCCATCCCTAATTGCCCTCGAGAAGGTGGTGGTGAGCCGCCTTCTTGAACCGCTGCAGTCCGTGTGGTGACGGTTCTCCCACAGTGCTGTTAGGAAGGGAGTTCCAGGATTTTGACCCAGCGATGATGAACGAACGGCGATATATTTCCAAGTCGGGATGGTGTGTGACTTGGAGGGGAACATGCAGGTGGTGTTGTTCCCATGCGCCTGCTGCTCTTGTCCTTCTAGGTGGTAGAGGTCGCGGGTTTGGGAGGTGCTGTCGAAGAAGCCTTGGCGAGTTGCTGCAGTGCATCCTGTGGATGGTGCACACTGCAGCCACAGTGCGCCGGTGGTGAAGGGAGTGAATGTTTAGGGTGGTGGATGGGGTGCCAATCAAGCGGGCTGCTTTATCTTGGATGGTGTCGAGCTTCTTGAGTGTTGTTGGAGCTGCACTCATCCAGGCAAGTGGAGAGTATTCCATCACACTCCTGACTTGTGCCTTGTAGATGGTGGAAAGGCTTTGGGGAGTCAGGAGGTGAGTCACTCGCTGCAGAATACCCAGCCTCTGACCTGCTCTCGTAGCCACAGTATTTATATGGCTGGTCCAGTTAAGTTTCTGGTCAATGGTGACCCCCAGGATGTAGATGGTGGGGGATTCGGCGATGGTAATGCCGTTGAATGTCAAGGGGAGGTGGTTAGACTCTCTCTTGTTGGAGATGGTCATTGCCTGGCACTTATCTGGTGCGAATGTTACTTGCCACTTATGAGCCCAAGCCTGGATGTTGTCCAGGTCTTGCTGCATGCAGGCTCGGACTGCTTCATTATCTGAGGGGTTGCGAATGGAACTGAAAACTGTGCAGTCATCAGCGAACATCCCCATTTCTGACCTTATGATGGAGGGAAGGTCATTGATGAAGCAGCTGAAGATGGTTGGGCCTAGGACACTGCCCTGAGGAACTCCTGCAGCAATGCCCTGGGGCTGAGATGATTGGCCTGCAACAACCACTACCATCTTCCTTTGTGCTAGGTATGACTCCAGCCACTGGAGAGTTTTCCCCTTGATTCCCATTGACTTCAATTTTACGAGGGCTCCTTGGTGCCACACTCGGTCAAATGCTGCCTTGATGTCAAGGGCAGTCACTCTCACCTCACCTCTGGAATTCAGCTCTTTTGTCCATGTTTGGACCAAGGCTGTAATGAGGTCTGGAGCCGAGTGGTCCTGGCGGAACCCAAACTGAGCATCGGTGAGCAGGTTATTGGTGAGTAAGTGCCGCTTGATAGCACTGTCGACGACACCTTCCATCACTTTGCTGATGATTGAGAGTAGACTGATGGGGCGGTAATTGGCCGGATTGGATTTGTCCTGCTTTTTGTGGACAGGACATACCTGGGCAATTTTCAACATTGTCGGGTAGATGCCAGTGTTGTAGCTGTACTGGAACAGCTTGGCTAGAGGCGCAGCTAGTTCTGGAGCACAAGTCTTCAGCACTACAGCTGGGATGTTGTCGGGGCCCATAGCCTTTGCTGTATCCAGTGCACTCAGCCGTTTCTTGATATCACGTGGAGTGAATCGAATTGGCCAAAGACTGGCTTCCGTGATGGTGGGGATATCGGGAGGAGGCTGAGATAGATCATCCACTCGGCACTTCTGGCTGAAGATGGTTGCAAACGCTTCAGCCTTGTCTTTTGCACTCACGTGCTGGACTCCGCCATCATTGAGAATGGGGATGTTTGCAGAGCCTCCTCCTCCCGTTAGTTGTTTAATTGTCCACCACCATTCACGACTGGATGTGGCAGGACTGCAGAGCTACACAGTGCCCTCCTGTACTATTACACAGTGCTCTCCTGTACTATTACACAGTGCTCTCCTGTACTATTACACAGTGCCCTCCTGTACTATTACACAGTGCCCTCCTGTACTATTACACAGTGCCCTCCTGTACTATTACACAGTGCCCTCCTGTACTATTACACAGTGCCCTCCTGTACTATTACACAGTGCCGTCCTGTACTATTACAAAATGCCCTCCTGTACTGCTACACAGTGCCCTCCTGTACTAGTACAAAGTGCCCTCCTGTACAATTACACAGTGCCCTCCTGTACAATTACACAGTGCCCACCTGTACAATTACACAGTGCCCACCTGTAGTGCTACACAGTGTCCTCCTGTACTGCTACACAGTGCCCTCCTGTACTATTACACAGAGTCCTCCTGTACAATTACACAGTGCCCTCCTGTACAATTACACAGTACCCTCCTGTACTATTACACAGTGCCCTCCTGTATTATTACACAGTGCCCTCCTGTACTATTACACAGTGCCCTTCTGTACTGTTACACAGTGCCCTCCTGTATTATTACACAGTGCCCTCCTGTGCTGTTACACAGTGCCCTCCTGTATTATTACACAGTGCCCTCCTGTGCTGTTACACAGTGCCCTCCTGTATTATTACACAGTGCCCTCCTGTACTATTACACAGTGCCCTTCTGTACAATTACACAGTGCCCTCCTGTACTATTACAGTGCCCACCTGTTGTGCTACACAGTATCCTCCTGTACTGCTACACAGTGCCCTCCTGTACAATTACACAGTGTCCTCCTGTACAATTACACAGTGCCCTCCTGTATTATTACACAGTGCCCTCCTGTACTATTACACAGAGTCCTCCTGTACAATTACACAGTGCCCTCCTGTACAATTACACAGTGCCCTTCTGTACTGTTACACAGTGCCCTCCTGTACTGTTACACAGTGCCCTCCTGTACAATTACACAGTGCCCTTCTGTACTGTTACACAGTGCCCTCCTGTATTATTACACAGTGCCCTCCTGTACTGTTACACAGTGCCCTCCTGTACTGCTACATAGTGCCCTCCTGTACTGCTGCACAGTGCCCTCCTGTGCTGTTACACAGTGCCCTCCTGTACTGTTACACAGTGCCCTCCGGTAATGTTACACAGTGCCCTCCTGTACTGTTACACAGTGCCCTCCTGTACTGCTAGACAGTGCTCTCCTGTACTGCTAGACAGTGCTCTCCTGTAGTGTTACACAGTGCCCTCCTGTACTGTTACACAGTGCCCTCCTGTACTGCTACACAGAGTCCTCCTGTACTGTTACACAGTGCCCTCCTGTACTGCGACACAGAGTCCTCCTGTACTGCTAGACAATGCCCTCCTGTACTGTTACATAGTGCCCTCCTGTACTGCTAGACAGTGCCCTCCTGTAGTGTTATACAGTGCCCTCCTGTACTGCTAGACAGTGCCCTCCTGTACTGTTACACAGTGCCCTCCTGTACTGTTACACAGTGTCCTCCTGTACTGCTAGACAGTGCCCTCCTGTACTGTTACACAGTGCCCTCCTGTACTGCTACATAGTGCCGTCCTGTACTGTTACACAGTGCCCTCCTGTACTGTTACACAGTGCCCTCCTGTACTGTTACACAGTGCCCTCCTGTACTGTTACACAGTGTCCTCCTGTACTGTTACACAGTGCCCTCCTGTACTGTTACACAGTGCCCTCCTGTACTGCTAGACAGTGCCCTCCTGTACTGTTACACAGTGCCCTCCTGTACTGTTACACAGTGTCCTCCTGTACTGTTACACAGTGCCCTCCTGTACTGTTACACAGTGCCCTCCTGTACTGCCAGACAGTGCCCTCCTGTACTGTTACACAGTGCCCTCCTGTACTGTTACACAGTGCCCTCCTGTACTGTGACACAGTGCCCTCCTGTACTGCTAGACAGTGCCCTCCTGTACTGTTACACAGTGCCCTCCTGTACTGTTACACAGTGTCCTCCTGTACTGTTACACAGTGCCCTCCTGTACTGTTACACAGTGTCCTCCTGAACTGTTACACAGTGTCCTCCTGTACTGTTACACAGTGTCCTCCTGTACTGTTATACAGTGCCCTCCTGTACTGTTACACAGTGCCCTCCTGTACTGTTACACAGTGCCCTCCTGTACTGTTACACAGTGCCCTCCTGTACTGTTACACAGTGCCCTCCTGTACTGTTACACAGTGTCCTCCTGTACTGTTACACAGTGTCCTCCTGTACTGTTATACAGTGCCCTCCTGTACTGCTGGACAGTGCCCTCCTGTACTGTTACACAGTGCCCTCCTGTACTGTTACACAGTGCCCTCCTGTACTGCTAGACAGTGCCCTCCTGTACTGTTACACAGTGCCCTCCTGTACTGTTACACAGTGCCCTCCTGTACTGCTAGACAGTGCCCTCCTGTACTGTTACACAGTGCCCTCCTGTACTGTTACACAGTGCCCTCCTGTACTGCTAGACAGTGCCCTCCTGTACTGTTACACAGTGCCCTCCTGTACTGTTACACAGTGCCCTCCTGTACTGCTAGACAGTGCCCTCCTGTACTGTTACACAGTGCCCTCCTGTACTGTTACACAGTGCCCTCCTGTACTGCTAGACAGTGCCCTCCTGTACTGTTACACAGTGCCCTCCTGTACTGTTACACAGTGCCCTCCTGTACTGCTATACAGTGCCCTCCTGTACTGTTACACAGTGCCCTCCTGTACTGTTACACAGTGCCCTCCTGTACTGTTACACAGTGCCCTCCTATGCTGTTACACAGTGTCCTCCTGTACTGTTACACAGTGTCCTCCTGTACTGTTACACAGTGCCCTCCTGTACTGTTACACAGTGCCCTCCTGTACTGCTATACAGTGCCCTCCTGTAGTGTTACACAGTGCCCTCCTGTACTGTTACACAGTGCCCTCCTGTACTGCTATACAGTGCCCTCCTATGCTGTTACACAGTGTCCTCCTGTACTGTTACACAGTGTCCTCCTGTACTGTTACACAGTGCCCTCCTGTACTGTTACACAGTGCCCTCCTGTACTGCTATACAGTGCCCTCCTGTAGTGTTACACAGTGCCCTCCTGTACTGTTACACAGTGCCCTCCTGTACTGCTATACAGTGCCCTCCTGTACTGCTACACAGTACCCTCCTATACTGTTCCACAGTGCCCTCCTGTACTGCTACACAGTACCCTCTTATACGGTTCCACAGTGCCCTCCTGTACTGTTACACAGTGCCCTCCTGTACTGCTATACAGTGCCCTCCTGTACTGTTACACAGTGCCCTCCTGTACTGTTACACAGGGACCTCCTGTACTGTTACACAGTGCCCTCCTGTACTGTTATAGAGTGCCCTCCTATGCTGTTACACAGTGTCCTCCTGTACTGTTACACAGTGCCCTCCTGTACTGTTATACAGTGTTCTCCTGTACTGTTACACAGTGTCCTCCTGTACTGTTACACAGTGCCCTCCTGTACTGTTATACAGTGCCCTCCTATGCTGTTACACAGTGTCCTCCTGTACTGTTACACAGTGCCCTCCTGTACTGCTACACAGTGTTCTCCTGTACTGTTACACAGTGCCCTCCTGTACTGTTATAGAGTGCCCTCCTATACTGTTACACAGTGTCCTCCTGTACTGTTATACAGTGCCCTCCTATGCTGTTACACAGTGCCCTCCTGTACTGTTATACAGTGCCCTCCTGTACTGTTACACAGTGCCCTCCTGTACTGTTACACAGTGTCCTCCTGTACTGTTAGACAGTGCCCTCCTGTACTGTTACACAGTGCCCTCCTGTACTGTTACACAGTGCCCTCCTGTACTGTTACACAGTGTCCTCCTGTACTGTTACACAGTGTCCTCCTGTACTGTTACACAGTGTCCTCCTGTACTGTTATACAGTGCCCTCCTGTACTGTTACACAGTGCCCTCCTGTACTGTTACACAGTGCCCTCCTGTACTGTTACACAGTGCCCTCCTGTACTGTTACACAGTGCCCTCCTGTACTGTTACACAGTGTCCTCCTGTACTGTTACACAGTGTCCTCCTGTACTGTTATACAGTGCCCTCCTGTACTGCTGGACAGTGCCCTCCTGTACTGTTACACAGTGCCCTCCTGTACTGTTATACAGTGCCCTCCTGTACTGCTGGACAGTGCCCTCCTGTACTGTTACACAGTGCCCTCCTGTACTGTTATACAGTGCCCTCCTGTACTGCTGGACAGTGCCCTCCTGTACTGTTACACAGTGCCCTCCTGTACTGTTACACAGTGCCCTCCTGTACTGTTACACAGTGCCCTCCTGTACTGTTACACAGTGCCCTCCTGTACTGTTACACAGTGCCCTCCTGTACTGTTACACAGTGCCCTCCTGTACTGTTACACAGTGTCCTCCTGTACTGTTACACAGTGTCCTCCTGTACTGTTATACAGTGCCCTCCTGTACTGCTGGACAGTGCCCTCCTGTACTGTTACACAGTGCCCTCCTGTACTGTTACACAGTGCCCTCCTGTACTGCTAGACAGTGCCCTCCTGTACTGTTACACAGTGCCCTCCTGTACTGTTACACAGTGCCCTCCTGTACTGCTAGACAGTGCCCTCCTGTACTGTTACACAGTGCCCTCCTGTACTGTTACACAGTGCCCTCCTGTACTGCTAGACAGTGCCCTCCTGTACTGTTACACAGTGCCCTCCTGTACTGTTACACAGTGCCCTCCTGTACTGCTAGACAGTGCCCTCCTGTACTGTTACACAGTGCCCTCCTGTACTGTTACACAGTGCCCTCCTGTACTGCTAGACAGTGCCCTCCTGTACTGTTACACAGTGCCCTCCTGTACTGTTACACAGTGCCCTCCTGTACTGCTATACAGTGCCCTCCTGTACTGTTACACAGTGCCCTCCTGTACTGTTACACAGTGCCCTCCTGTACTGTTACACAGTGCCCTCCTATGCTGTTACACAGTGTCCTCCTGTACTGTTACACAGTGTCCTCCTGTACTGTTACACAGTGCCCTCCTGTACTGTTACACAGTGCCCTCCTGTACTGCTATACAGTGCCCTCCTGTAGTGTTACACAGTGCCCTCCTGTACTGTTACACAGTGCCCTCCTGTACTGCTATACAGTGCCCTCCTGTAGTGTTACACAGTGCCCTCCTGTACTGTTACACAGTGTCCTCCTGTACTGTTACACAGTGCCCTCCTGTACTGCTACACAGTACCCTCCTATACTGTTCCACAGTGCCCTCCTGTACTGCTACACAGTACCCTCCTATACGGTTCCACAGTGCCCTCCTGTACTGTTACACAGTGCCCTCCTGTACTGCTATACAGTGCCCTCCTGTAGTGTTACACAGTGCCCTCCTGTACTGTTACACAGTGTCCTCCTGTACTGTTACACAGTGCCCTCCTGTACTGCTACACAGTACCCTCCTATACTGTTCCACAGTGCCCTCCTGTACTGCTATACAGTGCCCTCCTGTACTGTTACACAGTGCCCTCCTGTACTGTTACACAGGGACCTCCTGTACTGTTACACAGTGCCCTCCTGTACTGTTATAGAGTGCCCTCCTATGCTGTTACACAGTGTCCTCCTGTACTGTTACACAGTGCCCTCCTGTACTGTTATACAGTGTTCTCCTGTACTGTTACACAGTGTCCTCCTGTACTGTTACACAGTGCCCTCCTGTACTGTTATACAGTGCCCTCCTATGCTGTTACACAGTGTCCTCCTGTACTGTTACACAGTGCCCTCCTGTACTGCTACACAGTGTTCTCCTGTACTGTTACACAGTGCCCTCCTGTACTGTTATAGAGTGCCCTCCTATACTGTTACACAGTGTCCTCCTGTACTGTTATACAGTGCCCTCCTATGCTGTTACACAGTGCCCTCCTGTACTGTTACACAGTGCCCTCCTGTACTGTTATACAGTGCCCTCCTGTACTGTTACACAGTGCCCTCCTGTACTGTTACACAGTGTCCTCCTGTACTGTTAGACAGTGCCCTCCTGTACTGTTACACAGTACCCTCCTGTACTGTTACACAGTGCCCTCCTGTACTGTTACACAGTGCCCTCTTGTAGTGTTATACAGTGCCCTCCTGTACTGTTACACAGTGCCCTCCTGTACTGTTACACAGTGCCCTCCTGTACTGTTATACAGTGCCCTCCTGTACTGTTACACAGTGCCCTCCTGTACTGTTACACAGTGCCCTCCTGTACTGCTATACAGTGCCCTCCTGTACTGTTACACAGTGCCCTCCTGTACTGTTACACAGTGCCCTCCTGTACTGTTACACAGTGCCCTCCTATGCTGTTACACAGTGTCCTCCTGTACTGTTACACAGTGTCCTCCTGTACTGTTACACAGTGCCCTCCTGTACTGTTACACAGTGCCCTCCTGTACTGCTATACAGTGCCCTCCTGTAGTGTTACACAGTGCCCTCCTGTACTGTTACACAGTGCCCTCCTGTACTGCTATACAGTGCCCTCCTGTAGTGTTACACAGTGCCCTCCTGTACTGTTACACAGTGTCCTCCTGTACTGTTACACAGTGCCCTCCTGTACTGCTACACAGTACCCTCCTATACTGTTCCACAGTGCCCTCCTGTACTGCTACACAGTACCCTCCTATACGGTTCCACAGTGCCCTCCTGTACTGTTACACAGTGCCCTCCTGTACTGCTATACAGTGCCCTCCTGTAGTGTTACACAGTGCCCTCCTGTACTGTTACACAGTGTCCTCCTGTACTGTTACACAGTGCCCTCCTGTACTGCTACACAGTACCCTCCTATACTGTTCCACAGTGCCCTCCTGTACTGCTATACAGTGCCCTCCTGTACTGTTACACAGTGCCCTCCTGTACTGTTACACAGGGACCTCCTGTACTGTTACACAGTGCCCTCCTGTACTGCTAGACAGTGCCCTCCTGTACTGTTACACAGTGCCCTCCTGTACTGTTACACAGTGCCCTCCTGTACTGCTAGACAGTGCCCTCCTGTACTGTTACACAGTGTCCTCCTGTACTGTTACACAGTGCCCTCCTGTACTGTTATACAGTGCCCTCCTATGCTGTTACACAGTGTCCTCCTGTACTGTTACACAGTGCCCTCCTGTACTGCTACACAGTGTTCTCCTGTACTGTTACACAGTGCCCTCCTGTACTGTTATAGAGTGCCCTCCTATACTGTTACACAGTGTCCTCCTGTACTGTTACACAGTGTCCTCCTGTACTGTTATACAGTGCCCTCCTGTACTGCTGGACAGTGCCCTCCTGTACTGTTACACAGTGCCCTCCTGTACTGTTATACAGTGCCCTCCTGTACTGCTGGACAGTGCCCTCCTGTACTGTTACACAGTGCCCTCCTGTACTGTTATACAGTGCCCTCCTGTACTGCTGGACAGTGCCCTCCTGTACTGTTACACAGTGCCCTCCTGTACTGTTACACAGTGCCCTCCTGTACTGTTACACAGTGCCCTCCTGTACTGTTACACAGTGCCCTCCTGTACTGTTACACAGTGCCCTCCTGTACTGTTACACAGTGCCCTCCTGTACTGTTACACAGTGTCCTCCTGTACTGTTACACAGTGTCCTCCTGTACTGTTATACAGTGCCCTCCTGTACTGCTGGACAGTGCCCTCCTGTACTGTTACACAGTGCCCTCCTGTACTGTTACACAGTGCCCTCCTGTACTGCTAGACAGTGCCCTCCTGTACTGTTACACAGTGCCCTCCTGTACTGTTACACAGTGCCCTCCTGTACTGCTAGACAGTGCCCTCCTGTACTGTTACACAGTGCCCTCCTGTACTGTTACACAGTGCCCTCCTGTACTGCTAGACAGTGCCCTCCTGTACTGTTACACAGTGCCCTCCTGTACTGTTACACAGTGCCCTCCTGTACTGCTAGACAGTGCCCTCCTGTACTGTTACACAGTGCCCTCCTGTACTGTTACACAGTGCCCTCCTGTACTGCTAGACAGTGCCCTCCTGTACTGTTACACAGTGCCCTCCTGTACTGTTACACAGTGCCCTCCTGTACTGCTATACAGTGCCCTCCTGTACTGTTACACAGTGCCCTCCTGTACTGTTACACAGTGCCCTCCTGTACTGTTACACAGTGCCCTCCTATGCTGTTACACAGTGTCCTCCTGTACTGTTACACAGTGTCCTCCTGTACTGTTACACAGTGCCCTCCTGTACTGTTACACAGTGCCCTCCTGTACTGCTATACAGTGCCCTCCTGTAGTGTTACACAGTGCCCTCCTGTACTGTTACACAGTGCCCTCCTGTACTGCTATACAGTGCCCTCCTGTAGTGTTACACAGTGCCCTCCTGTACTGTTACACAGTGTCCTCCTGTACTGTTACACAGTGCCCTCCTGTACTGCTACACAGTACCCTCCTATACTGTTCCACAGTGCCCTCCTGTACTGCTACACAGTACCCTCCTATACGGTTCCACAGTGCCCTCCTGTACTGTTACACAGTGCCCTCCTGTACTGCTATACAGTGCCCTCCTGTAGTGTTACACAGTGCCCTCCTGTACTGTTACACAGTGTCCTCCTGTACTGTTACACAGTGCCCTCCTGTACTGCTACACAGTACCCTCCTATACTGTTCCACAGTGCCCTCCTGTACTGCTATACAGTGCCCTCCTGTACTGTTACACAGTGCCCTCCTGTACTGTTACACAGGGACCTCCTGTACTGTTACACAGTGCCCTCCTGTACTGTTATAGAGTGCCCTCCTATGCTGTTACACAGTGTCCTCCTGTACTGTTACACAGTGCCCTCCTGTACTGTTATACAGTGTTCTCCTGTACTGTTACACAGTGTCCTCCTGTACTGTTACACAGTGCCCTCCTGTACTGTTATACAGTGCCCTCCTATGCTGTTACACAGTGTCCTCCTGTACTGTTACACAGTGCCCTCCTGTACTGCTACACAGTGTTCTCCTGTACTGTTACACAGTGCCCTCCTGTACTGTTATAGAGTGCCCTCCTATACTGTTACACAGTGTCCTCCTGTACTGTTATACAGTGCCCTCCTATGCTGTTACACAGTGCCCTCCTGTACTGTTACACAGTGCCCTCCTGTACTGTTATACAGTGCCCTCCTGTACTGTTACACAGTGCCCTCCTGTACTGTTACACAGTGTCCTCCTGTACTGTTAGACAGTGCCCTCCTGTACTGTTACACAGTACCCTCCTGTACTGTTACACAGTGCCCTCCTGTACTGTTACACAGTGCCCTCCTGTAGTGTTATACAGTGCCCTCCTGTACTGTTACACAGTGCCCTCCTGTACTGTTACACAGTGCCCTCCTGTACTGTTATACAGTGCCCTCCTGTACTGTTACACAGTGCCCTCCTGTACTGTTACACAGTGCCCTCCTGTACTGCTATACAGTGCCCTCCTGTACTGTTACACAGTGCCCTCCTGTACTGTTACACAGTGCCCTCCTGTACTGTTACACAGTGCCCTCCTATGCTGTTACACAGTGTCCTCCTGTACTGTTACACAGTGTCCTCCTGTACTGTTACACAGTGCCCTCCTGTACTGTTACACAGTGCCCTCCTGTACTGCTATACAGTGCCCTCCTGTAGTGTTACACAGTGCCCTCCTGTACTGTTACACAGTGCCCTCCTGTACTGCTATACAGTGCCCTCCTGTAGTGTTACACAGTGCCCTCCTGTACTGTTACACAGTGTCCTCCTGTACTGTTACACAGTGCCCTCCTGTACTGCTACACAGTACCCTCCTATACTGTTCCACAGTGCCCTCCTGTACTGCTACACAGTACCCTCCTATACGGTTCCACAGTGCCCTCCTGTACTGTTACACAGTGCCCTCCTGTACTGCTATACAGTGCCCTCCTGTAGTGTTACACAGTGCCCTCCTGTACTGTTACACAGTGTCCTCCTGTACTGTTACACAGTGCCCTCCTGTACTGCTACACAGTACCCTCCTATACTGTTCCACAGTGCCCTCCTGTACTGCTATACAGTGCCCTCCTGTACTGTTACACAGTGCCCTCCTGTACTGTTACACAGGGACCTCCTGTACTGTTACACAGTGCCCTCCTGTACTGCTAGACAGTGCCCTCCTGTACTGTTACACAGTGCCCTCCTGTACTGTTACACAGTGCCCTCCTGTACTGCTAGACAGTGCCCTCCTGTACTGTTACACAGTGTCCTCCTGTACTGTTACACAGTGCCCTCCTGTACTGTTATACAGTGCCCTCCTATGCTGTTACACAGTGTCCTCCTGTACTGTTACACAGTGCCCTCCTGTACTGCTACACAGTGTTCTCCTGTACTGTTACACAGTGCCCTCCTGTACTGTTATAGAGTGCCCTCCTATACTGTTACACAGTGTCCTCCTGTACTGTTATACAGTGCCCTCCTATGCTGTTACACAGTGCCCTCCTGTACTGTTACACAGTGCCCTCCTGTACTGTTATACAGTGCCCTCCTGTACTGTTACACAGTGCCCTCCTGTACTGTTACACAGTGTCCTCCTGTACTGTTAGACAGTGCCCTCCTGTACTGTTACACAGTGCCCTCCTGTACTGTTACACAGTGCCCTCCTGTACTGTTACACAGTGTCCTCCTGTACTGTTACACAGTGTCCTCCTGTACTGTTACACAGTGTCCTCCTGTACTGTTATACAGTGCCCTCCTGTACTGTTACACAGTGCCCTCCTGTACTGTTACACAGTGCCCTCCTGTACTGTTACACAGTGCCCTCCTGTACTGTTACACAGTGCCCTCCTGTACTGTTACACAGTGTCCTCCTGTACTGTTACACAGTGTCCTCCTGTACTGTTATACAGTGCCCTCCTGTACTGCTGGACAGTGCCCTCCTGTACTGTTACACAGTGCCCTCCTGTACTGTTACACAGTGCCCTCCTGTACTGCTAGACAGTGCCCTCCTGTACTGTTACACAGTGCCCTCCTGTACTGTTACACAGTGCCCTCCTGTACTGCTAGACAGTGCCCTCCTGTACTGTTACACAGTGCCCTCCTGTACTGTTACACAGTGCCCTCCTGTACTGCTAGACAGTGCCCTCCTGTACTGTTACACAGTGCCCTCCTGTACTGTTACACAGTGCCCTCCTGTACTGCTAGACAGTGCCCTCCTGTACTGTTACACAGTGCCCTCCTGTACTGTTACACAGTGCCCTCCTGTACTGCTAGACAGTGCCCTCCTGTACTGTTACACAGTGCCCTCCTGTACTGTTACACAGTGCCCTCCTGTACTGCTATACAGTGCCCTCCTGTACTGTTACACAGTGCCCTCCTGTACTGTTACACAGTGCCCTCCTGTACTGTTACACAGTGCCCTCCTATGCTGTTACACAGTGTCCTCCTGTACTGTTACACAGTGTCCTCCTGTACTGTTACACAGTGCCCTCCTGTACTGTTACACAGTGCCCTCCTGTACTGCTATACAGTGCCCTCCTGTAGTGTTACACAGTGCCCTCCTGTACTGTTACACAGTGCCCTCCTGTACTGCTATACAGTGCCCTCCTGTAGTGTTACACAGTGCCCTCCTGTACTGTTACACAGTGTCCTCCTGTACTGTTACACAGTGCCCTCCTGTACTGCTACACAGTACCCTCCTATACTGTTCCACAGTGCCCTCCTGTACTGCTACACAGTACCCTCCTATACGGTTCCACAGTGCCCTCCTGTACTGTTACACAGTGCCCTCCTGTACTGCTATACAGTGCCCTCCTGTAGTGTTACACAGTGCCCTCCTGTACTGTTACACAGTGTCCTCCTGTACTGTTACACAGTGCCCTCCTGTACTGCTACACAGTACCCTCCTATACTGTTCCACAGTGCCCTCCTGTACTGCTATACAGTGCCCTCCTGTACTGTCACACAGTGCCCTCCTGTACTGTTACACAGGGACCTCCTGTACTGTTACACAGTGCCCTCCTGTACTGTTATAGAGTGCCCTCCTATGCTGTTACACAGTGTCCTCCTGTACTGTTACACAGTGCCCTCCTGTACTGTTATACAGTGTTCTCCTGTACTGTTACACAGTGTCCTCCTGTACTGTTACACAGTGCCCTCCTGTACTGTTATACAGTGCCCTCCTATGCTGTTACACAGTGTCCTCCTGTACTGTTACACAGTGCCCTCCTGTACTGCTACACAGTGTTCTCCTGTACTGTTACACAGTGCCCTCCTGTACTGTTATAGAGTGCCCTCCTATACTGTTACACAGTGTCCTCCTGTACTGTTATACAGTGCCCTCCTATGCTGTTACACAGTGCCCTCCTGTACTGTTACACAGTGCCCTCCTGTACTGTTATACAGTGCCCTCCTGTACTGTTACACAGTGCCCTCCTGTACTGTTACACAGTGTCCTCCTGTACTGTTAGACAGTGCCCTCCTGTACTGTTACACAGTGCCCTCCTGTACTGTTACACAGTGCCCTCCTGTACTGTTACACAGTGCCCTCCTGTACTGTTATACAGTGCCCTCCTGTACTGTTACACAGTGCCCTCCTGTACTGTTACACAGTGCCCTCCTGTACTGTTATACAGTGCCCTCCTGTACTGTTACACAGTGCCCTCCTGTACTGTTACACAGTGCCCTCCTGTACTGCTAGACAGTGCCCTCCTGTACTGTTACACAGTGCCCTCCTGTACTGTTACACAGTGCCCTCCTGTACTGTTACACAGTGCCCTCCTGTACTGTTACACAGTGCCCTCCTATGCTGTTACACAGTGTCCTCCTGTACTGTTACACAGTGTCCTCCTGTACTGTTACACAGTGCCCTCCTGTACTGCTACACAGTGCCCTCCTGTACTGTTACACAGTGCCCTCCTGTACTGCTACACAGTACCCTCCTATACTGTTCCACAGTGCCCTCCTGTAGTGTTACACAGTGCCCTCCTGTAGTGTTACACAGTGTCCTCCTGTACTGTTACACAGGGACCTCCTGCACTGTTACACAGTGCCCTCCTATACTGTTACACAGTGCCCTCCTGTACTGTTATACAGTGCCCTCCTGTACTGTTATACAGTGCCCTCCTATGCTGTTACACAGTGTCCTCCTGTACTGTTACACAGTGCCCTCCTATACTGTTACACAGTGCCCTCCTGTACTGTTATACAGTGCCCTCCTATGCTGTTACACAGTGTCCTCCTGTACTGTTACACAGTGTCCTCCTGTACTGTTACACAGTGCCCTCCTATACTGTTACACAGTGCCCTCCTATGCTGTTACACAGTGTCCTCCTGTACTGTTACACAGTGCCCTCCTGTACTGCTACACAGTGTTCTCCTGTACTGTTACACAGTGCCCTCCTGTACTGCTACACAGTGTCCTCCTGTACTGTTATACAGTGCCCTCCTGTACTGTTACACAGTGCCCTCCTATGCTGTTACACAGTGCCCTCCTGTACTGTTATACAGTGCCCTCCTGTACTGTTACACAGTGCCCTCCTGTACTGTTACACAGTGCCCTCCTGTACTGTTATACAGTGCCCTCCTGTACTGTTACACAGTGCCCTCCTGTACTGTTACACAGTGTCCTTCTGTACTGTTATACAGTGCCCTCCTGTACTGTTACACAGTGCCCTCCTGTACTGTTACACAGTGCCCTCCTGTACTGTTACACAGTGCCCTCCTATGCTGTTACACAGTGCCCTCCTGTACTGTTATACAGTGCCCTCCTGTACTGTTATACAGTGCCCTCCTGTACTGTTACACAGTGCCCTCCTATGCTGTTACACAGTGCCCTCCTGTACTGTTATACAGTGCCCTCCTGTACTGTTACACAGTGCCCTCCTATGCTGTTACACAGTGCCCTCCTGTACTGTTACACAGTGCCCTCCTGTACTGTTATACAGTGCCCTCCTGTACTGTTACACAGTGCCCTCCTGTACTGTTACACAGTGCCCTCCTGTACTGTTACACAGTGTCCTCCTGTACTGTTACACAGTGTCCTCCTGTACTGTTACACAGTGTCCTCCTGTACTGTTATACAGTGCCCTCCTGTACTGTTACACAGTGTCCTCCTGTACTGTTACACAGTGTCCTCCTGTACTGTTACACAGTGCCCTCCTATACTGTTACACAGTGTCCTCCTGTACTGTTACACAGTGCCCTCCTGTACTGTTACACAGTGCCCTCCTGTACTGTTACACAGTGCCCTCCTGTACTGTTACACAGTGCCCTCCTATACTGTTACACAGTGTCCTCCTGTACTGTTACACAGTGCCCTCCTGTAGTGTTACACAGTGTCCTCCTGTACTGTTATACAGTGCACTCCTATACTGTTACACAGTGCCCTCCTATACTGTTATACAGTGCCCTCCTGTACTGTTACACAGTGCCCTCCTGTACTGTTACACAGTGCCCTCCTATACTGTTACACAGTGTCCTCCTGTACTGTTACACAGTGCCCTCCTGTACTGTTATACAGTGCCCTCCTATACTGTTACACAGTGTCCTCCTGTACTGTTACACAGTGTCCTCCTGTACTGTTATACAGTGCCCTCCTGTACTGTTACACAGTGCCCTCCTGTACTGTTATACAGTGCCCTCCTATACTGTTACACAGTGTCCTCCTGTACTGTTACACAGTGTCCTCCTGTACTGTTATACAGTGCCCTCCTGTACTGTTACACAGTGCCCTCCTATACTGTTACACAGTGTCCTCCTGTACTGTTATACAGTGCCCTCCTATGCTGTTACACAGCGACCTCCTGTACTGTTACACAGGGACCTCCTGTACTGTTATACAGTGCCCTCCTGTACTGTTACACAGGGACCTCCTGTACTGTTATACAGTGCCCTCCTATACTGTTACACAGTGTCCTCCTGTACTGTTACACAGTGCCCTCCTGTACTGTTACACAGTGCCCTCCTATACTGTTACACAGTGTCCTCCTGTACTGTTATACAGTGCCCTCCTATGCTGTTACACAGCGACCTCCTGTACTGTTACACAGTGTCCTCCTGTACTGCTACACAGTGCCCTCCTGTACTGTTACACAGGGACCTCCTGTACTGTTACACAGTGCCCTCCTGTACTGTTACACAGTGCCCTCCTGTACTGTTACACAGTGCCCTCCTGTACTGTTACACAGTGTCCTCCTGTACTGTTACACAGTGCCCTCCTGTACTGTTACACAGTGTCCTCCTGTACTGTTATACAGTGCCCTCCTGTAGTGTTACACAGTGTCCTCCTGTACTGTTACACAGTGCCCTCCTGTACTGTTACACAGTGTCCTCCTGTACTGTTATACAGTGCCCTCCTGTACTGTTACACAGTGTCCTCCTGTACTGTTATACAGTGCCCTCCTGTAGTGTTACACAGTGTCCTCCTGTACTGTTACACAGTGCCCTCCTATACTGTTACACAGTGTCCTCCTGTACTGTTATACAGTGTCCTCCTGTACTGTTATACAGTGCCCTCCTATACTGTTACACAGTGTCCTCCTGTACTGTTACACAGTGCCCTCCTGTAGTGTTATACAGTGCCCTCCTATACTGTTATACAGTGCCCTCCTATACTGTTACACAGTGTCCTCCTGTACTGTTATACAGTGCCCTCCTGTACTGTTACACAGTGCCCTCCTATACTGTTACACAGTGTCCTCCTGTACTGTTACACAGTGTCCTCCTGTACTGTTATACAGTGCCCTCCTATACTGTTACACAGTGTCCTCCTGTACTGTTATACAGTGCCCTCCTGTAGTGTTATACAGTGCCCTCCTATACTGTTACACAGTCTCCTCCTGTACTGTTACACAGTGTCCTCCTGTACTGTTACACAGTGCCCTCCTGTACTGTTACACAGTGTCCTCCTGTACTGTTACACAGTGCCCTCCTGTACTGTTATACAGTGCCCTCCTATACTGTTACACAGTGTCCTCCTGTACTGTTACACAGTGCCCTCCTGTACTGTTATACAGTGCCCTCCTGTACTGTTACACAGTGTCCTCCTGTACTGTTATACAGTGCCCTCCTGTACTGTTACACAGTGTCCTCCTGTACTGTTACACAGTGTCCTCCTGTACTGTTATACAGTGCCCTCCTGTACTGTTACGCAGTGCCCTCCTGTACTGTTATACAGTGTCCTCCTGTACTGTTACACAGTGTCCTCCTGTACTGTTATACAGTGCCCTCCTGTACTGTTACACAGTGTCCTCCTGTACTGTTACACAGTGTCCTCCTGTACTGTTATACAGTGCCCTCCTGTACTGTTACACAGTGTCCTCCTGTACTGTTACACAGTGTCCTCCTGTACTGTTATACAGTGTCCTCCTGTACTGTTATACAGTGCCCTCCTGTACTGTTACACAGTGCCCTCCTGTACTGTTACACAGTGCCCTCCTGTACTGTTACACAGTGTCCTCCTATACTGTTACACAGTGTCCTCCTGTACTGTTACACAGTGTCCTCCTGTACTGTTACACAGTGTCCTCCTGTACTGTTACACAGTGCCCTCCTGTACTGTTACACAGTGCCCTCCTGTACTGTTATACAGTGCCCTCCTATACTGTTACACAGTGTCCTCCTGTACTGTTACACAGTGCCCTCCTGTACTGTTATACAGTGCCCTCCTATACTGTTACACAGTGTCCTCCTGTACTGTTACACAGTGTCCTCCTGTACTGTTATACAGTGCCCTCCTATACTGTTACACAGTGTCCTCCTGTACTGTTACACAGTGCCCTCCTATGCTGTTACACAGCGACCTCCTGTACTGTTACACAGGGACCTCCTGTACTGTTATACAGTGCCCTCCTGTACTGTTACACAGGGACCTCCTGTACTGTTATACAGTGCCCTCCTATACTGTTACACAGTGTCCTCCTGTACTGTTACACAGTGCCCTCCTGTACTGTTACACAGTGCCCTCCTATACTGTTACACAGTGTCCTCCTGTACTGTTATACAGTGCCCTCCTATGCTGTTACACAGCGACCTCCTGTACTGTTACACAGTGTCCTCCTGTACTGTTATACAGTGCCCTCCTGTACTGCTACACAGTGCCCTCCTGTACTGTTACACAGGGACCTCCTGTACTGTTACACAGTGCCCTCCTGTACTGTTACACAGTGCCCTCCTGTACTGTTACACAGTGTCCTCCTGTACTGTTACACAGTGCCCTCCTGTACTGTTACACAGTGTCCTCCTGTACTGTTATACAGTGCCCTCCTGTAGTGTTACACAGTGTCCTCCTGTACTGTTACACAGTGCCCTCCTGTACTGTTACACAGTGTCCTCCTGTACTGTTATACAGTGCCCTCCTGTACTGTTACACAGTGTCCTCCTGTACTGTTATACAGTGCCCTCCTGTAGTGTTACACAGTGTCCTCCTGTACTGTTACACAGTGCCCTCCTATACTGTTACACAGTGTCCTCCTGTACTGTTATACAGTGTCCTCCTGTACTGTTATACAGTGCCCTCCTATACTGTTACACAGTGTCCTCCTGTACTGTTACACAGTGTCCTCCTGTACTGTTACACAGTGCCCTCCTGTAGTGTTATACAGTGCCCTCCTATACTGTTATACAGTGCCCTCCTATACTGTTACACAGTGTCCTCCTGTACTGTTACACAGTGTCCTCCTGTACTGTTATACAGTGCCCTCCTATACTGTTACACAGTGTCCTCCTGTACTGTTACACAGTGTCCTCCTGTACTGTTACACAGTGTCCTCCTGTACTGTTATACACTGCCCTCCTGTACTGTTACACAGTGTCCTCCTGTACTGTTACACAGTGTCCTCCTGTACTGTTACACAGTGTCCTCCTGTACTGTTATACACTGCCCTCCTGTACTGTTACACAGTGTCCTCCTGTACTGTTACACAGTGTCCTCCTGTACTGTTATACAGTGCCCTCCTGTACTGTTACACAGTGCCCTCCTGTACTGTTATACAGTGTCCTCCTGTACTGTTACACAGTGTCCTCCTGTACTGTTATACAGTGCCCTCCTGTACTGTTACACAGTGTCCTCCTGTACTGTTACACAGTGTCCTCCTGTACTGTTATACAGTGCCCTCCTGTACTGTTACACAGTGCCCTCCTGTACTGTTACACAGTGTCCTCCTGTACTGTTACACAGTGTCCTCCTGTACTGTTATACAGTGCCCTCCTGTACTGTTACACAGTGTCCTCCTGTACTGTTACACAGTGTCCTCCTGTACTGTTGTACAGTGCCCTCCTATACTGTTACACAGTGTCCTCCTGTACTGTTACACAGTGTCCTCCTGTACTGTTATACAGTGCCCTCCTATGCTGTTACACAGCGACCTCCTGTACTGTTACACAGGGACCTCCTGTACTGTTACACAGGGACCTCCTGTACTGTTACAGTGTCTTCCTGTACTGTTACACAGAGACCTCCTGTACTGTTACACAGTGTCCTCCTGTACTGTTATACAGTGCCCTCCTATACTGTTACACAGTGTCCTCCTGTACTGTTATACAGTGCCCTCCTATGCTGTTACACAGCGACCTCCTGTACTGTTACACAGGGACCTCCTGTACTGTTACAGTGTCTTCCTGTACTGTTACACAGAGACCTCCTGTACTGTTACACAGGTACCTCCTGTGCCCTAAATTACTAGACAGGCACTTTCACATGCGTGTCAGCTCCAGGATCCTGACTGGTGCTCCCAGAAGTAGTTCCCTTGGCAAGATTGACTTTCTAGAGTGTTCTGCCACCCTCCTGGTTTCAGGTATAAATTGGGAAATATCCCTTACAATCTCACATGCACAATTGTTTGTAATAGAATCATAGAATCATAGAAGTTTACAACATGGAAACAGGCCCTTCGGCCCAACATGTCCATGTCGCCCAGTTTATACCACTAAGCTAGTCCCAATTGCCTGCACTTGGCCCATATCCCTCTATACCCATCTTACCCATGTAACTGTCCAAATGCTTTTTAAATGACAAAATTGTACCCGCCTCTACTACTGCCTCTGGCAGCTCGTTCCAGACACTCACCACCCTTTGAGTGAAAAAATTGCCCCTCTGGACCCTTTTGTATCTCTCCCCTCTCACCTTAAATCTATGTCCCCTCGTTATAGACTCCCCTACCTTTGGGAAAGATTTTGACTATCTACCTTATCTATGCCCCTCATTATTTTATAGACTTGTATAAGATCACCCCTCAACCTCCTACTCTCCAGGGAAAAAAGTCCCAGTCTATCTAACCTCTCCCTATATTTTAGTTTCTGTCTGTACATCACTGTGTACACGTGTGTGTGTTTATGTGTGAGGCATGACATGTATTCTGAATCTGAATCCTAAGCACAGTCGCAAAATCCCCCAGCAGTGCACTGTGGCTTCAGTGTGTACTATCTACAAGATGCACTACAGCAACTCACCAAGGCTTCTTTGGCAGCACCTCCCAGACAAGCCCTCTCGAGTGGACGCAAGAGATCCCATGGCACTTTTCCAAGTGTTCTGGTCAACGTTTACCCCTCAACCAAGACCTAACACAGATTATCTGGTCATTTATCACACTGCTGTTTGTGGGACTCTGCTGTGCGCAAATTGGCTGCCATGTTTCCGACATTACAACAGTGACTACACTTAAAAAAGAAGTACTTCATTGGCTGTAAACGCTTTGGTAAGTCCTGAGGTCGTGAAAGGCACGATGTAAATGCAAATTCTTTCTTTTCTTTCACTACTTCACACTATTCTGCAGGGAATGAGCGGGAGGATATGAATAGCAACAACAAACAATGACTGAGGTTCTTTGAAAGAGCAGTTAAAAAGGAGCCATCTTGCAGCAAAGTGTTATATTTGCAGACTTCCAAGATGTGTGTTTTGGTAATGATTTACATAGATTGCAGGGAACGTAATATTATGACGTGTTAAAGTATGGGAAGTGCGTAAATTAACCCTTATCCTGCCAATCCAAGGTTTCTGCTATACTGAGGGATTTCTGTAGCCCAGTTATAATGCAGAGCTGGTCGTGGGCGAGCAGCAGCTAAATGGCAACACCTGACATAGGGAATGCTGCTCTCCCAGTCACCAGCCTATTTATCCTGCAACTCCAGTCAAATACTTCCTAAAAGCATCTGTACCATACCAGGTGGATGTCAGCACCCTTAGAACCAAACCTTTTCCTGTGTTGGGAATGGTTTCACAGGGATCAACTTCCGCCTGTTATCTTCTGACACAGTTCTGACAGTGAACTGTGAAGCACCTTGGGACATTTTGTCGTGTTGAAACTGCTAAATAAATGTACATTGCTGTTGTCCAAGGGATAGGGAGCAGGGTGGGTCTCCAGGTTATTTG
The DNA here is from genome assembly GCF_035084215.1 of Heptranchias perlo. NCBI lineage: Eukaryota > Metazoa > Chordata > Chondrichthyes > Hexanchiformes > Hexanchidae > Heptranchias > Heptranchias perlo. Next base: position 67,597,698 of record NC_090332.1, read on the forward strand.
CTGTTGGGGGCACCAGCACTGAGCCCAGAGTTCTCACCCAACACCCTCAATAAGGTGCTTCATAAATGCAAGTATTTGATTATTTATCACTTATACCTTAAGGTGAATACCAAGTGCAAAGTTTGATGCTATAAGTAATCAATTGGGATGGATAGGTGAAGCAAGAGATTGCTACATTGGATTGGGCCTCATTTATCAGCAAAAATAATCCAGACTTCACTTAGCACTAAACCGAACAGATCAGGTTAGGCTATGTTTCAGCGTCACCTCATAGTCCTGATGTAATCACACATGTATTACAAAATGAAGATCCAGTCGATCAGAAGGACAGGGAAGTGTATCTCCATATCAGTCAGGTGCCAATATGTTATCACTGTACCAGAGATTGACTCCAAACTTGGTGATTCTCAGGCGCCAAAGGTTGGTAGAAGCGAGTCAAATTGATTTCCACCTTCGGGTCCAACCCTACTTTCCTTTCTCTTGGCAAAGATGGAATCATTTGCTGCACCTTTACGGATAAGGCAGAATTGTTAAACACAATATTTGCTGAAATAAAAAGTCATGCGGAATCCAAGGCACAAATGCCAAATCAGTGTAACAACTTAATCAGGCAGATCATCTCTTTCAAAGGTCAATATCCAGACTATGTCATCGATCATCGATCATCGGTCATCGATCGACAGTTCCGACGGGCCACAGCAAAAAATCGCATAGACCTCCTCAGGAGACTAACACGGGACGCAACCAACAGAGTACCCTTTGTCGTCCAGTACTTCCCCGGAGCGGAGAAACTACGCCATGTTCTCCGCAGCCTTCAACATGTCATCAATGAGGACAAACACTTCGCTATGGCCATCCCCACACCTCCACTACTCGCCTTTAAACAGCCACCCAACCTCAAACAGACCATCGTTCGCAGCAAACTACCTAGCTTTCAAGAGAACAGCGTCCACGACGCCACACAACCCTGCCACGGTAACCTCTGCAAGACAGGCCAGATCATCGACACAGATACCACCATCACACGAGAGGACACCACCCACCAGGTGCATGGTTCATACTCCTGTGACTCGGCCAACGTTGTCTACCTCATACGTTGCAGGAAAGGATGCCCCAGAGCATGGTACATTGGCGAGACCATGCAGACGCTGCGACAACGGATGAACGGACACCGCGCAACAATCGCCAAACAGGAGGGTTCCCTCCCAGTCGGGGAACACTTCAGCAGTCATGGACATTCATCCACCGACCTTCGGGTAAGCGTACTCCAAGGCGGCCTTCGAGACACACGACAACGCAAAATCGTTGAGCAGAAATTGATAGCCAAGTTCCGTACCCATGAGGACGGCCTCAACCGGGATCTTGGGTTCATGTCACGCTACACGTTACCCCACCAGCGAACAAATGTTATCTGTTTTTAATATAATGGGTCATTTGCTGGCTCTCTCTGCCTTCCGGATGTTTCTGCCTCTCTCTGTTTTTTTTTCTCTGTTTTTTTTCCCTGTTTGTTTTTTTGTTGAATGTGTATTCGGGGGTTCTGCAGGTGACACCTCTCTGTCTGAACACGGTGATTGCCTTGGCAACGGGCAGTTGCAGGGGCAGTCTGTAAACACCATGTATTGTTCTATATGTATAAATGCGTAGGCTTCAAGGAGCTCTTGAAACATTTGCCTGAGGAAGGAGGAAATCTCCGAAAGCTTGTGAATTTAAAATAAAATTGCTGGACTATAACTTGGTGTTGTAAAATTGTTTACAATTGTCAACCCCAGTCCATCACCGGCATCTCCACATCATGAATATCCAGACTGAAATGGTTCAATAGTATTAACAATATAAGGGGATATTTTCCACTCAGGTAAGCTGTTTGTGCCTGTGGGGGAGAGAGTGTGTGGGCTGTGCAAAATCCCGGGAGTAGACATGTTGCCTAATTCTTTACAAGTGGGCTGTGCTGGGCTTGCTGGAGGCTCTTGCTGATGGTTTGCAAGACTCCCATTGAGCCCTCTAAAGTTAACCAAATGCCCCAGGCCTGCAGTTTCCTGAGGTTTGTCTGGGAAATGCCCAGACAGTGCTTTAGGTCTGCAAAAAATGCTGGCAGTGGAAGGGCCCTTCCCTAACTGTTAAAATGTATCTTCTTATAGATGTCTCGTGCTGGTTCAGGATTATCGAGAATAATGGGATTTTGTACATTTTGGATTTTGTTGGGTGTGTTTGTTCTTTTTGTTTTTGACTTATTTTTTGGGGGTTTTGCTATTTTTTCACATCGCAACATTTTGGGGAATTTATAAAAGTAATTTTAAGCACCCTACCATTTTATGACGGACATGCCTCTGGTAATTCCTCTCACTCTCAGAGGGCTTGATGATGAGAGAGAGTTGGAGAAGAATGACCAGAGGGAGGTCTTCGTGCACCTGAGGGGTGGTTCCACACAGCCGTCATTACCCAAGGATGCAGTAGATTGGTACTACTTGGTCATGTCGAAGGGAAAGCAGCCTTTCCACCTCAGCTTCACCAGGGAAACCTTTCTCCATTGGAAACTAAAGGAGCGCTTGCACAATGACGGACATGGTGGTCAGTGGCTTGGCATCAGACAGCTAGGTTGCTTCACAATTATTTGAAGTTCTTTGCCTTACTAGATGTGACTGATGAGTCTTTCAATTGTAAGCCTTTAACATAGAGAAATATCCCAAAGTACTTCACAGAGGCATAAGGAAAATGGATGCTGAGCCGAACAGAGAGAGAGATTAGGAGGGTTGACCAGAAGCTTGGAGAATGAGGTGGATTTTGAGGAGGGTCTCAAAGGAGGAGAGGGAGGAGAGGTTTAGAGAGGGAATTCCAGAGACTGATGCCTATGCTGCTGAGGTCATGGCTGGCAATGGTGGGGTGAAGGGAAGGGGGTTGCACAAGAGGCTAGAGTGAGAGGAACAGAGAGTTCGGGGAGTTTGTAGGGCTGGGGGTAGTTACAGAGATTGGGAGGGCTGAGGCAGTGAATTTCTTGAGTGTGTTTCTGCAACAATATGTCCTAGAACCAATAAGGGGGCAGGCCATATTAGATTTAATAATGAGTAAAGAGCCAGATTTAGTTAACAGTCTAATGGTGCGTGAACATTTATCTAATAGCGATCATAATATGATCGAGTTCAATGTTGTGTTTGAAAGGGAGAAACCCGTATCAGCTACTAAGATTCTAAATTTAGGTAAGACCGACTTCAACAGGATGAGACAGAGACTGTCCACAGTAAACTGGGCAAATCTGTTAATGGGTAAAATGACAGAAGGCAGGAGGTGTTCAAAAAAGAATTTAACATGATACAGAACCAGTTTATACTCCTAAGGGGCAAGAGCTCTACTTGCCAAAAAAAACAGCCATGGATGACAAAAGAGGTAAGGGACAACATAAAACTAAAAGAAAAAGCATACAAAAATGTAAAAAAAAAAGCACAGATTCTGGCGACTGGGAGAGATACAAAGAACAGCAAAGGGTGGCAAAACAGATAGTAGGAGCTACAAAATGGGAGTGTGAAGAGAAACTTGCAAGGGATAGCAAAATCAACACAAAAAAATTTTACAAATATATTAGGAAAAAGAGGGTTGCCAAGAGCAATGTGGGCTGCTTAAAAACTGATAATGGTAATATTGTAAATGAAAATAAGGAAATGGCAGACATATTAAATAATTGTGTCAGTATTTACGTGCTGGAAACCCCAAGGAAACTCATTTTAAATCAGGGATGGGGCCTCACCATAATTAACAGAAGCAAATTAACAGTATTGAAGGAAATAATGGCACTAAAGAGTGACAAATCCCCAGGACCAGATGGTTTGCATCCCAGGGTTTTAAAGAAAGTAGGTGAGAACATTGCAGATGCCCTAATTATAATCTTCCAAAGTTCTCTTGATTCAGGAACCGTTCCTTTAGATTGGAAAATTATACATGTCGCTCCGCTATTTAAGAAAGGTGAGAGAGGGAAACCAGGGAATTATAGACCAGTTAGCCTTACATTTGTTGTTGGGAAATTACTGGAGTCTATAATTAAGGATAGAATGACTGAAGACCTTGAAAATTTTCAGCTGATCAGAAAGAGCCAGTTTAGATTTGTAAAGGGTAGGTTATGCCTGACAAACCTGATTGAATTTTTTGAAGAGATGACTAAAGTAGCGGACATGGGAATGTCTATGGATGTTGTTTATATGGACTTCCAGAAGGGATTCGATAAAGTCCCTCATAAGATGTTAGCTAAAGTCAAAACTCATGCAATTGAGGGCAAATTATTGACCTGGTCAAGAAATTGGCTGAGTGGCAGGAGATAGAGAGTAGGGATAATGGGCAGGTACTCAAATTGGCAGGATATGACTTGTGGTGTCCCACAGGGACCTGTGTTGGGGCCTTAACTATTTACTGTATTTATTAATGACTTTGATGATGAGATAGAGAGCCACATATCCAAGTTTGCCTATGACACAAAGGTAGGCAGCATTGTAAGCAGCGTAGATGGAAGCATAAAATTACAGAGAGATATTAATAGATTAAGTGAATGGGCAAAATTGTGGCAAATGCATTTCAATGTAGGCAAGTGTGAGGTCATCCACTTTGGACGTAAAAAGGATAGATCAGAATACTTTCTAAATGATGAAAAGCTCGAAACAGTGGAGGTCCAAAGAGACTTAGCGATCCATGTACATGGATCATTAAAACATCATGGACAGGTATAGAAAATAATCAAAAAGGCGAATGGAATGCTGGGCTTTATATCTAGAGGACTAGAATACAAGGGGGTAGAAGTTATGCAACAGCTATACAAAGCCCTGGTTAGACCACACCTGGAGTACTCTGTTCAGTTCTGGGCACCGCATCTTAGGAAGGATATATTGACCTTGGAGGGAGTGCACTGTAGATTTACTAGAATGATACATGGACTCCAAGGGTTAAATTATGAGGAGAGATTACACAAACTAGGGTTGTATTCCCTGGAATTTAGAAGATTAAGGGGTGCTTTGATCGAAGTTTTCAAGACATTAAGGGGAACTGATAGAGTAGATAGAGAGAAACTATTTCCGCTGGTTGAGGAGTCTAGGACTAGGGGACATAGCCTAAAAATTAGAGCCAGGACATTCAGGAGTGAAGTTAGGAAACACTTCTACACGCAAAGGGTGGTAGAAGTTTGGAACTCTCTTCCACAAATGGAAGTTGATACTAGCTCAATTGTTCATTTTAAATCTGAGATTGTTAGATTTTTGTTAACCAAAGGTATTAAGGGATAAGGTTGCTATGGTTAACTCTAACTAGAGTTGCCAACTGGAGGTTTCATCACATGACCTCCCGCCTCCAACCGCCCTGCCCCCACAGTCCCACCGTTGGTCGCCCGATATGTCCCTCCTCACGGTGCACCGTCTTTCCACGCCAATTGGAACTCTTCATTAGCCGATTGGATGATTCTTGACTGTCATTCAAACAGCCTTTCCCTCCCCATTTCATAGAATCATAGAATCATAGAAAGGTTACAGCACGGAAGGAGGCCATTCGGCCCATCAAGTCCACACCAGCTCTATACAAGAGCAATCCAGCTAGTCCCACTCCCTTGCCCTATGCCCGTAGCCCTGCAAATTTTTTCCATTCAAATACTTATCAAGTTCCCTTTTGAAGGCCATGATTGAATCTGCCTCCACCACCCCCTCGTGCAATGCATTCCAGATCCTAAACACTCGCTGAGTAAAAAAGTTTTTGCTTATGTCATCATTGTTTTTTTTTGCCAATCACCTTAAATCTATATCTTCTGGTTCTTGACCCTTCTGCCAATGGGAACAGTTTCTCTCTATCTACTCTGTCTAGACCCTTCATGATTTTGAATACCTCTATAAATCTCCTCACAACCTTCTCTGTTCCAAGGAGAACAACCCCAGCTTCTCCAGTCTCTCCACGTAACTAAATTCCCTCATCCCTGGATCATTCTAGTATATCTCTTCTGCACCCCCTGTAAGGCCTTCACATCTTTCCCAAAGTGCGGTGCCCAGAGCTGGACACAATACTCCAGTTGTGGCTAAACCAGTGTTTTATAAAGGTTCATCATGACTTCCATACTTTTGTACTCTATGCCTCTATTTATAAAGCCCAGGATTCCGTATGCTTTTTTAACCGCTTTCTCAACCTGCCCTGCCACCTTCACATATACCCCCAGATCTCTCTGTTTCTGTACCCTTTTTAGAGTTGTGCCCTTTAGCTTATATTGCCTCTCCTCGTTCTTCCTTCCGAAATGTATCACTTCGCATTTTTCTGCGTTAAATTTCATCTGCCACGTGTCCCCCCTTGCCACCAGCCTGTCTATGTCCTCTTGAAGTCTATCACTATCCCTCCTCACTGTTTACAACCCTTCCAAGTTTTGTGTCATCTGCAAATTTTGAAATTGTGCCCTGTACACCCAAGTCCAAGTCATTAATATATATCAAGAAAAGCAGTGGTCCCAGGACCGACCCCTGGGGAACACCACTGTACACCTCCCTCCAGTCTGAAAAACAACCGTTCAGCACCACTCTCTGTTTCCTGTCATTTAGCCAATTCTGTATCCATGTTGCTACTGTCCCTTTTATTCCATGGGCTGTAATCTTGATGATCAGCCTACCGTGCGGTACTTTATCAAACGCCTTTTGAAAGTCCATATACATCACATCAACTGCATTGCCCTCATCTACCCTCTATGTTACCTCATCAAAAAACTCTATCAGGTTAGTTAAACACGATTTGCCTTTAACAAATCCATGCTGGCTTTCCCTATTCAATCCACACTCATCCAAGTGACTGTTAATTCTGTCCCAGATTATCGTTTCTAAAAGTTAAACTGACTGGCCTATAGTTACTGGGTTTATCCTTACGTTTGCAATTCTCTGGTCCTCTGGCACCACCCCCGTATCTACGGCTGTTTGGAAGATTATGGCCAGTACCTCCGCAATTTCTACCCTTACTTCCCTCAGCAACCTAGGATGCATCCCATCCAGACCAGGTGGGATGCATCCTAGGTTTAAGTACAGCTAGCCTTTCTACTACCTCTTTTTTAATCAATTTTTAGCCCATCCAATATCTCAACTATATCTTCCTTTACTGAGACTCAGGCAGCATCTTCCTCCTTGGTAAAGACAGATGCAATGTACTCATTTTGTACCTCAGCCATCCCTTCTGCCTCCATGCGTAGATCTCCTTTATGGTCCCTAATCGGCCCCACCCCTCCTCTTACTACCCGTTTAATGTTTACATGCATGTAGAAGACTTCTGGATTCCCTTTTATGTTGGCCGCCAGTCTATTCCCATTCTCTCTCCTTGCCCCTCTTACTTCCGTTTTTACTTCCTCTCTGAACTTTCTATATTCTGCCTGGTTCTCACTTGCGTTATCAACCTGACATCTGTCATCTCCAGTATTTTTATAACTCATATGGAGTTAGATCACAGATCAGCCATGATCTCATTGAATGGTGGAACAGGCTCAAGGGGCTAAATGGCCTACTCTTGTTCCTATATTCCTTTGTTCCTAGGCCATGAAGGGATGTAAATGCAAGATGAGAATTTTTATTTGAGGCGTTGGTGGACCGAGAGCCAACGCAGGTCAGCAAGGACAGGGGTGATGGGTGAGCAGGACCTGGTGCGGGATTGGATACAGGCGAAAGAGTTTTGGATGAGCTGAAGATTATAAAGGATGGGAGGTCGGCCGGGAGAGCATTGGGATAGTGGAGTCTAGAGATAACCAAGATATGGGTGAGGGTTTCAACAGCAGATGGGCTGAGGTGGGGCAGAGGTGGAAGTAGGTGGTTTTTGAAATGGAGAGGGTATGTGGCTGGAAACTCAGCTCAGGGTTGAACTGGATGCTGAGGTGGTGAACATCCTGGGTCAGACAGCTGTACAAATGTTTAGCTTTGTTCAATGAAACAACAGCTGTACAGACAGACTACTGTGCCTTGCTGGCCAGTTACTGATAGAGAGTCTCCAGGAATTAAAGATTAATCTCCAAAACACTGCAGCGAGCAACCTGGGAGATAAATCATAGGGGCATTAAAAAAATGTTTTTTTTTCATTTTATTTGAACACTTTTGTCAACTTGTTATAAAAATATTGGAGATGAAGTGGGGGGGAGAGGCTGTTTGATGACAGTCAAGAATCATCCAATTGGGTAATGAAGAGTTCCAATGGGCGTGGGAAGACGGTGCACCGTGAGGATGGACATATCGAGCGACCAATGGCGGGATTGTGGGGGCAGGGCGGTTGGAGGCGGGAGGTCATGTGATGAAACCTCCAGTTGGCAACTCTAGTTAGTGATCAACCCCAGTGTAAATGCCAGGATTTTCCTTGCTGTAATTTCACAATTATAAGGTTTAAAAACACATCATCATGAATATCTTTTAAAATAAGGGAGGGATTGTGGGTGGAATTATGACCACAAATTGTGAGAGTAAATTCCTCCTCTTAGTACTTCTGATGAAAAAGTCATCATGATCACAAAGTAGGGCCCTTTGTTTTGTATATGGGCAGACAGTTTATCAACTAAATAGATTTCACCCTCTATTATTACACATTGCTACTAAGGGATTTTATACTGAGCTTGAGATAAGTCATTTTAACAGGACACTGAGTTAAAATGATTAACTTTGACACTCATCCAAATGTCTTGTGACCTGTGAGCCAAAAAATCCAGCCATGTAATGTTTAACTTCCAAATTCTGGATAAGTGAATTTACGTTATGGTGAATTGACTGAAAATCTGGAACTTTCTACCCCAAAAAGCTGTTGCACTCAATTGAAAATGTCAAAACTGAGACTAATAGATCTTTGTTAGGTAAGGGCATTAAGAGATATGGAACAAGGTGGCTAAACAGAGTTAAGATACAGATCAGCCATCATCAAATTGAATGGCAGAACAGGCTCGAGGGGCTGAATGGCCTACTCCTGTTCCTATGCTCCTATGTTCTATGTTATCGCATTGCGATAGCATGGCACCATGGGTTATCTCAGGCCAGCGAAGAAAGGGATGTCTTGCCACTGTCCAGACAGGCCCCTTGAGAAGAGCAGCCCTCTGTGCATCAAACTGCATTCTCCTCAATATCGAGCTAGGACTCCCTGAACTACCTCCACTGTGATAGGCAGTGTTATCCTGTGACCTGATGTCCACTGGAAGCTTTGGTGACTGCAGTCATTACACAAGATTAATAATTTAGTTCTAATTTTCTTTCTTTCTGTAGCACGATTACATCGAATGAAAGGGGATGAGGGAGGTTCCTGTGTGCTGCCTTCCTCCTCCTTTCCCCTCTAGGTTTTATCACTGGTGGTAAAGAATTGTAAAGGAACATTTGAAACTTGTGGGAGTGGAGGAGGTGTTGGTTGGTGCTTGGGGTGGGGATCCCCTATCGGTAGATGGCCAGCAGGGTGGTCCGCACCCCGAGGTCTACTTACCTTTCTCCACCACATTTCCAGACCATGGGAGCCGTCTCCTCTTTACCAGATTTTCCATGCTTCCCTCCCCCTCTGCTATTTTGTTGTAACCATTTACACCTCCTCTGGAGCCAGACTTAGTTAATGATTTAACAGTCAGGGAACATTTATCTAACAGTCATCATAATATGATCGAATTCAATGTTAGGTTTGAAAAGGAGAAACGTAACACAGTTACTAAGATTCTAAATTTTGGTACAGTTAACTTCAACGGATGAGACAGTGACTGACGACAGCAAACTGGTCAAAACTGTCGTCGGGTAAAACTATAGATGAATAGTGGGAGGTGTTCAAAAAACAATTAAACTTAATAAGGGACCATCCACCGATCTTCGGGTAAGCGTTCTCCAAGGCGGCCTTCGAGACACACGACAACGCAAAATCGTCGAGCAGAAGTTGATAGCCAAGTTCCGCACCCATGAGGACGGCCTCAACCGGGATCTTGGGTTCATGTCACGCTACACGTAACCCCACCAGCAAAAAGGGGGAAAAAATTTATATGTTTTTTAAAATTCTCTCTCTCTCTCTCTCTGCCATTTTAAGTTTCTTTCTGCCTGCCTGTGTAAAAGACACAATGTATATCGAGTGTACTGGGACGTGCTGTTCTCCGTGACTGGCCTGTTTGAATAACAACGACACCTTTTGATTGGTGTGATGCTGTCCCAACATCGTATAAGATATGCGATTTGAGAACCTTTTCATTCAATCATCTGACGAAGGAGATAATCTCCGAAAGCATGTGATTTTAAAATAAATTTGTTGGACTATAACCTGGTGTTGTAAGATTCCTTAATAAGGGACCAGTATATACCCCTAAGGGGCAAGAGCTCTACTTAGCAAATAAAACAGCCATGGCCGACAAAAGAGGTGACAGATAACATAAAACTAAAACATAGGAACATAGGAACAGGAGTAGGCCATTCAGCCCCTCGTGTCTGCTCCGCCATTTGATAAGATCATGGCTGATCTGTGATCTAACTCCATATACCTGCCTTTGGCCCATATCCCTTAATACCTTTGGTTGCCAAAAAGCTATCCATCTCACATTTAAATTTAGCAATTGAGCTAGTATCAATTGCCGTTTGCAGAAGAGAGTTCCAAACTTCTACCATCCTTTGTGTGTAGAAATGTTTTCTAATCTCGCTCCTGAAAGGTCTGGCTCTAATTTTTAGACTGTGTCCCCTACTCCTAAAATCCCCAACCAGTGGAAATAGTTTCTCTCTATCCACCCTATCCGTTCCCCTTAATATCTTATAAACTTCGATCAGATCACCCCTTAACCTTCAAAATTCAAGAGAATACAACCCCAATTTGTGTAATCTCTCCTCGTAACTTAACCCTTGAAGTCCGGGTATCATTCTAGTAAACCTACGCTGCACTCCCTCCAAGGCCAATATGTCCTTCCGAAGGCTCACAGTACTCCAGGTGCGGTCTAACCAGGGTTTTGTATAGCTGCAGCATAACTTCTGCTCCCTTGTACTCTAGTCCTCTAGATATAAAGGCCAGCATTCCATTTGCCTTCTTGATTATTAAAAGAAAGAGTATACAAAAGTGCAAAGAATAGTGCAGATCCAGGGGACTGGGAGAGATATAAAGAACAGCAAAGGAAGACAAAAAAGATAGTAAGAGCTGCAAAAAGGGAATACGAAAAGAAACTTGTGAGGGAAATCAAGATTAACACAAAAAGTTTAACAATTATATTAGAAGAAAAAGGGTAATGTGGGCCCTTTAAAAACAGATGCAGGTAATATTGCAAATGAAAATAAGGAAATGGCAGACTTGTTGAATAATTACTTTGTGTCAGCCGTCACAGTAGAGGAAGAGGATAGTACACCTAACATTCCAGGGAAACTAATAATGAATCAAGGACTGGAACTCACTCAAGTTAATGTAAGCAAAAAAATAGTATTAGAAAAAATAATGGCACTGAAAAGACTGACAAATCCCCAGGACCTGATGGTTTCTACCTCAGGGTTTTAAAGGAAGTAGGTGAGGAAATTGCAGGTGCTTTAGCCATAATCTTCCAAAGTGCTCTCGATTCAGGAATTGTCCCTTTAAATTGGAAAATTATAAATGCAACTCCATTATTTAAGAAAGGTGAGAGAGAGAAATGAGGAAATTACAAACCTGTTAGTCTAACATCTATTGTGGGGAAGTTATTGGAATCTATGATTAAGGACAGTGTGACTGAGCACTTAGAGAAATTTGTGCTGATTAGAGAGAACCAACATGGATTTGTAAAGGGTGCGTCATGACTAATGAACCTAATTGAATATTTTGAGGAAGTAACTAAAGTAATAGACAGGGGAATGTCTATGGATTTAGTATATATGGACTTCTAGAAGGCATTCAGTAAGGTTCCACATTAGTGCCTGTTAGCTGAAATTAAAGCTCGTGGAATTGATGGCAAATTATTGACCTGGATAGAAGATTGGTTAGGCGGTAGAAGACAGAGAGTAGGGATAATGGGTATGTTCTCTAATTGGAAGGAAGTGACTAGTGGTGCCCCACAAAGGTCTGTGCTGTGGCCTCAACTATTCACTATATTTATTAATGACTTAGATAACACAATAGAGAGCCATATATCCAAGTTTGCTGATCTCACAAAGATTGGTGGCATATTAATTAATGTGGACAGGAGCATAAAATTACAAAGAGATATTGATAGATTAAGTGAGTGAGCAAAACTGTGGCAGATAGATTTCAATGCAGGTAAGTGTGAGGTCATCCATTTTGGATCAAAAAAGGATATTTTTAAATGGTGAAAAGTTAGGAACAGTGGAGGTCCAAAGAGATTTAGGGGTTCATGTACATAATCACTAAAATGTAGTAGAGTGTAAGGAAATATAGGTTTAGAAGATATTTAGGGGAACCAGGTTCAAAAGGGTTAAATAGTTAAAGCTTTAGCTGAAATGGCTGTGCCACCAAATAGACTGCTTTTGAATTAACTTACTGCAGCTACAGGATGCCTAACAGCCATGAGCATCCTGTCATTGCAAACTAAGGGAGGCACCACAACACTATCTCTACACCTTCAGACATACTGGAATGATGAAACTAGATGAACCTAATAGGGCCCAATATTAGGAGGGAGGCGGGTTGGCAACGGGGGGGTCGACTGGGCGCGTGGGTAACCCGCCCAGTAAAATCGGTGGGTCTGGCACGCGATCGTAAGTAAATTGAAGCCACTTACCTTGGCTTCCGGGTTTCGCACTGGAAAGCTGCGCAGTGGGCGGACTGCGCACCCGCATCATAGGCTGTCAGCTGGAGGAGCCCTTTTTAAAGGAGCAGTCCTCCACTGACTGATGCTGCAGAAAAGAGCCAAAATTACAGCATGGAGCAGCCCAGGGGGAAGGCTGCTCACAGGTTTAATGATGCCTCACTCCAGGTCCTACTGGATGGGGTGGGGAGGAGGGGGAGGACAGAGATCTTCTCCCCGGCGGACGGGAGTAAGTGGCCTGCCTCTGCCACCACGAAGGCCTGGCTCGAGGTGACAGAGGAGGTCACCTGCACCACCAACATATCGCCCACCTGCATACAGTGCAGGAGGTGCTTCAACGACCTAAGTAGGTCAGCCGAAGTGAGTACTCTTACTCATTCCCCTACACTCCGTCTGCCACATCACCGCCCCCACCCCACACCTCCTTCTGCACTGCCAACACTACTCTGTCACATCACCCCTCACACCCACTCAAACCTCATCCTCATCTTACCTGCACTTACTCACCTCGCCAGTACTCATCCCACCACTACCACTCAACCCAATCCTCATACAATCTCATGGCTCTATCTCATACTCACCCTCTGATGCATCTCTTTCACAGTCAGCCTCACCCAACCTGCCACTACCTGTGCTGCAGCCACAGGGCATGCATCACATATGTGCAGTAGGCAGTGTAAGGCAAATGTGTCGTGAGCATGAAGGGGATGCACAAGGGTGTTTGAGGGTTTGTCATGGTTTTTACTTATATTTTATTTCTGATAACTTACATTACATATTATATTGTCACCACTACTGCCACGTCTTGACCATTCTTGACTGGTTTGTGCAATAACGCCCTTTCATGAGGTTCTCCATGAACACGCATGATGCCACCCATTGGGTCACCCTACAGTGGGTGTATGTGTAGTTGCACGATTACTTTGTGCAGGTGCCTTTTGCGCAGCACTGTGTTGTGTAGCTCCACGTGGCGGAGGTGGACGGCATGGCTGGTGAGGTTGGTGATGTTGTTCATTCTCCAAGGGAGTGATGAATGAAGCAATGGATTCCCCCACCCTGCCATCCTGACGGTGTGAGTGTGAGGGGGTCCACAAAGTACGTAAATGTGTTTGGACAGCAGAGTTTAGGGTATGATTTAATAATTTGGAGTGTGGAGACAACGGTGTGGCAGGCAAAACTTTGTCTGAGGTGACAGAGTGCCTTGCTGCAATGAATCAGGATTTACCCCGCACCAGTTAAATGGACCTTTGCAGCTGCCACTGGCTGCTGGTTGCAACACACCTGTTTAAACAGGGAGTGTTTTCCCCAGCATGGGAAACACGCTCTGGGTCGTCCAAAATCCGAATCCTCCTAAAATCTCCAACTAATGAGGTTTGTAAACGCCCTCAAGTACCCAGATAATGATCTTAAGTGGGATACCGCCGGCTTTGATTGCTGGTGGGAGTCCTGCATGCTGGGGCTGCACGCGCACCGATTCGCGTCATTGGGGAACCCGCAGCCAGGCTCCGGACCTGCTCCGGGAATCCCCAATTTTAGGAGCCCTCCTGCCACGAACGCACCCGCTTGGCCATCCGAAAATTGACCCCATTATCTTCAAGGCCTATAGGGTGACTCATCAACTGCAAGGACTAAGAAAAATTGTGCTTAAGGGAGAGATAAGGGTGGGGGCCACAAGGCACTGGGGGAAAAATTGGATAGGGGCCGTTTTTGGGCGTAGGTAGCGTGATGTGCTATTACCCCATGTCCAATGGCCCTTGCGCAGGCAGGACGCAAGATTCAGCCCATCCCAGGACTTACTTGCAATCAGCGTTCCTTTCCAGGCCTTGCATGTGGAATCAATGTAATTTGCACTTTCCACCACCAGAGGGAGCTCAATCTCTTAAAGGGAGGATGTTTCTTAGAAATCTCTTAAAGGTAGCTGGTACCTGTTATTTGTTGAAAATAACAGTCTACTGTCTGCACAGAGTCTGAATAGAGATCAGACATCGCACACGTAAAACACAGATGTAGGTTCCATCCCTATGTTTACACACTGATGAGTTATGTTAATGGATGCACATGGCATTGAATAAAGGTTGCAAACTACTAAATCCCACATCTCCAATCTGCACGCCAGACCTCACCAATCTGCCGATCTGAGTTGGTACCAGGCCTGCGAGAGTGCATGCACCAAGGTTCTCTGCTGATACACTAGAGACCTTGGTGCAAGAGTTGGGCAGAAGGAGGTACATCCTATATCCGCAGGGGGGGGTGGTGGGGGGGGGGGCAAGAGGCCCTCCAGACACATATCCAAAAGACAGTGGGAGGCAGCGGGGGACAAAGTCGATGCCAGATGCACAGCATCATGATCAGGAAGAAGGTCAATGCTTTGACATGAGTGGTCAAGGTGAGCGAGGTCAACTGTCAAGTGGCGTCTCCTACCAACTGCACCATGCACTACACCCCTCATCCCCCACATACCAATAAACTCTTTCCATCAGTACTCAACTCTTCCAATCAGCTGCTTCCTCTCAACCTTACACATTACCACTGTTTCAAGCCACCCACCCACAACTTACAGGCCACTCACACTGGCAGCTACTCAACCTTGACAGACACATCACCCAGACACACGTCCCACTTTCTTGCAGGAGAAGGTGGCGCATATCAAGAGGCAGCAAGTGGCAGTGGCATTTAGCCCCTCGAGCCTGTTCCGTCATTTAATGAGATCATGGTGGACCTGTGACCTAACTCCATATACCCGCCTTAGCCCCATATCCCTTAATACCCTTGGTTCACAGAAAGCTATCAATCTCAGATTTAATTTTCACAAGTTTGCTAGCATCAACTGCAGAAGAGCATTCCAAACGTCTCCCACCCTTTGTGTGTAGAAGCATTTCCTAATTCACTCCTGCACATCCTGGCTCTAAATGTTAGGCTATGTCCCTGAGTCCTAGTATTCACGTCTAGGAGATCTCCAAAAACAGTTACAAATGTCTCTGCAGCAAGAAGCAATAATCCAGCCACTGACCTGTAAACCCTGAATGGTCCCTTTAAATAGCGCCGGTGGGGTGTCCTCAGGCACTCTAAGACACCTTCAGGTGGTCGGTGTTAAGACTGTGCGTTGAGTTGAGCGTTACGTTCCAAAATGGTGTCTATCACTTTAAATCATGGTTGCACACTGATTGAAGCCATTTTCTCCCTACTTTACATGATTCCAGCGTTCGTTATCTGCACCTGCGCAAACTCCTATACCAAGATGCGTCCAGCGCACGTCACACCGGAAACGTATGTGCGCATCCACGATGCTATCTTGGATGTTGGAGAGGCCGTGTAGCGTGAAACAACGGGCGCTACACGGCCTAATCTAGCACCCACTGTCTCTTCTGGACAACTACGTATTGTCCATTGGGTAAATTAAGGGACATATGGGGGAAAATATCTGATTGGATGCATTTTGCAGCAGTTCTGTTCTTTTGGGGTATAACTGGAGGGGTCTGAGACTTTGTTAGTGTAGAAGCAAGAGGAGCGAGAAGTGGACCCATCCTCTACCCAGAACGGAACGAGTAATATAATTCTTGCTCTGTACTGATAACTACTGCTTAAACACTTACATGTGTTGATCCTTGTGTGAAGTCAATAAAGTTAATTTCCAATTGGAGTCAAGTTGAATCATTCTGACAGTAGCCAGGTACATAAAATAATCGAAAAGGTTAATGGAATGTTAGCCTTTATAACTAGTGGGCTAGAATATAAAGGGAGGAAGTTTTGCTACAGTTATACAAACCCCTGGTTAGATCACATCTGGAGTACTGTGTACAGTTCTGGGCACCGCACCATAGACCGTAGAAAGGATATACTGGCCTTGGAAGGAGTGCAGTGCAGATTCACCAGAATGTTACCAGGGCTCCAAGGGTTAGATTTTGAGGAAAAATTACATAAACTTGGCTTGTGTTCCCTGGAATACAGAAGGATAAGGGGTGATTTGTTTGAGGTTTTTAGGATTTTGAAAGGAATTAATAGGGTGGATAGAGAGAAACTTTTTCCACTGGTGGGGAAGTCTGGGACAACCTTAAAATCAGAGCCAGGCCATTCAGGAGAGTTAGGAAACACTTCTTCATGCAAAGGGTGGTAGAAGTGTGGAACTCTTTCCCACAAATAGCTCAATTAATAATTTTAAATCTGAGATCAATAGATTTTTGCTAGCCAATGGTATTAAAGGATAGGGAGTCAAAACGGGTGGATGGAGTTAGGATACAGATCAGCCATGATCTCATTCAATGGCAGAACAGGCTTGAGGGGCTGAATGGCCTACTCCTGTTCCCATGTTCCTGGACTCATCATTTGTTTCTTTACTTGTCCCATTACCACCCTATTTTGCCTTGCACCATCATCCCTTTTGTCATTTCACATCCTGCCCTCCACCCTATCACAGACTTCTCCCTTTTGTTCTTTCCCTGGCCCCCCTTTTCCCTGGCTCTGTATTTGCTTAAAAGCTGATCATCTCTTAATATCTTTCAGCTCTGATGAAAGGTCATCGACCTCAAACGGTAATTCTGTTTCTCTCTCCGTAGATGCTGTCTGACCTGCTGAGTGTTTCCAGCATTTTCTGTTTTTATTTCAGCTTTCCAGCATCCGCAGTATTTTGCTTTTATTTGAAACTGATTCATTGATGTTAAAAAAAGCATAAAGGACATTGACTTCAGTGTAAAGTCTTTGCAAATTGGATCCTTTGTCTGAAAAGTCTTAACTAAGGGTCAGCAGAAAAATTGACCTTTGATTTTATCATTTAGTCATCCAATCTAATCTCAATGCTGCAATACAGTGTACCTGTCCAGTATCAGTGAACTGAATCCCTACTGTTTCCACAGTTCTTGTTTACAGACACACATTTGGAATCAGAGATGTAAATAAAATAAACCACCAAGAGGCATTGAATAACAAATTGGCCACAACATAAGTAGTTTCTTTACCGTAGCTCACTGGTCCCCAGTACATAATCTATTTATACAACATGTTTTAATTCTAAAAGTATTTTCAGACTGTTTCTGTTAATTTTTTACTTGGTATTGTGGTGCTGAGTTAGTATGGATGTACTGACAGTGTCACATGATGCCATTGTACAGGTGGAGTTGTCACCTTTTGCCCAATCTTAAACGGGATAGGGGAGGTGGGCAGGATTGGAACCCTACAGGGTGAGTTCAAAGCTTCAATTCTGAGGCTTGCTTCACTGATAATGTAATTCATCCATCAAAGAAAGGCTTGTATTTATACAGCACCTTTCACAACCTCAGGACATCCCAAAGCGCTTTACAGCCAGTTAAGTACTTTTGCAGTGTAGTCACTGTTGTAATGTGGGGAAACGCAGCAGCCAAATTGCACACAGCAAGATCCCACAAACTGCAATGGGATAATGACCAGATAATCTGTTTTATGGTGTTGGTTGAGGGATAAGTATTGGCCAAGGCACCAGGGAGAACTCCTTGCTCTTCGAAATAGTGCTGTGGGATCTTTTACGTCCAGCAGAGAGGTCAGGTCAGGTGAATGTTGTGGAAAATCACAACATTCACCTGAGGAAGGAGGAAGCCTCCGAAAGCTTGTGAATTTCAAATAAAATTGTTGGACTATAACTTGGTGTTGTAAAATTGTTTACAAGTTACAGAAAGCAGCATGGCACATGGATGGAAAGAAATTGGGTTGTGATTATGGACTATTCATTGAATAGTCTCATCTGAAAGACGGCACCTCCAACAGTGCAGCTATGTCATGTCGGCCAGGTACCAAACGTACCTCTTTGAAACTCAGTACTGCACTAAAAGCTGAGAAATGAAGATATTAGAACTAAAATCAAGTAGTTCATACACCGAAGCACTCTGGATTTATTGTTCATTTTTCTAATATTGGTATTACATTGTAGAAATATCAAAAAGTGATTGGCTCTTGTTTGTTTGCAAGCCTGACGTGAACTGTCTCCATCCTAAATGTGATAAGTAGCTTGTCCATTCACTTATTAACGAGGGTAAATCACCGATTTACACAGTTAATTTGTAGACCTTTGCTCTCCAGGCATTTGCTAGAATACAAGGCTGCAGATAATCTGCAGGTAAACAGTTCTGTGCGTAGACAAGCCACCCCATCAGAAGCTCCTTCTATTGAGGTGTTGGTGGAGACCCTCGTTTGCAATGGTGACTTTTGATGATGTTTTGGTGGAAGTAGGAAGCTTTGGACCATATCAAAAAAAGATTTTCTTTCTGATATATCTGACCTCGGCGATGTTCTCCTATCTGTACGTTGGATTTGTTTTTTTAGCGGTTACTCCCGACCACTGGTGCAGGAGTCCTGGGGTGACTGGACTGAGAGACAAGTGCAACTGGTCTCTGGAACAGGAGAAGAATTACACGTTGCCTGTGGGCCGAGCCGGCAGCTCCTCGTACAGTCAGTGTGAGAGATATGATATAGACTGGAATTCATCTACAGGCAGCTGCAAAAATCCACTGCCCTTTGTCCATAATGGTTCCCGAGATCTACCACTTACAACGTGCCAGGATGGGTGGGTTTTTAAAAACGGCTCGTTCCCCAGTATTGTGACAGAGGTACGTTTTATTTTTGGTCAGAGATCAGACTTGTCTTAGAACAGAATTTTAAGATACATCAGTGAAAGAAAGACTTGCATTTATCTAACACCTTTCACAACCTCAGGACGTTCCAAAGCGCTTTACAGCCAGATAAGTACTTTTTAATGTGTAGTCTCTGTTGTAATGTAGGAAACGCTGCAGCCAATTTGAGCACAGCAAGGTCTCACAATGTAATAATGACCAGATAAACTTTTCTTTAATGACATTGGTTAAGGGAAAAATATTGGCCAGGGCATCGGGGAGAACTCTCCTGCTCTTCTTCAAAATAGTGCTGTGGGATCCTTTACGTCCACCTGGGAAGGCAGACACGGCCTCGGTTTAACGTTTCATCTGAAAGACAGTGCCTCCGACAGTGCAGCACTCCCTCAGTACTGTGCTGGGAATGTCAGCCTGGATTATGTGCTCTAGTCTCTGGAGTGGGACTTAAACCCACAACCTTCTGACTCAGAGGCGAGAGTGATACCACTGAGCCATGGCTAACTTGAAACAAATGCCTTGAGTCTGTTTTCACTTCTGAAGATGATGGGACACTCTCAGTTTTGCAGCAAATGTCTTTAGATGAATGAATAATTCGACAGATTATTTGAGATGGTGTTAGCCAAAGTTAATGAAGGTAAGACCGATAGAACTGCTGGATCTGCCAGCTGGTAAAAGAACTTGCCAAATTGGTGAGAGATTGCTACAGGGGAAGATTTGGGATTTCACACAGGGAATACGGGCATCAACAAACCCAAAATATAGGCATATCGGTGCTCTGAGAACCAAAAGCAGAAAGGATCCCCACATATTACAATTGTAATGGAAATTTTATGGGTAAATTGGAAATGGTAGGTATAACAAGTGCATGTAATAGTCAGTTGCACATGCATTATGAAGAAACACAAAGAATTACTGGGTGAGTTGGGGTATGGCCTAAGGACAATAAGGAAATGAATAAAAAAGTCAGCAAGGCTCCAGCTAATATCTAGGAGCTCCAAAAATATAGGGGATATGGGCACATGGGAACAGGGGTAGGCCATTCAGCCTCTCAAGCCTGCTCCGCCATTCAATTAGATAATTTGTACCTCAACTCCATTTACCCATCGTAGCTCCAAATCCCTTTATACCCTTACTCAACAAAAATCTATCAAACTCAGTCTTGAAAGCTCCAGTTGTTCCAGCATCCATAGCCTTCTGGGGCTTGAGGACTGGAGGATATCTGAGCTGAGCACAGCATTTCAGAAAAAGGATTGAAGTATGAATTCAGTGAATTACAACAGGTGTATAACATTTGGAGAAATATTAAACTATTCCTCAAAACAAAGGTCAGACTGTACTATAGCAATGTCTTGTCTATCGTAAAATAGGATACTGAAACCTGGATAAAAGCAAATGCCACAGACACTTTCAATATCAAATGTCTTTGCAAGAGACTCAGGACCAGCCAATCAGATAAAGTGAGAGAGAATGAGACAACAGCCAGTAAACCAGCTGCCAAAGCAAAGATGCCTCATGCAGCTAAGTTACAGTGCTCAGAGTGCAAGATTCTAGTTTAGTGCCATACCAAGCACAGATGGCAGCTAAATGAAAAAGAGAAGTGTGGCAGGACAAGAAAAACCTGGCAAAACAATCTAGAGAGGGATCTCCGAGCAACTGGCATCACCTGCAAAGAGCTGTGCAGCTAGCCAAAAACAGGAAGACACAGGTGCAGGCATTGTGATTAGGACAGTACAAAACCCACAGATGTAAATCTAAAGAGCACGGTGGCCAGAAGGGATAATCAACATAGTTTTAGAAACATTAGGCCATGGCTCACTAATCTATTAGTATTCTTTGAGGAGGTAACTAAACTAATGGATGAAGATGAACTGGGAGGTTTGATTTACTTGAATTTTTAGAAGGCCCATTATGAAGTTCAGCACCTGAGTCCCATATTGGGAAAGGACAAACAAGAGGCGTCCTTTACCCATGCCTGAAGCAGGCCTTAGGCCCTTTAAATATGCAAAAAAGGGGCCTAATACCTGCTTGAGGGCCCCGTCTCCAAGATTGGCTTGCTCTGAGGCAGCCAGTGCCATCGCGGGCTGCATTCTGAGAAACCAGGCCTAGGGATTGCCCGCAATAAATAAGTTAAGTAGCTTATTTGAATGTGGAGCCAAGAGGAGCAGGAGTGGGAGATCCTGAATTTTCAGGCCAGTGTCTACTGTTACAGAAAGCAGCATGGCACATGGATGGAAAGAAATTGGGTTGTGATTATGGACTATTCATTGAAAGAAAGCCGGTCACTTGCCATTTTAATTCCCCGTCCCACTCCCACTCTGACCCCTCTGTCCTCAGCCTCCTACATTGTTCCAATGAAGCTCAATGTAAGCTTGAGGAACAGCACCTCATCTTTCATTTAGGCACTTTACAACCTTCTGTATTCAACACTGATTTCAATAACTTCAGATCATAACCACTGCTCCTGTTTTTTCGGACAGCAGGTGCTGGTAATGGTTCTGATGTTGCCATTTACAGCTCCTCTAGACCCATCTTTTGTTTCTTTACTTGTCCCATTACCACCCTCCTTGCCTTGTACCATCATCCCTTTTGTCATTTAATCACTGCTGCCCTAACATCCTTCCCTTTTGTTCTTTCCTCTCCCCACCCCCCCCCCCCCACTTTCCCTGGCTCTGTACTTGCTTAAACACTGTTTAATCTTCAACTTCTCCCAGTTCAGCCGAAGGGTCATCGACCTGAAACATTAACTCAGTTTCTTTCTCCACAAATACTGCCTGACTTGCTGAGTATTTCCAGCATTTTCTGTTTTTATTATTATTAATTGAAAGAACCCAATGAACACATGGGCTCTTCTCCACAAAGCCATGCAAATGCTGGGAAGTATCTTGAGAGAATTTGATTACAAGTCCAAATAAATAATTTTCAGCTGGTTAAACGGATTGCCAGTTGGCAGATTTGGAATATGGTTTGTGGTTTTTGGGTACTTTTGCCTTTGGAAGGGTGACGTGGAACATTCTAGAATTTTAAAACTCTAAGCTATGTTTTTGTTGAAGAAAAAGAGATTAAGGGAGGTTTGCAAGGCATGGATAACATAGGTAGAGGTAGGTTATTAAAATTAAACTGTGACTGTATGAAAAGACGATTTGAATGTAAAGCTGCCGTGCTCAAGTAAAATCAGGAATTGGAAGACGTGTTTTCCCACCCAGGGGAGGTGTACGGAATAATTAACACTTTATAAAAAGAAAAGTGGTGGACAAATATTTGCTTAAATATAGGATTGAATGTGATCAGAATTAGTACAGGAGAGATAATCCAATATCCTATGGAATACTGTGATTCCTGCATTGCTGGGGCTGTGGGAATATCATCGGTGGAATATACCCAGTAAATGAATCATGTAAAACTGTAACACTAATGAATATCAAACAGATCTCACATGGTTATCTTTGATGACCAGAGAGAGACTTCGGAGTTTATCTTATTGGAAGCTTCACACCCCTCAGGGTGATCGTACAAGGTCATAGATGCATTTAAGGGGAAGCTAGATAAGTACATGAAGAAGAAGGGAATAGAAGGATATGTTGATAGGGTGAGATGAAGTAGGTGGGAAGAGGCTCGTGTGGAGCATAAACACCGGCACAGGCCTGTTGGGCCGTATGGCCTGCTTCTATGCTGTAAAATTTTATGTGATAGGCTGAATGGCCTTTTCCTATTCAATTTTTCAGATGTTGCGATATTTTTATTAACTTCCTACGGTACTGTGCATAAGATAGAAGTTAAATTCCAAAGATGCTGTAAAATAGGTGTGTTTTTAATAGTTCTTCCTTCATAATAACATTGTTTGTCTAACTCCACAATTTGTGCAGTTTGAACTGGTGTGTGCTGATGCCTGGAAAGTGGATCTGACTCAAGCTTGTCTAAACCTGGGATTTATGCTTGGAACGATACTCATGGGCTACATAGCGGACATGTATGTATCATCCTCACCTCCAATGTCCTCCACCGATTAAAAACTTGGACACTGAAATATTTTTCTTGATATTTCCTGCCTAAAACTTTTTTTTGTAGATTTGGCAGGAAGCCTTGCTTCTTGTTTGCGAGCTTTGTGACCTCAGTGTCTGGTCTTCTACTGGCATTCTCCCCAAGCTACACCTGGTTTGTGATCTTCCGCACTCTGCAAGGCCTATTCAGCAGGGGAGGTTGGCTTTGTGCCTACGTCCTAAGTAAGAATTTTGCTCTTACCCGTGTTAGAAGTAGACTGTCACTGGTAAATGGTCCTTATGTTCAATAAATGATCAGAATAGTGATGCTAGTCATTAATCAATGGGTTTCTGTCTGATAATATTGTATTGGGAATGGTAGTGTGGTGGTTATGTTACCATGCTGGTAATCCAATAGGCCTGGATAATAATCCAATGAATGTGAGTTCAAATCCCTCCTTAGCAATTTGAAACTTTGAATTGGAAATAAAAAAACAATGTCAGTAAAAGTGACCATGAAGTTGTTGTAAAAAAACAAACTGTTTCACTAATGCTCTTTAGGGAAAGAAACTTGCTGACCTTACCCAATCTGGTCCATATGTGACTCCAGTCCCACACCAATGTGATTAACTCTTAAGTGGCATATCAAACTGCTTTGTAGCAGTTCAAGGAGAGAGTCCAAAACCATCTTCTCAGGGCAACTTGGGATGGGCAATAAATGCTGGTCTTACCAACATCCTGAGAATGAATTAAAAAAATAGCATCATTTTTTATCACTAAATGGTTCTCCAGTGTCCCTGAAACTCTGCACCTGAGACGCTAGCTGATAAAATCTTCCCCATATAGTCAGGTGACCAGCGATCCATTGCCTGATTTCACAGAAGTGGTGGATAAAGAAATAGACTACTGGAGTTCGAAAGTGCTCGGACTTTCTGGTCCAATCCTGTTGCAATTCCTGCAGGATTGAGGCACAAAGGCCTAGAGTTTGGCTGGGATTTCGATACGTGGGTTCTGGAGAATGCCGATTCCCCAGGCCCGGAACAGTGAAAAATCTCTCCGTCACAATATATCACAAAGAATTCAAAAATGCCCATGTATTTCTAAATGTAAAAGGCAGGAAAGTTGGGTAATCGATTAAATCTTCAATATTTTTCCTCCATAGCCAAATAATGCCACTGTGTTCTAAGCTTGTTCATGACCCTTTAAATAAATGTGTAACTGACTGGCACATTATATAAGAAGGGTTGAAATCGGTAGAAATGGGTGTGAGATGTTTAAGTGTTTTGAAATTATGTGATAATTGGCAGATAAAATGGAATAATAAGTGAGTTTTGCTGCAATCAATCTCTAATCCTGTGCAGACATGTATTTAAAGTATGGCTCTACACACAGAACCCCCAGTATTTTGCTGGATACGGTTCCACACAGGACTCCGCAGTGTTTTTTTGCCTCTCCCAGGAGATTACATGGCTGCAGGGGAGGGTAGGAAGTATCTACTCACGCTGCTTCAGCCATCATGAGTGGGGGGCAGGTTTGATGGACCAGCTGGTCTTTTCCTGCCTGTCCTTTTCGTATGTTTGTATGTATTATCCAGGTATAAAAATTAAATGCCAAAAAATACCTCACTTCTTGAAGATTGGTTTCAGGATCTCCTCTTGATGCTGTAGTTGTTTCACTGAAATGTGTTTATTTTTCCCAGTCACAGAACTTGTCGTGTCAGAGTACAGAAGGATAGCAGGGATTTTAAACCAGTTGTCGTTCAGTTTTGGGATCATGCTCCTTCCAGCTGTTGCTTATTTTTTACCAGCTTGGAGAAACCTGCAACTGGCGATTACCATCCCAACCTTCCTCTTCCTGACCTACTACTGGTAATCTCTGATCAGGATCATTAGTTATTGCTGGTGTGAGTACACAAAGTGATGCCAGCCCGATGATAACCCCGGATGTGTTCCATTTACAGGTTGATCCCAGAGTCTCCCCGGTGGATTCTGTCTCAGAAGAAAGACGCAGAAGCCATGAAAATTCTACAGCAGATGGCAAAAAGGAATGGCAATGCCCTCTCGATGAAGGCCAAGGTGACCAGGGGATTGAATCGAGACCGTGATTGTTTATGCATGGTGATCCTGCAGTCACTACACTTGGTCTGATTCAAGGCAGGGATAATTCTGGTGGATTCTGATAGCTCTTGGTCAGGCTCATGGCTGGACAGGAATAGTTCATATCTTGAGTGAATGAAAGGAAGGTTTTTACTTGTCCTAGAATCACCGAGCATTCCCAATACTTCAAGAGCAGCAAAGTGTCTGGTTGTAGAAGTGGATGAGGTCACACAGTGATATACATACTGACCTTTCACTTTCACCTCTAGCACTTGGCCTCAAATGAAATCTGATCCAATTTTTAAAAATTATTTGCTCTTGGGTTGTGGGTGACACTGGCCAAGCAGTACTCATCTTCCAACTCTGAGTGCATTAAGAGTCAACCACATAGCACAGGATGGGAGCCACTTGTAGGCCAGACTGGGTAGGGATGTGAGGTTCAGGTTCTATTTGGGGGATCAGGTGGGTTTTTATGACAATCCAACAGCTTTCATTCTCATTTTTTCTGATGCCAGCCCACAAATTACCAGTTTTATTGAATTCCACAACTTTCTCCCCAGTGGGATTTGAACTCATGACTTCTAGGTTCCTTGTACCAGTACCATAAGCACTAGGCTACCACGCTCTATTTCAAATAGATTCAGGCAATATTTCAATCTAGTTCCTTGTGGGGATAGGCTCACGGCAGAAACAACTCAAAATTTGGTAACTTTGTACAAGGCAGCCATTGCTGGTGTGGGAAATGCAGCGAAAAAAAATCACGGCAGTGTAGCAAGAGGTGTTCTTCTGACATCCTAGCTCACAATCGGGAACTTGCTGAAAGGCTGTAGTTCAGATGTGCTTGGAGCGAAGGGATAGCTTTAGGTACAACTGGAAGATCGTCGGTCCTGCGGGCTTGGGACAGTTACACCCCATTGCTGGGACATCCCAATTGGGATAGGATGGTAGAAAGGGCACGTCAGAGGTTGAGGGTTAGAGCAGATTATTGGATAGAACAGAGCAAGCTTTACTTTATGTTTGGCCTTACTCTACTTGAGTTGAGAGTGCTCACACTGACTGATGCTGCCCATAGTGTGAAGTGTTCCAGTTTCCCACCACTGAGATTCATCACCTTTGATAAGGAAACAATTAAAAGAGTCAAGCAGAGTGACTAATTCCCTTTTACCAGAGATTTAATTCAAATGCTGTAGCATTTTGAAGTGAAACTTTTTTTACGACACTAAATTGTACAACAGTCTTATTGAAGCCAATGCACCTTGGACAGTGAGATATGGTCTTCGAGATCATAGCCAATGATTTGTTGGGGTCTATTGATATCGGGATGGGCTCCAAGCACATTCATGTTTTCTACTTCTTGCTATTTCTACAATTTCTAGTCCCTTTGTTTTTCCAGACAATTACGATTGAGGAGAATAGTGAAAAGATGACCCGTCCTTCCATAGTAGACCTGGTCAGGACACCTCAGATGAGGAAACAGACCCTGATTTTGATGGTGAACTGGTGAGATAATTTCATTTTTATGATTTATGTTAACTTAATATTCATTCCTCTTTAAAGAACCTGCAGGCTGAAAAGTCTGTCCTCAGGTGGGATTTTTCTACACAGTGGATAGAAAAATGGAAAATGTTGTGTTTTTATTTATAAAATATTGATAGCATCATCAGTTAATTTTCATCCTGATTTCCTATAAAAAAATAATTACAAATGATCATCTATTGGATACCTTTCCAAATGTTTCCATTAATACATTAAATGATATTCAAAGACATATTGGTTTCCACCCTGTTCCTGACCAGCCTTTGGGTGTGTCTGATTGTGTGACGTACATGAAAGGTTAAATATTATTCAGTCTGGGTGGCCCAGTGTGTAAAGTCACTATTCGGTGTAATGCCAAGCCAGATATGTCAGAAGATGCCAAGTTCAGTTCCTGGTCTGTGCTGGCTTGGTTTATCTCAGCTAGGAGGTACTTGGGGTGCTACAGATGGTAGTTGGGGTGCTACAGTTGGTAGTTCGGATATTATAGTTGATAGTTGAGGTGCTACAGACAATAGTTGGTAGTTGGGGTGCTGTAGTGTTGGTGCTACAGCCAGTAGTTGGGGTGCCACAGTTTGTAGTTGGGGTGCTACACATGGTGGTTGGGTTGCTACAGTTGGTAGTTGTGTGTGGAACCATATCCCAGGAGTCAGGAGAAGAAATAATTGAGTGGAAATTGACAGTACCAGTATTCTCTCACTTGAGTTTGTGGTTGAGGTGCCAGTTTGTGAGTGAGGAAATTTGAAATTAATTAAGACCATAAGAGATAGGAGCAGGAGTAGGCCATTCGGCCCCTCGAGCCTGCTCCGCCATTTAATGAGATCATGGCTGATCTGATTTTTACCTCAACTTCACTTTCCCGCCCTTTCCCCATATCCTTTGACTCCCTTGTTGATCAAAAATTTGTCTAACTCAGCCTTGAATGTATTCAATGACTCAGCCTCCACAGCTTTTTGGGGTAAAGAATTCCAAAGATTCATGACCCTCTGGGAGAAGAAATTCCTCCTCATTTCCGTTTTAAACGGGCGACCCCTTATTCTGAGACTATGCCCCCTAGTTTTAGATTCCCCCATGAGGGGTAACATCCTCTCAGCATCTACCCTATCGAGTCCCCTCAGAATCTTGTATGTTTCAATAAGATCTCTTCTCATTCTTCGAAACTCCAATGAGTATAGACCCAACCTGTTCAATCTTTCCTCATAAGACAACCCTTCCATATCCGGAATCAACCGAGTGAACCTTCTCTGAACTGCCTCCAATGCAAGTATGTCCTTCCTTAAATAAGGGCACCAGAGCTGTACGCAGTACTCCAGGTGTGGCCTCACCAGCACCCTGTACAGTTGTAGCATGACTTCCCCGCTTTTATACTCCATCCCCCTAGAAATAAAGGCCAATATTTCATTTGCCTTCCGGATTAGCTGCTGCACCTGTATGTTGACTTTTTGTGTTTCATGTACGAGGACACCCAGATCCCTCTGTACCACAGCATTTTGTAGTATTTCTCCATTCAAATAATATTTTGCTTTTTTATTTTTCCACCCAAAGTGGATGACTTCACATTTTCCCACATTATATTCCATCTGCCAAATTTTTGCCCATTCGCTTAACCTGTCAATATCCCTTTGCAGACACTTTGTGTCCTCATCGCAACTTGCTTTTCCACCTATCTTTGTATCATCAGCAAATTTGGCCACAAGACACTCTGTTCCTTCATCCAAGTCATTGATATAAATTGTAATTAGTTGAGGCCCCAGCACTGATCCCTGTGGCACCCCACTAGTTACAGATTGCCATTTTGAAAGTGACCCTTTTATCCTGACTCTTTGTTTTCTGTTAGTTAGCCAATCCTCTATCCATGCCAGTATATTACCCCCAACACCATAAGCTCTTATCTTGTGCAGTAACCTTTTATGTGGCACCTTATCAAATGCCTTTTGGAAATCCAAATATACTGCATCCATTGGTTCCCCTTTATCCACCCTGCCCATTACTTCCTCAAAGAACTCTAATAAATTTGTCATAGATTAAAGATATTTTGATCCCATTAATATGTTTGTAATATATAGTTTTTCCATTATAAAACATATTCATGACAAACTGTCAGCAGATTGTTTGCGGCACTCAATAAATAGTCTGATATTCAGTAGAGAGAATGAGAGAGAATAATAGCTAGCAGGAGTGACTAGCAGGTTGTAATGTAATCGAGGAGTTAATGGAAGTCACAAAAGCAGACAAGTTCGAATCATACTCCATCCAAGCATGAATGTTCTACACTGCTCATCTGAACACTTCAGATTAGATTAAAGGCTCCAAATCATTCTCCCTTATCTGCAATTGTTATTTTGGTTTGTAATTATTTGTTAAATTTTACATTTTAGTTTAGCTTAGTTTGTCAGACTCGACTTTTGAACCATAGCTCATTGTTTCAAAGCTGCGTGACCTGAGAAATCGGTAAATATGATTCACGCTGTGTGATGTGATTGTGATATTGGGAGTTGAAAGGATCCCCTCTTCTTCCCCCTTCCCTTCACATTGTTAAAAGTGCTTGACAGGGTTTTTGGAAATTGAGTTTTTTTTATTAGGTTTTTGGGAGAATGCACTAAATGGTTAGCTGACAGTAGGTCAGTTGGGGGGGGGGGGTAATTTTGACTTTGGACCTTAGTGTAAATCAGGCGATATCGGAACAGCCGCCCACTATACAACTCTCCCGATCTTCATTTTCATTGACTTCAAAGGGTGACTGCTTCGATATCAGCCATTTTATATTATCGCCCATAATTACCCCAGACAGTCATAGAAAAGCTTTAATGGTGTTTGGAGTGTCCCTATTGAAGGTTAGTGGAGAGTTCATCTGTAGCTGAAGGATTCTGGACACCACAGTTTAGGAAGGATGTCAAGGCCTTGGAGAGGGTGCAGAGAAGATTTACTAGAATGGTACCAGGGTAATGGACTTCAGTTACATGGCGAGACTAGACAAGCTGGGGTTGTTCTCCTTAGAGCAGAGAAGGATAAGGGGGTATTTAATGGAGGTGTTCAAAATCATGAAGGGTTTTGATAGAGTAAATAGGGAGAAACTGTTGCCGCTGAAACTGACTAAGGTCAGAGCATTTGGAGTCACGGGACAAGAAGCAGAATGGATGGCAAACTGGCTACAAAACAGAATGTGGAGATGCCAGTGATGGACTGGGGTTGACAAATGTAAGGAATCTTACACCAGGTTATAGTCCAACTGTTTTATTTGAAAATCACAAGCTTTCGGAGGCTTTCTCCTTCGTCAGGTGACCTGACGAAGGAGAAAGCCTCCGAAAGCTTGTGATTTTCAAATAAAACAGTTGGACTATAACCTGGTGTTGTAAGATTCCTTACATTACAAAACAGAAAACAGAGAGTAGGGGTTAAAGGAAGTTACTCAGACTAGCGGAAGGTGGAAAGTGCAGTACCACAGGGATCGGTGCTGGGACCACTGTTGTTCACCATTTACATAAATGATTTGGACTCAGGAATCGGAAGCACAATATCCAAATTTGTGGATGACACTAAATTGGGAGGCATAGTTAATACTGAGACTGTGACAAAGTACAAGAAGACATTAACAAACTTGCAGAATGGACGTGTAAATGGCACATAATTTTCAATATAGATAAATGTGAGGTGCATTTTGGTAGGAAGAATAAGGAGGCCACATAATCCTTGGAAAATAAGAGTCTAAATGGGGTAGAGGAGCAAAGGGATCTAGAAGTAGAGATTTACAAATCATTAAAGTAGCAATGCAGGTTAACAAAACCATAAAAAGCAATGGGGTTCATTTCTAGAGTTCTAGAATTCAAAAGCAGAGAAGTTATGTTAAACTTATAAAGAACCTTGGTTAGACCCCACTTAGAATTCTGTGCACAGTTCTGGTCTCCATATTACACAAAGGATATAGAAGCACTAGAGAAAGTGCAATAAGATTTACAAGGATGATACCAGAACTGAGAGGATACAACTATCAGGAAAGACTGAACAAGCTGGGGCTCTTTTCTGCAGAAAAGAGAAGACTAAGAGGTGACCTGATAGAGGTCTTTTAAAATTATGAAGGGATTTGATAGGGTAAACATAGAGAAGATGTTTCCACTTGTGGGGGAATCCAAAAGTAGGGGCCATTAATATAAGATAGTCACTAATAAATCCAATAAGGAATTCAGGAGAAACGTCTTCATGGTGAGAATATGGAACTCATTACCACATGGAGTAGTTGAGGCGAATAGCACAAATGCATTTAAGGGGAAGATAGATAAGTACATGAGGGAGAAAGGAATGGAAGGAACTTGACAGGGTGAGATGAGGCAAGGTGGGAGGAGGTTGGTGTGTAGCATAAATACTAGCATAGACCTGTTGGGTTGAATGGCCTGTTTCTATGCTGTAAAATTCTATGTAATTTTATGGATATATATTTGAAAAAGAAACATTAGGAGTGGGACTAATTGGATAGCTCTTTCAGAGAGTGGCCACAGGCATGATGGGCTGAATGGCCTCATTCAGTCCTGTATGATTCTATCATTCTAAATTGACATAATTCTCTAACCAAGAGCCACAGTGATATCACCGGCTCAGCAACCAGTGGAAAAGCATGAGACTCGATTATTAAACTTAAGTTCTTTATTTCAGGTTTACGAGTGCCTTGGTGTATCAAGGGCTTGTCATGCGCTTGGGAACTCTGGGAGGAAACATTTACCTTGATTTCTTTATCTCAGGAGCTGTGGAAATCCCGGCATCAATCATTGTCCTTTTAGTGATCGAGCGCATTGGACGGCGCCTTCCCTTTGCGGCAGGTGGTCTGTTGTCGGGAGCATCCTGTTTGATAGCAGCGTTCATACCCGAGAGTAAGTACCACGCTTCAGGCTGCGATTCTAATCCAGTCCCAGACTAATGAAGGTCTGAACCTGAGATTTAATAGTGGAATTGCTATATTAATGACAATGTGTTGTAGACCTGCCTTACATTTAAATCTCTCACAGTCAGTGTCAAGATGTAGCACATTACATTGGTGTCACAACGTAACACACAGCACGAGGTCAGGATACAGGTTCACACTGGTCTGTAGAGGTCAGTATACAAGTACACACTGGTCTGCAGAAGTCAGTATATAGGTACACACTGTTCTGTAGAAGGTCAGGATACAGATCTGTAGAGGTGAGAATACAGGTTCACACTGGTCTGTAGAAGGTCAGGATACAGGTCTGTAGAGGTGAGAATACAGGTTCACACTGGTCTTTAGAGGTGAGGATACAGGTTCATACTGGTCTGTAGAAGGTCAGGATGGAGGTTCACACTGGTCTGTAGAAGGTGAGGATACAGGTTCACACTGGTCTATAAAGATGAGGATACAGGTTTATACTGGTCTATAGAGGTGAGGATACAGGTTTACACAGGTTTGTAAAAATGAGGATACAGGTTTACACTGGTTTGAAGAGGTGAGGATACAGATTTACACTGGTCTGTAGAGGTGAGGATACAGGTTCACACTGGTCTGTAGGGTTCAGTATACAGGTACAGACTGGTCTGTAGAGGTCAGTATACATGTACACACTGGTCTTATAGAGGTGAGGATACAGGTACACACTGGTCTGTAGAAGGTCAGGATGCAGGTTCACACTCGTCTGTAGAGGTGAGGATACAGGTACACAATGGTCTGTATAACGTGAGGATACAGATACACAATGGTCTGTACAAGGTGAGGCTACAGGTTCACACTGGTCTGTAAAGGTGAGGATAGAGGTTCACACTGGTCTGTAAAGGTGAGGATACAGATTCACACTGGTCTGTAGAGGTGAGGATACAGGTTGACACTGGTCTGTAGAGGTGAGGATACAGGTTCACACTGTTCTGTAGAGGTGAGGATACAGGTTCACACTGGTCTATAGAAGGTGAGGATACAGGTTCACACTGGTCTGTGGAGGTGAGGATACAGGCTCACACTGGTCTGTAGAGGTGAGGATACAGGCTCACACTGGTCTGTAGAGGTGAGGATACAGGTTCACACTGGTCTGTAGAGGTGAGGATACAGGTTCACACTGGTCTGTAGAAGGTGAGGATACAGGTTCACACTGGTCTGTGGAGGTGAGGATACAGCTTCACACTGGTCTGTAGAAGGTGAGGATACAGGTTCACACTGGTCTGTGGAGGTGAGGATACAGTTTCACACTGGTCTGTAGAAGGTGAGGATACAGGTTCACACTGGTCTGTGGAGGTGAGGATACAGGTTCACACTGGTCTGTAGAGGTGAGTATACAGATTCACATTGGTCTGTAGAGGTGAGGATACAGATTCACACTGGTCTGTAGAGGTGTGTATACAGATTCACATTGGTCTGTAGAGGTCAGTATACATGCACAAACTGGTCTTATAGATGTGGAGATGCCGGTGATGGACTGGGGTTGACAATTGTAAACAATTTTACAACACCAAGTTATAGTCCAGCAATTTTATTTTAAATTCACAAGCTTTCGGAGGCTACCTCCTTCCTCAGGTGAACGATGCGGAAATGAAGTCCTCGAAATGAAGTCGCATTTATAATTCACAGAACAATGCTGGTGATAACAGACAGTTTTTTCAACTGCCCGTTGCCAAGGCAATCAGTGTGCAGACAGACAGGTGTTACCTGCCAGGTCTCAGAATATACAAATCACCAAAAAAAACAACAAACAAAAAAAAACAGAGATAGAGAGGTAGAAACATAGAAAAGACAGCAACTGACCCGTTATATTAAAAACAGATAACATTTGTTCGCTGGTGGGGTAACGTGTAGCGTGACATGAACCCAAGATCCCGGTTGAGGCCGTCCTCATGGGTGCGGAACTTGGCTATCAATTTCTGCTCGACGATTTTGCGTTGTCGTGTGTCTCGAAGGCCGCCTTGGAGTACGCTTACCCGAAGGTCGGTGGCTGAATGTCCTTGACTGCTGAAGTGTTCCCCGACTGGGAGGGAACCCTCCTGTTTGGCGATTGTTGCGCGGTGTCCGTTCATCCGTTGTCGCAGTGTCTGCATGGTCTCGCCAATGTACCATGCTCCGGGGCATCCTTTCCTGCAACGTATGAGGTAGACAACGTTGGCCGAGTCACAGGAGTATGAACCATGCACCTGGTGGGTGGTGTCCTCTCGTGTGATGGTGGTATCTGTGTCGATGATCTGGCATGTCTTGCAGAGGTTACCGCGGCAGGGTTGTGTGGTGTCGTGTACGCTGTTCTCTTGAAAGCTGGGTAATTTGCTGCGAACGATGGTCTGTTTGAGGTTGGGTGGCTGTTTAAAGGCGAGTAGTGGAGGTGTGGGGATGGCCATAGCGAGGTGTTCGTCGTCATTGATGACATGTTGAAGGCTGCGGAGAACATGGCGTAGTTTCTCCGCTCCGGGGAAGTACTGGACGACAAAGGGTACTCTGTTGGTTGCGTCCCGTGTTAGTCTCCTGAGGAGGTCTATGCGATTTTTTGCTGTGGCCCGTCGGAACTGTCGATCGATGAGTCGAGCGTCATATCCCGTTCTTACTAGGGCGTCTTTCAGCGTCTGTAGGTGTCCATCGCGTTCCTCCTCACTCTACCGCAAGCCCACGGACAACCTCACGATGCTCCACTTTTCCAGCTTCCACCCTAACCACGTCAAAGAGGCCATCCCCTATGGACAGGCCCTGCGAATACACAGGGTCTGCTCAGACGAGGAGGAACGCGATGGACAACTACAGACGCTGAAAGACGCCCTAGTAAGAACGGGATATGACGCTCGACTCATCGATCGACAGTTCCGACGGGCCACAGCAAAAAATCGCATAGACCTCCTCAGGAGACTAACACGGGACGCAACCAACAGAGTACCCTTTGTCGTCCAGTACTTCCCCGGAGCGGAGAAACTACGCCATGTTCTCCGCAGCCTTCAACATGTCATCAATGACGACGAACACCTCGCTATGGCCATCCCCACACCTCCACTACTCGCCTTTAAACAGCCACCCAACCTCAAACAGACCATCGTTCGCAGCAAATTACCCAGCTTTCAAGAGAACAGCGTACACGACACCACACAACCCTGCCGCGGTAACCTCTGCAAGACATGCCAGATCATCGACACAGATACCACCATCACACGAGAGGACACCACCCACCAGGTGCATGGTTCATACTCCTGTGACTCGGCCAACGTTGTCTACCTCATACGTTGCAGGAAAGGATGCCCCGGAGCATGGTACATTGGCGAGACCATGCAGACACTGCGACAACGGATGAACGGACACCGCGCAACAATCGCCAAACAGGAGGGTTCCCTCCCAGTCGGGGAACACTTCAGCAGTCAAGGACATTCAGCCACCGACCTTCGGGTAAGCGTACTCCAAGGCGGCCTTCGAGACACACGACAACGCAAAATCGTCGAGCAGAAATTGATAGCCAAGTTCCGCACCCATGAGGACGGCCTCAACCGGGATCTTGGGTTCATGTCACGCTACACGTTACCCCACCAGCGAACAAATGTTATCTGTTTTTAATATAACGGGTCAGTTGCTGTCTTTTCTATGTTTCTACCTCTCTATCTCTGTTTTTTTTTGTTTGTTGTTTTTTTTGGTGATTTGTATATTCTGAGACCTGGCAGGTAACACCTGTCTGTCTGCACACTGATTGCCTTGGCAACGGGCAGTTGAAAAAACTGTCTGTTATCACCAGCATTGTTCTGTGAATTATAAATGCGACTTCATTTCGAGGACTTCATTTCCGCATCGTTCACCTGAGGAAGGAGGTAGCCTCCGAAAGCTTGTGAATTTAAAATAAAATTGCTGGACTATAACTTGGTGTTGTAAAATTGTTTACAATTGTCAACCCCAGTCCATCACCGGCATCTCCACATCATGACTACCATCGACACCACAAACTGCCGGCTCACAGTGGAAAGGATATCCAAGAAGATCGCGCATTTAGACACAGACATCAAGTTTTTACAGAGCTGCAAGAAAGCAGACAAGATCCCGAAAGGACTCCAGATCACGAACCCACTCAGGTCCACATACAACTCGGATTATGCTGAGAGACTCTGCCGCCGTACATCTCGCACACTCCGCAACCATCTCGTACACCAACTCTACAGCAGACGCCACAACCTTCAAACCAAGATAGAGTCCATACTCTCAACCTGTACTCAGGACACAGCAGACCAGCTACGTTATACCGCCAAACAGACGAGGCAACGGAACTACGCTGCCTACATGAAAACCAAGAGCAGGAAGCTTGAGAAACTCGGCATCACCACCAGCATCGACCAAGCTTCCCCTGGTACCACGGTTGCAACCACAGGGAAGTCTATCGTCAATTTGTCCGACCACACCCTTCAACCAGACGAAATCGAAGTTCTCAGCCGAGGGCTCAATTTCTGCCCCACTACCAAAATGGACCCCACGAGTCTCGCGGCAGACACAGAGGAATTCATCAGGAGAATGAGGCTCCGGGAATTCTACCACAAACCACAAAATTTCAGCAGCGAACCCAATGAGACAATTGACGATCCGGAACAGCAGACAGAGGGATCCGCGGTACAGCAACCGAAGAGGAAAGAGTCAAACTGGACTCCTCCAGAGGGTCACTGCCCTCAGCTGGACATGTATGCTCAAGCTGTCAGGAAATGCGTCAATGCCAGATTCATCAGCCGCACTCAGAAGACAGTCCAGAATGTCACCCGAGCACAACGCAACGCCATCAACGCTCTCAAGAACAACCGCAACATCGTCATCAAACCAGCGGACAAAGGAGGAGCCATAGTCATACAGAACAGAACGGACTATTGCAAAGAAGCATACCGACAACTGGACAACCAGGAACACTACAGACGGTTACCCGCAGACCCGACCAAAGAACACACCCACCAGCTGAACAAACTGATCAAGACCTTCGATCCAGACCTTCAAAGCATCCTACGCACTCTCATCCCACGTAATCCCCGCGTGGGAGACTTCTACTGCCTCCCAAAGATACACAAAGCCAACACACCTGGACGTCCTATCGTATCAGGCAACGGAACCCTGTGTGAGAACCTCTCTGGATACATCGAGGGCATCCTGAAACCCATCGTACAGGGAACCCCCAGCTTCTGTCGCGACACTACAGACTTCCTACAAAAACTCAGTACCCACGGACCAGTTGAACCAGGAACACTTCTCACCACGATGGACGTCTCGGCACTCTACACCAGTATCCCCCACGATGACGGCATCGCTGCGACAGCATCAATACTCAACACCAACAACAGCCAATCTCCGGACGCCATCCTACAACTCATCCGCTTCATCCTGGATCACAATGTCTTCACCTTCGATAACCAGTTCTTTACCCAAACACACGGAACAGCCATGGGGACCAAATTCGCACCCCAATACGCCAACATTTTCATGCACAAGTTCGAGCAGGACTTCTTCACTGCACAAGACCTCCAACCAACACTATACACCAGATACATCGATGACATTTTCTTTCTATGGACCCACGGCGAGGAATCACTGAAGAGACTACACGATAACATCAACAAGTTCCATCCCACCATCAAGCTCACCATGGACTACTCCTCAGAATCAGTTTCTTTCTTGGACACACGAATCTCCATCAAAGACGGGCACCTCAGCACCTCACTCTACCGCAAGCCCACGGACAACCTCACGATGCTCCACTTTTCCAGCTTCCACCCTAACCACGTCAAAGAGGCCATCCCCTATGGACAGGCCCTGCGAATACACAGGGTCTGCTCAGACGAGGAGGAACGCGATGGACACCTACAGACGCTGAAAGACGCCCTAGTAAGAACGGGATATGACGCTCGACTCATCGATCGACAGTTCCGACGGGCCACAGCAAAAAATCGCATAGACCTCCTCAGGAGACTAACACGGGACGCAACCAACAGAGTACCCTTTGTCGTCCAGTACTTCCCCGGAGCGGAGAAACTACGCCATGTTCTCCGCAGCCTTCAACATGTCATCAATGACGACGAACACCTCGCTATGGCCATCCCCACACCTCCACTACTCGCCTTTAAACAGCCACCCAACCTCAAACAGACCATCGTTCGCAGCAAATTACCCAGCTTTCAAGAGAACAGCGTACACGACACCACACAACCCTGCCGCGGTAACCTCTGCAAGACATGCCAGATCATCGACACAGATACCACCATCACACGAGAGGACACCACCCACCAGGTGCATGGTTCATACTCCTGTGACTCGGCCAACGTTGTCTACCTCATACGTTGCAGGAAAGGATGCCCCGGAGCATGGTACATTGGCGAGACCATGCAGACACTGCGACAACGGATGAACGGACACCGCGCAACAATCGCCAAACAGGAGGGTTCCCTCCCAGTCGGGGAACACTTCAGCAGTCAAGGACATTCAGCCACCGACCTTCGGGTAAGCGTACTCCAAGGCGGCCTTCGAGACACACGACAACGCAAAATCGTCGAGCAGAAATTGATAGCCAAGTTCCGCACCCATGAGGACGGCCTCAACCGGGATCTTGGGTTCATGTCACGCTACACGTTACCCCACCAGCGAACAAATGTTATCTGTTTTTAATATAACGGGTCAGTTGCTGTCTTTTCTATGTTTCTACCTCTCTATCTCTGTTTTTTTTTGTTTGTTGTTTTTTTTGGTGATTTGTATATTCTGAGACCTGGCAGGTAACACCTGTCTGTCTGCACACTGATTGCCTTGGCAACGGGCAGTTGAAAAAACTGTCTGTTATCACCAGCATTGTTCTGTGAATTATAAATGCGACTTCATTTCGAGGACTTCATTTCCGCATCGTTCACCTGAGGAAGGAGGTAGCCTCCGAAAGCTTGTGAATTTAAAATAAAATTGCTGGACTATAACTTGGTGTTGTAAAATTGTTTACAATGGTCTTATAGAGGTGAGGATACAGTACACACTGGTCTGTAGAGGTGAGGATACAGGTACACACTGGTGTGTAGAAGGTCAGGATGC
The DNA here is from genome assembly GCF_035084215.1 of Heptranchias perlo. NCBI lineage: Eukaryota > Metazoa > Chordata > Chondrichthyes > Hexanchiformes > Hexanchidae > Heptranchias > Heptranchias perlo. Next base: position 67,636,565 of record NC_090332.1, read on the forward strand.
AGGTTCACACTGGTCTGTAGAGGTCAGTATACAAGTACACATTGGTCTGTAGAGGTCAGTATACAAGTACACACTGGACTGTAGAGGTCAGTATACAAGTACACACTGGTCTGCAGAGGTCAGTATACAGGTACACACTGTTCTGTAGAGGTCAGTATACAGGTACACACTGGTCTGTAGAAGGTCAGGATACAGGTCTGTAGAGGTGAGAATACAGGTTCATACTGGTCTGTAGAGGTGAGAATACAGGTTTACACAGGTTTGTAGAGGTGAGAATACAGGTTTACACTGGTCTGTAGAGGCGAGGATACAGATTCACACTGGTCTGTAGAGGTGAGGATACAGGTTCACACTGGTCTGTAGGGTTCAGTATACAGGTACAGACTGGTCTGTAGAGGTCAGTATACATGTACACACTGGTCTTATAGAGGTGAGGATACAGGTACACACTGGTCTGTAGAAGGTCAGGATGCAGGTTCACAGTGGTCTGTACAACGTGAGGATACAGGTTCACACTGGTCTGTGGAGGTGAGGATACAGGCTCACACTGGTCTGTAGAGGTGAGGATACAGGCTCACACTGGTCTGTAGAGGTGAGGATACAGGCTCACACTGGTCTGTAGAGGTGAGGATACAGGTTCACACTGGTCTGTAGGGTTCAGTATACAGGTACAGACTGGTCTGTAGAGGTCAGTATACATGTACACACTGGTCTTATAGAGGTGAGGATACAGGTTCACACTGGTCTGTAGAGGTGAGGATACAGGTACACAATGGTCTGTACAACGTGAGGATACAGGTTCACACTGGTCTGTGGAGGTGAGGATACAGGCTCACACTGGTCTGTAGAGGTGAGGATACAGGCTCACACTGGTCTGTAGAGGTGAGGATACAGGTTCACACTGGTCTGTAGAGGTGAGGATACAGGTTCACACTGGTCTGTAGAAGGTCAGGATGCAGGTTCACACTGGTCTGTAGAGGTCAGTATACAAGTACACACTGGTCTGTAGAGGTCAGTATACAAGTACACACTGGACTGGAGAGGTCAGAAAACAAGTACACACTGGTCTGTAGAGGTCAGTATACAAGTACACACTGGTCTGTAGAGGTCAGTATACAAGTACACACTGGTCTGTAGAGGTCAGTATACAAGTACACACTGGACTGTAGAGGTCAGTATACAAGTACACACTGGTCGGCAGAGGTCAGTATACAGGTACACACTGTTCTGTAGAGGTCAGTATGCAGGTACCCACTGGTCTGTAGAAGGTCAGGATACAGGTCTGTAGAGGTGAGAATACAGGTACATACTGGTCTATAGAAAGTCAGTGTATAGATTCACACTAGTCTGTAGAGGTCAGTATACAGGTTCACACTGGTCTGTAGAGGTGAGTATACAGATTCACATTGGTCTGTAGAGGTGAGGATACAGGTTCATACTGGTCTGTAGAGGTGAGAATACAGGTTTACACAGGTTTGTAGAGGTGAGAATACAGGTTTACACAGGTTTGTAGAGGTGAGGATACAGGTTTACACTGGTCTGTGGAGGCGAGGATACAGATTCACACTGGTCTGTAGAGGTGAGGATACAGGTTCACACTGGTCTGTAGAGGTGAGGATACAGGTCCACACTGGTCTGTAGAAGGTCAGGATGCAGGTTCACAGTAGTCTAGAGGTGAGGATACAGGTACACAATGGTCTGTACAACGTGAGGATACAGGTTCACTCTGGTCTATAGAAGATGAGGATACAGGTTGACACTGGTCCATAAAGGTGAGGATACAGGTTCACACTGGTCTGTAGAGGTAAGGATCCAGGTTCACATTGGTCTGTAGAGGTGAGGATACAGGTTCACACTGGTCTGTAGAGGTAAGGATACAGGTTCACACTTGTCTGTAGAGGTGAGGATACAGGTTCACACTTGTCTGTAGAGGTGAGGATACAGGTTCACACTGGTCTATAGAAGGTGAGGATAAAGGTTCACACTGGTCTGTAGAGGTGAGGATACAGGTTCACACTGGTCTGTAGAGGTGAGGATACAGGTTCACACTGGTCTGTAGGGTTCAGTATACAGGTACAGACTGGTCTGTAGAGGTGAGGATACAGGTTCACACTGGTCTGTAGAGGTGAGGATACAGGTTCACACTGGTCTGTAGAGGTGAGGATACAGGTTCACACTGGTCTGTAGAGGTGAGGATACAGGTTCACACTGGTCTGTAGAGGTGAGGATACAGATTCACACTGGTCTGTAGAGGTGAGGATGCAGGTTCACACTGGTCTATAGAAGGTGAGGATACAGGTTCACACTGGTCTATAGAAGGTGAGGATACAGGTTCACACTGGTCTGTAGAGGTGAGGAAACAGGTTCACAATGGTCTGTAGAAGGTGAGGATACAGGTTCACACTGGTCTGTAGAGGTGAGGATACAGGTTCACACTGGTCTGTAGGGTTCAGTATACAGGTACAGACTGGTTTGTAGAGGTGAGGATACAGGTTCACACTGGTCTGTAGAGGTGAGGATACAGGTTCACACTGGTCTGTAGAGGTGAGGATACAGGTTCACACTGGTCTGTAGAGGTGAGGATACAGGTTCACACTGGTCTGTAGAGGTGAGGATACAGGTTCACACTGGTCTGTCGAGGTGAGGATACAGGTTCACACTGGTCTGTAGAGGTGTGTATACAGATTCACATTGGTCTGTAGAGGTCAGTATACATGCACAAACTGGTCTTATAGAGGTGAGGATACAGTACACACTGGTCTGTAGAGGTGAGGATAGAGGTACACACTGGTGTGTAGAAGGTCAGGATGCAGGTTCACAGTAGTCTAGAGGTGAGGATACAGGTACACAATGGTCTGTACAACGTGAGGATACAGGTTCACTCTGGTCTATAGAAGATGAGGATACAGGTTGACACTGGTCCATAAAGGTGAGGATACAGGTTCACACTGGTCTGTAGAGGTAAGGATCCAGGTTCACATTGGTCTGTAGAGGTGAGGATACAGGTTCACACTGGTCTGTAGAGGTGAGGATACAGGTTCACACTTGTCTGTAGAGGTGAGGATACAGGTTCACACTTGTCTGTAGAGGTGAGGATACAGGTTCACACTGGTCTATAGAAGGTGAGGATACAGGTTCACACTGGTCTGTAGAGGTGAGGATACAGGTTCACACTGGTCTGTAGAGGTGAGGATACAGGTTCACACTGGTCTGTAGAGGTGAGGATACAGGTTCACACTTGTCTGTAGAGGTGAGGATACAGGTTCACACTTGTCTGTAGAGGTGAGGATACAGGTTCACACTGGTCTATAGAAGGTGAGGATACAGGTTCACACTGGTCTGTAGAGGTGAGGATACAGGTTCACACTGGTCTGTAGGGTTCAGTATACAGGTACAGACTGGTCTGTAGAGGTGAGGATACAGGTTCACACTGGTCTGTAGGGTTCAGTATACAGGTACAGACTGGTCTGTAGAGGTGAGGATACAGGTTCACACTGGTCTATAGAAGGTGAGGATACAGGTTCACACTGGTCTGTAGAGGTGAGGATACAGGTTCACACTGGTCTGTCGGGTTCAGTATACAGGTACAGACTGGTCTGTAGAGGTGAGGATACAGGTTCACACTGGTCTATAGAAGGTGAGGATACAGGTTCACACTGGTCTGTAGAGGTGAGGATACAGGTTCACACTGGTCTGTAGAGGTGAGGATACAGGTTCACACTGGTCTGTAGAGGTGAGGATACAGGTTCACACTGGTCTGTAGGGTTCAGTATACAGGTACAGACTGGTCTGTAGAGGTGAGGATACAGGTTCACACTGGTCTGTAGGGTTCAGTATACAGGTACAGACTGGTCTGTAGAGGTGAGGATACAGGTTCACACTGGTCTATAGAAGGTGAGGATACAGGTTCACACTGGTCTGTAGAGGTGAGGATACAGGTTCACACTGGTCTGTCGGGTTCAGTATACAGGTACAGACTGGTCTGTAGAGGTGAGGATACAGGTTCACACTGGTCTATAGAAGGTGAGGATACAGGTTCACACTGGTCTGTAGAGGTGAGGATACAGGTTCACACTGGTCTGTAGAGGTGAGGATACAGGTTCACACTGGTCTGTAGAGGTGAGGATACAGGTTCACACTGGTCTGTAGAGGTGAGGATACAGGTTCACACTGGTCTGTCGAGGTGAGGATACAGGTTCACACTGGTCTGTAGAGGTGTGTATACAGATTCACATTGGTCTGTAGAGGTCAGTATACATGCACAAACTGGTCTTATAGAGGTGAGGATACAGTACACACTGGTCTGTAGAGGGGAGGATACAGATTCACACTGGTCTGTAGAGGTGTGTATACAGATTCACATTGGTCTGTAGAGGTCAGTATACATGCACAAACTGGTCTTATAGAGGTGAGGATACAGTACACACTGGTCTGTAGAGGTGAGGATACAGGTACACACTGGTGTGTAGAAGGTCAGGATGCAGGTTCACACTGGTCTGTAGAGGTCAGTATACAAGTACACACTGGTCTGTAGAGGTCAGTATACAAGTACACACTGGTCTGCAGAGGTCAGTATACAGGTACACACTGTTCTGTAGAGGTCAGTATACAGGTACACACTGGACTGTAGAGGTCAGTATTCAAGTACACACTGGTCTGTAGAGGTCAGTATACAGCTATACACTGGTCTGTAGAGTACAGTATACAGGTACACACTGGTCTGTAGAGGTGAGTATACAGATTCATACTGGTCTATAGAAAGTCAGTGTATAGATTCACACTAGTCTGTAGAGGTCAGTATACAGGTTCACACTGGTCTGTAGAGGTGAGTATACAGATTCACATTGGTCTGTAGAGGTGAGGATACAGGTTCATACTGGTCTGTAGAGGTGAGAATACAGGTTTACACAGGTTTGGAGAGGTGAGAATACAGGTTTACACAGGTTTGTAGAGGTGAGGATACAGGTTTACACTGGTCTGTAGAGGCGAGGATACAGATTCACACTGGTCTGTGGAGGTGAGGATACAGGTTCACACTGGTCTGTAGGGTTCAGTATACAGGTACAGACTGGTCTGTAGAGGTCAGTATACATGTACACACTGGTCTTATAGAGGTGAGGATACAGGTACACACTGGTCTGTAGAAGGTCAGGATGCAGGTTCACAGTAGTCTAGAGGTGAGGATACAGGTCCACAATGGTCTGTACAACGTGAGGATACAGGTTCACTCTGGTCTATAGAAGATGAGGATACAGGTTGACACTGGTCCATAAAGGTGAGGATACAGGTTCACACTGGTCTGTAGAGGTAAGGATCCAGGTTCACATTGGTCTGTAGAGGTGAGGATACAGGTTCACACTGGTCTGTAGAGGTAAGGATACAGGTTCACACTTGTCTGTAGAGGTGAGGATACAGGTTCACACTGGTCTATAGAAGGTGAGGATACAGGTTCACACTGGTCTGTAGAGGTGAGTATACAGATTCACATTGGTCTGTAGAGGTGAGGATACAGGTTCATACTGGTCTGTAGAGGTGAGAATACAGGTTTACACAGGTTTGTAGAGGTGAGAATACAGGTTTACACAGGTTTGTAGAGGTGAGGATACAGGTTTACACTGGTCTGTAGAGGCGAGGATACAGATTCACACTGGTCTGTAGAGGTGAGGATACAGGTACACAGTGGTCTGTAGAGGTGAGGATACAGGTTCACACTGGTCTGTAGAAGGTCAGGATGCAGGTTCACAGTAGTCTAGAGGTGAGGATACAGGTACACAATGGTCTGTACAACGTGAGGATACAGGTTCACTCTGGTCTATAGAAGATGAGGATACAGGTTGACACTGGTCCATAAAGGTGAGGATACAGGTTCACACTGGTCTGTAGAGGTAAGGATCCAGGTTCACATTGGTCTGTAGAGGTGAGGATACAGGTTCACACTGGTCTGTAGAGGTAAGGATACAGGTTCACACTTGTCTGTAGAGGTGAGGATACAGGTTCACACTTGTCTGTCGAGGTGAGGATACAGGTTCACACTGGTCTATAGAAGGTGAGGATACAGGTTCACACTGGTCTGTAGAGGTGAGGATACAGGTTCACACTGGTCTGTAGAGGTGAGGATACAGGTTCACACTGGTCTGTAGGGTTCAGTATACAGGTACAGACTGGTCTGTAGAGGTGAGGATACAGGTTCACACTGGTCTGTAGAGGTGAGGATACAGGTTCACACTGGTCTGTAGAGGTGAGGATACAGGTTCACACTGGTCTGTAGAGGTGAGGATACAGGTTCACACTGGTCTGTAGAGGTGAGGATACAGATTCACACTGGTCTGTAGAGGTGAGGATGCAGGTTCACACTGCTCTATAGAAGGTGAGGATACAGGTTCACACTGGTCTATAGAAGGTGAGGATACAGGTTCACACTGGTCTGTAGAGGTGAGGATACAGGTTCACAATGGTCTGTAGAAGGTGAGGATACAGGTTCACACTGGTCTGTAGAGGTGAGGATACAGGTTCACACTGGTCTGTAGAGGTGAGGATACAGGTTCACACTGGTCTGTAGAGGTGAGGATACAGGTTCACACTGGTCTGTAGAAGGTCAGGATGCAGGTTCACAGTAGTCTAGAGGTGAGGATACAGGTACACAATGGTCTGTACAACGTGAGGATACAGGTTCACTCTGGTCTATAGAAGATGAGGATACAGGTTGACACTGGTCCATAAAGGTGAGGATACAGGTTCACACTGGTCTGTAGAGGTAAGGATCCAGGTTCACATTGGTCTGTAGAGGTGAGGATACAGGTTCACACTGGTCTGTAGAGGTGAGGATGCAGGTTCACACTGGTCTGTAGGGTTCAGTATACAGGTACAGACTGGTCTGTAGAGGTCAGTATACATGTACACACTGGTCTTATAGAGGTGAGGATACAGGTACACACTGGTCTGTAGAAGGCCAGGATGCAGGTTCACAGTAGTCTGTAGAGGTGAGGATACAGGTACACAATGGTCTGTACAACGTGAGGATACAGGTTCACTCTGGTCTATAGAAGATGAGGATACAGGTTGACACTGGTCCATAAAGGTGAGGATACAGGTTCACACTGGTCTGTAGAGGTAAGGATACAGGTTCACACTGGTCTGTCGAGGTGAGGATACAGGTTCACACTGGTCTGTAGACGTGAGGATACAGGTTCACACTTGTCTGTAGAGGTGAGGATACAGGTTCACACTTGTCTGTAGAGGTGAGGATACAGGTTCACACTGGTCTGTGGAGGTGAGGATACAGGCTCACACTGGTCTGTAGAGGTGAGGATACAGGTTCACACTGGTCTATAGAAGGTGAGGATACAGGTTCACACTGGTCTATAGAAGGTGAGGATACAGGTTCACAATGGTCTATAGAAGGTGAGGATACAGGTTCACACTGGTCTGTGGAGGTGAGGATACAGTTTCACACTGGTCTGTGGAGGTGAGGATACAGGTTCACACTGGTCTGTGGAGGTGAGGATACAGGCTCACACTGGTCTGTAGAGGTGAGTATACAGATTCACATTGGTCTGTAGAGGTGAGGATACAGATTCACACTGGTCTGTAGAGGTGTGTATGCAGATTCACATTGGTCTGTAGAGGTGTGTATACAGATTCACATTGGTCTGTAGAGGTCAGTATACATGCACAAACTGGTCTTATAGAGGTGAGGATACAGTACACACTGGTCTGTAGAGGGGAGGATACAGATTCACACTGGTCTGTAGAGGTGTGTATACAGATTCACATTGGTCTGTAGAGGTCAGTATACATGCACAAACTGGTCTTATAGAGGTGAGGATACAGTACACACTGGTCTGTAGAGGTGAGGATACAGGTACACACTGGTGTGTGGAAGGTCAGGATGCAGGTTCACACTGGTCTGTAGAGGTCAGTATACAAGTACACACTGGTCTGTAGAGGTCAGTATACAAGTACACACTGGTCTGCAGAGGTCAGTATACAGGTACACACTGTTCTGTAGAGGTCAGTATACAGGTACACACTGGACTGTAGAGGTCAGTATTCAAGTACACACTGGTCTGTAGAGGTCAGTATACAGCTATACACTGGTCTGTAGAGTACAGTATACAGGTACACACTGGTCTGTAGAGGTGAGTATACAGATTCATACTGGTCTATAGAAAGTCAGTGTATAGATTCACACTAGTCTGTAGAGGTCAGTATACAGGTTCACACTGGTCTGTAGAGGTGAGTATACAGATTCACATTGGTCTGTAGAGGTGAGGATACAGGTTCATACTGGTCTGTAGAGGTGAGAATACAGGTTTACACAGGTTTGTAGAGGTGAGAATACAGGTTTACACAGGTTTGTAGAGGTGAGGATACAGGTTTACACTGGTCTGTAGAGGCGAGGATACAGATTCACACTGGTCTGTAGAGGTGAGGATACAGGTTCACACTGGTCTGTAGAGGTGAGGATACAGGTTCACACTGGTCTGTAGAAGGTCAGGATGCAGGTTCACAGTAGTCTAGAGGTGAGGATACAGGTACACAATGGTCTGTACAACGTGAGGATACAGGTTCACTCTGGTCTATAGAAGATGAGGATACAGGTTGACACTGGTCCATAAAGGTGAGGATACAGGTTCACACTGGTCTGTAGAGGTAAGGATCCAGGTTCACATTGGTCTGTAGAGGTGAGGATACAGGTTCACACTGGTCTGTAGAGGTAAGGATACAGGTTCACACTTGTCTGTAGAGGTGAGGATACAGGTTCACACTTGTCTGTCGAGGTGAGGATACAGGTTCACACTGGTCTATAGAAGGTGAGGATACAGGTTCACACTGGTCTGTAGAGGTGAGGATACAGGTTCACACTGGTCTGTAGAGGTGAGGATACAGGTTCACACTGGTCTGTAGGGTTCAGTATACAGGTACAGACTGGTCTGTAGAGGTGAGGATACAGGTTCACACTGGTCTGTAGAGGTGAGGATACAGGTTCACACTGGTCTGTAGAGGTGAGGATACAGGTTCACACTGGTCTGTAGAGGTGAGGATACAGGTTCACACTGGTCTGTAGAGGTGAGGATACAGATTCACACTGGTCTGTAGAGGTGAGGATGCAGGTTCACACTGGTCTATAGAAGGTGAGGATACAGGTTCACACTGGTCTATAGAAGGTGAGGATACAGGTTCACACTGGTCTGTAGAGGTGAGGAAACAGGTTCACAATGGTCTGTAGAAGGTGAGGATACAGGTTCACACTGGTCTGTAGAGGTGAGGATACAGGTTCACACTGGTCTGTAGGGTTCAGTATACAGGTACAGACTGGTTTGTAGAGGTGAGGATACAGGTTCACACTGGTCTGTAGAGGTGAGGATACAGGTTCACACTGGTCTGTAGAGGTGAGGATACAGGTTCACACTGGTCTGTAGAGGTGAGGATACAGGTTCACACTGGTCTGTCGAGGTGAGGATACAGGTTCACACTGGTCTGTAGAGGTGTGTATACAGATTCACATTGGTCTGTAGAGGTCAGTATACATGCACAAACTGGTCTTATAGAGGTGAGGATACAGTACACACTGGTCTGTAGAGGTGAGGATAGAGGTACACACTGGTGTGTAGAAGGTCAGGATGCAGGTTCACAGTAGTCTAGAGGTGAGGATACAGGTACACAATGGTCTGTACAACGTGAGGATACAGGTTCACTCTGGTCTATAGAAGATGAGGATACAGGTTGACACTGGTCCATAAAGGTGAGGATACAGGTTCACACTGGTCTGTAGAGGTAAGGATACAGGTTCACACTGGTCTGTAGAGGTGAGGATACAGGTTCACACTTGTCTGTAGAGGTGAGGATACAGGTTCACACTTGTCTGTAGAGGTGAGGATACAGGTTCACACTGGTCTATAGAAGGTGAGGATACAGGTTCACACTGGTCTGTAGAGGTGAGGATACAGGTTCACACTGGTCTGTAGAGGTGAGGATACAGGTTCACACTGGTCTGTAGGGTTCAGTATACAGGTACAGACTGGTCTGTAGAGGTGAGGATACAGGTTCACACTGGTCTGTAGGGTTCAGTATACAGGTACAGACTGGTCTGTAGAGGTGAGGATACAGGTTCACACTGGTCTATAGAAGGTGAGGATACAGGTTCACACTGGTCTGTAGAGGTGAGGATACAGGTTCACACTGGTCTGTCGGGTTCAGTATACAGGTACAGACTGGTCTGTAGAGGTGAGGATACAGGTTCACACTGGTCTATAGAAGGTGAGGATACAGGTTCACACTGGTCTGTAGAGGTGAGGATACAGGTTCACACTGGTCTGTAGAGGTGAGGATACAGGTTCACACTGGTCTGTAGAGGTGAGGATACAGGTTCACACTGGTCTGTAGAGGTGAGGATACAGGTTCACACTGGTCTGTCGAGGTGAGGATACAGGTTCACACTGGTCTGTAGAGGTGTGTATACAGATTCACATTGGTCTGTAGAGGTCAGTATACATGCACAAACTGGTCTTATAGAGGTGAGGATACAGTACACACTGGTCTGTAGAGGGGAGGATACAGATTCACACTGGTCTGTAGAGGTGTGTATACAGATTCACATTGGTCTGTAGAGGTCAGTATACATGCACAAACTGGTCTTATAGAGGTGAGGATACAGTACACACTGGTCTGTAGAGGTGAGGATACAGGTACACACTGGTGTGTAGAAGGTCAGGATGCAGGTTCACACTGGTCTGTAGAGGTCAGTATACAAGTACACACTGGTCTGTAGAGGTCAGTATACAAGTACACACTGGTCTGCAGAGGTCAGTATACAGGTACACACTGTTCTGTAGAGGTCAGTATACAGGTACACACTGGACTGTAGAGGTCAGTATTCAAGTACACACTGGTCTGTAGAGGTCAGTATACAGCTATACACTGGTCTGTAGAGTACAGTATACAGGTACACACTGGTCTGTAGAGGTGAGTATACAGATTCATACTGGTCTATAGAAAGTCAGTGTATAGATTCACACTAGTCTGTAGAGGTCAGTATACAGGTTCACACTGGTCTGTAGAGGTGAGTATACAGATTCACATTGGTCTGTAGAGGTGAGGATACAGGTTCATACTGGTCTGTGGAGGTGAGAATACAGGTTTACACAGGTTTGGAGAGGTGAGAATACAGGTTTACACAGGTTTGTAGAGGTGAGGATACAGGTTTACACTGGTCTGTAGAGGCGAGGATACAGATTCACACTGGTCTGTAGAGGTGAGGATACAGGTTCACACTGGTCTGTAGGGTTCAGTATACAGGTACAGACTGGTCTGTAGAGGTCAGTATACATGTACACACTGGTCTTATAGAGGTGAGGATACAGGTACACACTGGTCTGTAGAAGGTCAGGATGCAGGTTCACAGTAGTCTAGAGGTGAGGATACAGGTACACAATGGTCTGTACAACGTGAGGATACAGGTTCACCCTGGTCTATAGAAGATGAGGATACAGGTTGACACTGGTCCATAAAGGTGAGGATACAGGTTCACACTGGTCTGTAGAGGTAAGGATCCAGGTTCACATTGGTCTGTAGAGGTGAGGATACAGGTTCACACTGGTCTGTAGAGGTGAGGATACAGGTTCACACTTGTCTGTAGAGGTGAGGATACAGGTTCACACTTGTCTGTAGAGGTGAGGATACAGGTTCACACTGGTCTATAGAAGGTGAGGATACAGGTTCACACTGGTCTGTAGAGGTGATGATACAGGTTCACACTGGTCTGTAGAGGTGAGGATACAGGTTCACACTGGTCTGTAGGGTTCAGTATACAGGTACAGACTGGTCTGTAGAGGTGAGGATACAGGTTCACACTGGTCTGTAGAGGTGAGGATACAGGTTCACACTGGTCTGTAGAGGTGAGGATACAGGTTCACACTGGTCTGTAGAGGTGAGGATACAGGTTCACACTGGTCTGTAGAGGTGAGGATACAGATTCACACTGGTCTGTAGAGGTGAGGATGCAGGTTCACACTGCTCTATAGAAGGTGAGGATACAGGTTCACACTGGTCTATAGAAGGTGAGGATACAGGTTCACACTGGTCTGTAGAGGTGAGGATACAGGTTCACAATGGTCTGTAGAAGGTGAGGATACAGGTTCACACTGGTCTGTAGAGGTGAGGATACAGGTTCACACTGGTCTGTAGGGTTCAGTATACAGGTACAGACTGGTCTGTAGAGGTGAGGATACAGGTTCACACTGGTCTATAGAAGGTGAGGATACAGGTTCACACTGGTCTGTAGAGGTGAGGATACAGCTACACACTGGTCTGTAGAGGTGAGGATACAGGTTCACACTGGTCTGTAGAGGTGAGGATACAGGTTCACACTGGTCTGTAGAGGTGAGGATACAGGTTCACACTGGTCTGTAGAGGTGAGGATACAGGTTCACAATGGTCTGTAGAAGGTGAGGATACAGGTTCACACTGGTCTGTAGAGGTGAGGATACAGGTTCACACTGGTCTGTAGGGTTCAGTATACAGGTACAGACTGGTCTGTAGAGGTGAGGATACAGGTTCACACTGGTCTATAGAAGGTGAGGATACAGGTTCACACTGGTCTGTAGAGGTGAGGATACAGCTTCACACTGGTCTGTAGAGGTGAGGATGCAGGTTCAGACTGGTCTATAGAAGGTGAGGATACAGGTTCACACTGGTCTGTAGAGGTGAGGATACAGGTTCACAATGGTCTGTAGAAGGTGAGGATACAGGTTCACACTGGTCTGTAGAGGTGAGGATACAGGTTCACACTGGTCTGTAGGGTTCAGTATACAGGTACAGACTGGTCTGTAGAGGTGAGGATACAGGTTCACACTGGTCTATAGAAGGTGAGGATACAGGTTCACACTGGTCTCTAGAGGTGAGGATACAGCTTCACACTGGTCTGTAGAGGTGAGGATGCAGGTTCACACTGGTCTATAGAAGGTGAGGATACAGGTTCACACTGGTCTATAGAAGGTGAGGATACAGGTTCACACTGGTCTGTAGAGGTGAGGATACAGGTTCACAATGGTCTCTAGATGGTGAGGATACGGTTCATACTGGTCTGTAGAGTTGAGGATACAGGTTCATACTGGTCTGTAGAGGTGAGCATACAGGTTCACACTGGTCTATAGAAGGTGAGGATACAGGTTCACACTGGTCTGTAGAGGTGAGGATACAGGTTCACACTGGTCTGTAGAGGTGAGGATGCAGGTTCACACTGGTCTATAGAAGGTGAGGATACAGGTTCACAATGGTCTGTAGAGGTGAGGATACAGGTTCATACTGGTCTGTAGAGGTGAGGATACAGGTTCACACTGGTCTGTAGAGGTGAGGATACAGGTTCACACTGGTCTGTAGAGGTGAGGATACAGGTTCACACTGGTCTGTAGAGGTGAGGATACAAGTTCACACTGGTCTGTAGAGGTGAGGATACAGGTTCACACTGGTCTGTAGAGGTGAGGATACAAGTTCACACTGGTCTGTAGAGGTGAGGATACAGGTTCACACTGGTCTGTAGAGGTGAGGATACAGGTTCACACTGGTCTGTAGAGGTGAGGATGCAGGTTCACACTGGTCTATAGAAGGTGAGGATACAGGTTCACACTGGTCTGTAGAGGTGAGGATACAGGTTCACACTGGTCTGTCGAGGTGAGGATGCAGGTTCACACTGGTCTGTAGAGGTGAGGATACAGGTTCACACTGGTCTATAGAAGGTGAGGATACAGGTTCACACTGGTCTGTAGAGGTGAGGATACAGGTTCACACTGGTCTGTAGAGGTGAGGATGCAGGTTCACACTGGTCTATAGAAGGTGAGGATACAGGTTCACAATGGTCAGTAGATGTGAGGATACAGGTTCACACTGGTGCTGTTAATATTTATCTGAGGTTAAAGATGAAGCCCAATTATTGATGGAGAACATAGAGTGTTTTCTCTGACATCTATCTGACCTGGCACTGCTCTTTGACTTTGGGCAAAAAAGATTTCTGGGATCAAAAACTTTGTGGCCTGATATGAGGTCATGATATAGGAAGATATTTGGTCAGAAGAAGTGGTGTCTGTCTCACATTTTGGGAGGTCACTTTATATTGAGAGACAATGTAAATATAGCATGGGGTAGAATGATGCCAAATTAAGTAGGACTTAAACTGTCTCCAGGGTCCAACATATTGGTAATGTTGCTTTAAGAATGTTCAAGGATCACCATATCCTGTCTAAAAATTACATAGATTATCAATATGCTTTGCTTAAATGCCCACCCAATGAGAATGGGTTCAAACTAGTTGTATAGTGAGTACAGAAAGCAAAAAGTTCCAACTTCCACACCTTCCATCCTCTGTGTAGTTTCCTTATCATATACTCCATGAACACACACACACATACATATACACGTGCATATGCAATCTCACACACCACACACACACACACACACACACACCTCACACAAGCATTTCACACACACGCCACACGCCACAATCCCGATTTCAGATCCTCCTTTGTCTTTATTCGAGTTGTTATGTTACTTAATATGCTGCGTTTAGCAGATTATCATGAAGTATTAACTTAACATCCCATTATCCAAAAACCCCTATGTCCAGCCTTGAAACTTAACCCTTGAAAAGTTGTCACATTTTGAGATATTACATTTCTTATTCTTTTAACATTTACCATCTATTTAGTTGTGGTGCAACCTCAAACTCCCTGACAGCCAATTGTTTAATTGGCCAAAGGTCATTTCGTAGAACTACTCTACTTTCTATTGTGATACCTAATTTAAATATTCTTCATGTTATAATATTTACAAGGCATTGTTTATATTGAGGAATCTAAGGGCCACAGTATAGGGTATTACCAAGATTGTGAAGAGTGGGAGAGAAGTAAATGGAGACATAATGCTTAGATAATTCCAAGCTTGCAGAAAGATTTCATCAGAATACTTTTCTGCAGTTCTCTCCAACTGCTCATGATGCTAACTTCAGTGATGGTCAACATCTTGATGTTAAAATCCTTTACTGGTCATTCTGCAGTTTGACTAACCAAGTCAAAGCCTCTGTTTTTGGCTACTCACTCCATTGATCATAGTTCACTCACCATCATTTCCGTTCCCTCTCTCCTCCTTTAAGATGCTCCTTAAAACCTACCTCTTTGAGCAAGCCTTTGGTCACCTATCCTAATGTCTCCTTCTTTGGCTCAGTGTCAATTTTTAAATCTAATTATGCTTCTGTGAAGTGCCTTGGGTTTTAGTCCATTAAAGGCACTATATAAATGCAAGTTGCTGTTGTTATCAGGTAGATGTAGATTTTAACTTTAATTGGCTGTTAAACTGATGGCACAGATTGAAGCATGGTTCCACTGATGTCCCCATTGAACTTTTTGTTTCCATTGTGCTATTTGTTCTTAGTTTATGATGTTTCTGAAAGTGAAAGGCTAACGTTTCAGATAGTTCTGGTGAAAGGTCTCATCCAAAATGTCACCCGATCTTTCTCTTTCAGAGGCTGACTGACCTGAGGTACATTTCTAGTAATTCCTGTTATAAATTTTTGAATTCTGGTGATTTACAGTTCATCTTTTTATCTCATCAAATAATTCTTAAAGTATAGATATTTTCATTTCATGTTTGAACCACAAAACCTGTTCTAATGTTGCAAGTGATATTCAACTATAATTAATTCTTTTTAAAAACAAAATAATAACTATAATGTGCTGTTCAGGGAATTCAGCTGGTTAAAATTTGATATAGAATCATAGAATTTTACAGCACTGAAGGAGGCCATTCAGCCCATTGTATCTGTGCCGTCTCTTTGAAAGAGCTATCAAATTAGTCCCACTCCCCTGCCCTTTCCCCATACCCTTTTGATTTTTTTTTCTTTTTCAAATATTCACCCACTTCCCTTTTAAAAGCCATTATAGATTCTGCCTCCACATCCTAACAGCCCTCCGCATGATTACGTTTCTCCCAGCATCTCTCTTTACTCTTTGGGTGCTGATTTTAAACTAATGCCCTGTAATTGCTGATTCACTGGCCATTTAAAGAGACTCACTTTCTTGAGATTCTCCTTGTCATTAAAGCCGCTCTTGCTTACTATCATTTTAGTTAAAGTCTTCACAATCCTTTCATGGCATTGACATCATTCCTAAAGTAGGACAACTGCAGTTGGATATAATACTCTCGTTGTGGCCTAACCAATGATTTGTATATGTTTAGCATTACTTCTTTACTTTTGTATTCTATACCCCTCTTTATCAAACATAAGATCTCATGTGCTTTTTTTAAAAAGAAAGACCTGCATTTGTATAGCACCTTTCACGATCTCAGGACATCACAAAGCACTTTACAGCCAATTAAGTACTTTTGAAGTGTAGCCACTGTTGTAATGTAGGAAATGTGGCAGCCAATTTGCACACAGCAAGGTCCCACAAACAGCAAAAAGATAATGACTAAATAATCGGTTTAAGTGACGATAAATGTTGGCCAGGACACCAGGGAGAATTCTTCTTCACAATAGTGTTTTTTACATCCACCTGAGAGGGCCTTGGTTTCACATCTCATCTTAAAGACAGCACCTCCAACAGTGCAGCACTCTCTCAATACTGAACTTAACTGTCAGCCTGGATTATGTACTCAATAAGTCTCTGGAGTGGGGCTTGAACCCACAACTTTCTGACTCAGAGGTGAGAGTGCTACCCACTGGGCCATGGCTGACACCACATAGTAATCAACTTGTCCTCCAACTTTTAAAAATTTGTCTCTCTAAATGCCCAAGTGTCTCTGATTTTTACCATTTAGTGTAAATGTTCTCTCTCTTCCTCAAAAAAACATATTACCTCCCATTTCTCCAAATGAAATTTCATCCGACATCTATAAGCCCAATTTTCTAACCTATCTGTGTCCTCCTGAAGTCACATTTCACAGTTAACCATGCTCCTTATTTTTGCATCATCTTCAAATTTTGCTACTGTGCCTTATGTAGATATCTAGATCATTTATATATTGAGAAGAGCAATGGTCCCAATATTTATATGAGATGGAGACCACTGTTTATACTCCTGCTGTTTAAAGAACATCCATTAACCACTACTCTGTTTTCTGTTCTTTAACTAACTGCCTATTCAAGCTGTCACATTCCCTTCAACATCGTGTTTCTTAATTTTATAAACAAACCTCCTTTGTGGCACCTTATGCCCTTCGAAAATCCATTATGTTTATGGATTATACACACATACAGAACATCCACTGCATTTCCTTTATCAATACTCTTTGTTATTTTCTTAAATTTGTCAGACACAACTTGCCTTTTACAAACTTATTTCTGGCTGTGTTTAATTAACTGATATCTTTCTAACTGAGTATTAATTTTATTTAACAGGGCAACTTCAATATTAACCCAATAAAGTATTTTGATGTTTATTCGGAAAACATTATATTTTGCGAATTGTGAACATTTCTTCCAATTCAGGTGTCTTCTGGCTGAAAACAGCGGCCGCATGCTTGGGCAGACTGGGGATAACTGTGAGTTTGGAGATGGTCTGTTTCGTAAATACGGAGCTGTACCCTACATTTTTACGGTAAGTACTAAATATTTTAAAGCCATCAGTAGCAGCCTTTTACAGTTTACATTGCGCATCCTGTCTGAACAGGTCACTGTGATAGGAGTTAAATTCAATGTTGACAGTTAAGTCTAATGACCAGTATTACAAATATCAAATCGAATTTACAAGGAGCATTTAAGTGATTGTAAAGTGGGCAACATAATTGTTTTAAAAGTGATGGAATACTTTTCTTTGGGACGATTTCATTTTAATAGGGAGGTGTCAACATCTTTATTTATCGAGTCTTCTTGTATAATCAATTATCTGTAATATATTAAAAGCTTTGAGCCTGTGAATGGCTGCCATGGCTCGGTGTTAGAGTACAAAAGTAAAGAGAAAATGTTAAATTGTGTAAGTCGTGGCTGTTCAAGCCCCACTCTAGAGACTTGAGTACATAATCTAGCCTGACACTTCAGTGCTGTTTTTCAAATGAGATGTTGAACTGAGGCCCCATCTGCCCTCTCAGGTGGATATAAAAGATCCCATGGTATTTTTTCAAAGAAGAGCAGGGGAGTTCTTCCTGGTGTCCTGGCCAATATTTATCCCTCAACCAACATCACCAAAACAGACTATTGAGTCATTATCTCATTGCTGTTTATGGGATCTTGCTGTGCATAAATTGGCTGCTATGTTTCCTACATTACAACAATGACTACACTTCAAAAAAGTACTTCATTGGCTTTAAACCGTTTTGGGACGTCCTGAGGCCGTGACCAGCTGGACACCCCAATCGTGGCCAGACCCTGAGGCCCTCTTCTCCCAGTGCTAATGTACCCAGTATCCAAATGCTACCAACTCCCAGGGCCTCACCTCATCTGAGTGGTGCAAAAACACCAGGGCCCCAAACTTCATACGAGTACTTCAAAACCTAGGGTTTCCACACTCCACAGCACTGACAAACCCCAGGATCACTCAGTAAATCACTGTGTTTGTGGTAAATGCCTTCAATCTGCTGTGTATCCTCCCCCCATCATTATGTACGCTGGTCTTTAAAAAGATAAGAAATATAAATTGAGTAAATGGGTAAAGGAATATATACTGTTCAATACCACTGATTTATGGTTTTCAAGAAAAAATGGACAAAATGGTGGAATTCAATCGCTTGATTACCACGTAATACAAACACAATTCGATTAATTTAATTACCGGACATAAATGGCCCTGATACATTATTGGGGGAGAACAAAACTAGAGGCCATAAATATAAGCTAGTCACTAATGAATCCAATAGGGAATTCAGGAGAAATTTCTTTACCCAGAGAGTGGTGAGAATGTGGAACTTGCTACCACAAGGAGTAGTTGAGACGAATAACATAGATGCATTTAAGGGGAAGCTAGATAAACACATGAGAGAGAAAGGAATAGAAGGATACGCTGATAGGGTTAGATGAAGAGGGGTGGGAGGAGGCTCATGTGGAGCATAAACACCAGCATAGACCTTTGTTGGGCTGAATAGCCTGTTTCTGAGCTGTACATTCTATGTAATTCTATGTAATTATGATCTACAGGTTTTAAAACTATGTCCTCTTACTCACTGTGAGCAAAGCTATGGGAGGTTCCTTTGTAATATAATGGAAATGGTCTACCGCCTGTTTTTTTCCTAACATTCCACCGTCTATCAGTCGTCTGGCGTCACACCGTCTATATACAAATTTCTCTGTCACGCTTTCACCTGATTAGCTCAAATTTCATCTGCATAAAATATAACTACATGTTCAAAAAAAGGTCACCAGTCAACAGGTTTGCGAGCAAGAATGAAAAACAAAAAACTACAAATCAAAAACGGGTAGTTAGCAACAACTGCAAATAAAAGAAAGTAGAACGAAGTGGGGCAAGTGGAGCATGATTCAGTGGGGGAGCATTTGGGAAATAGTGATCACAATACTGTGAGGTTTAGAGTAGTTATAGAAAAAGACAAGGAACAATCAAAGGTGAAAATAGTCAATTGGAGGAGGGCTAATTTCAGTGAGTTGAAAGGGGATCTGGTCCAAGTAGATTGGAATCAAAGATTGGCAGGTAAAACAGTAAATGAGCAATGAGAGGCCTTCAAAGAGGAGATAGTTTGGGTACTGACTACACATTCCCACGAAAGGGATAAGGAAGGGCATCCAAAGCTAAAACTCCCTGGATGACTAAAGATATAGAGATTAAAATGAAACAGAAAAAGGAGACTTCTGATAAATGTCAGGTTCATAATGCAGTAGAGAACCAGGCTGAATAGAAGAAGTGCAGAGGAGATCTGAAAGGGGAAATAAGCGAGGTAAAGAGAGCGTATGAGACTAGATTAGCAGGTAACATAAAAGGCAACATTAAAGTCTTTTATAAACATATAAATAGCCAAAGGAAGGGTGGGGCCAATTAAAGGCCAAAAAGGAGATCTTGTGAAGGCAGAGGGCATGGCTGAGGTATTAAATGCAGCATCTGTTCACCCACTTTAAAATTGTACCATTTAGTTTATATTGCCTCTCCTCATTCTTCCTATCAAAATGAATCACTCCATGTTTCCCTGTGTTAAATTTCATCTGCCATGTGTCCACCCATTTCACCAGTCCGTCTTTGTCCTCCTGAAGTCTGTCATATTCTCCACACTGTTTACTACATTTCTGAGTTCCATTCCATCCACAAACTTTGAAATTATACCCTCTATACCCAAGTCCAGGTCATTAATATATATCAAAAAGAGCAGTGGTTCTAATACCAACCCCTGGAGGACACCACTGTATTCTTCCCTTCAGTCTGAAAAACAACCGTTTACCATTACTCACTGCTTTCTGACCCTTGGCCAATTTCGTATCCACGCAGCCACTGCCCTTTAATACCAGGGCTCCAATTTTGCCAACAAGTCTATTATGTGGTACTTTATCAAACTAGTCAACCTAGGGTTGGAGTTGACGTTCGGCCTAGGGTCCAAGTTGACGTTCGGCCTAGGGTCGGAGTTGACGTTCGGCCTAGGGTCGGAGTTGACGTTCGGCCTAGGGTCGGAGTTGACGTTCGGCCTAGGGTCGGAGTTGACGTTCGGCCTAGGGTCCGAGCTGACGTTCGGCCTAGGGTCCGAGCTGACGTTCGGCCTAGGGTCCGAGCTGACATTCGGCCTAGGGTCCGAGTTGATATTCTACTTTTTGAGCTATCTGTCAGCTGAAGATATTTAACAACTAGACCCATGTCTCAGTTCCCAACATGCTGCAGTCTGATAATACTCACTGTGAAGAATCTCGTAGCAAATATGAGTATCATTCTCTCAAGTAATCTGTGCAACAACTGAAACCATGGCCTCAACTTCCTCGGAACCTGCTGCCTTTTAGAGGGACATTGCCCAATTTCCCCTGCCCACCTGGGGAGGAAACCATGTCCATACCACCTTTGGTGTAATGGCCTCCAAACGTTCACATGGCCTCATTAGGGCCAAGGAAGTAGGAGCTCCTAGCATAGGGGAGGCCCTGCCCTGAGCACCAACCTTTCCAGCTCAGTGACCTTGTGAGGGCCAGGTGGAAGCTCCACTCCCAAACCAGGCCACTGGAAAATCCCGTTTGAGGCTGTGATCCAGCCCATCCAGGGCCCAGTGGAGTTTCCAACCATTTTGCTCGACTCCCACTGGAGCAGTAGAGTAAATTCAGCCCAACATTTGGGAAAGGAAACCCAATTCATTCAACCTCCACTCAGTGTAGACAGATATAATATTACGGCTATAGGAAAGTAAGTACAAGATTTACGCGGACAATCTGTCAGCAGGTGACATAACAAACCACGCTTGCTTTATGATTCTGGAAATTTGAACAAGTGAGCCTCATGACTGTCAAGGGTATGAAATGTTCTGTTCTTTGCCAGGAACTTTGCTGTTTCTGTGTGTGCAGCGCTGTCTGACATTGGAGGGATTGCCGCCCCATTCATCGTGTACAGGCTGGCCGCTATCTGGGTGGACATGCCTCTTGTGGTTTTTGGTGAGTATCTTGTACTCAGTGTACTATATTTAATAGTCTAATCCTCGGTGTCAAGGGAGCAGATCATTTCCTTATGCAAAAGATGCACATTTATACAGTAAGTATAGTTTCTATGATTCCTTTTTGGGGTATATTCTCAATTATTCTTTTATTTCACTTTATTTTTCTTGTCAAGTGTTACGTGAACTGAAAAATAACGGGGTCAATTTTGACTTCTGGTCAGAGCATGTTGGTCTTTTTGGGGCTCCAGTCTCAAGTGGTTTTCCGCCTCTTCCAGGAGATCACATGGCTTTCGGGTGGAGTGTGGAGTCTATATATTGTGATGCACAAGGCATCGCAGTTGTGTGGGACAGACTGGATGGACCGAAGGGTCTTTTCCTGTCCACCATTGTTAATGTTCAAATCTCCCTCCCTAAACCCTGGCATCTCTCCATTTCTCTCTACTTTTAAAAGCCTTCTCAAAACTCATCTTTCTGACCAAGCCTGTTAACTCTTCCTCTATGGTTTGATATCCATTCTTTTATCTATTTTTTCTCCCCCCCCCACCACCCCTGCAGAGCACCTTAGGACATTTTTCTGTGTTAAAGGCTCTATGTAAATACAAATGCATTGCACAAGACAAATCCACCAATATCTCTGGTGGAGCATTTTTAAATCACTCGTCCGTACTTTCTCCCCTTAAAGGAGAAGAGAGCTCAGAATGCACAGGAGAGGGCGAGGACTGAAGGGGGGCCACAACAAGTAGTGGTCCTCACAGAGGCGAAGGAGGAGGCCCTGGAAATCAGCCGCACCCTCTTGTGCCTGTCCCTTAGGAATGTCGAGACTGGCACCCCACAAGGATCTGGTGACAGAACTATAACATTCATCACACACAATATGAATTGATGTTATTAATGATTGTCATGTTGCACACCTCAATATGCTCATCGCAACATTACATCTGTGATGATTTTTAATATCACCTTCTGTTCTCTTCCAGGCCCTTCAACCACTGAAGTGACGGGAGAGGCTGATTCCTCAGACGGCACACTGTCACATCATAGTGAGCCATCCACCAGCGCAGATACTCACACCTCAGTGGATCCTAGTAGACAGTTAGTTGCATCGGCACCTGTTGAGTCACCACACACGTGAGCACGAGCAGATACTGGTGGCAGGGGCAGCTGTGGAGAGTCCACATCAGGGGCCGTACTCCTCTCCGGGCTCTGCTCAGCTGGATGGAGATGCTGAATCCTGGGGGCCATCCTTTAAAAGGAGAACGATCGATGGACAGCAGCACATTTGCAAGGTACTAGAGGATGTGCCACGCACACTCCCCACAATAGCGGAGAGGATGGAGGAGTCCAACTCCTGCATTAGTGGACTGCTGGCACAGGTAAGTGTGGGAATGTCTGCGATGGAACGAATGGCAGCCTCCATTGAGTTTCAAGCACGGCTCTCAAATGAGTCCCTTTGGGCCCTAACAACAGCCGTATGGACTTGGGGCGAACTACGTTCTGCTGCCTTAAACAGGCTGACAGAGACATTAGAAATGTCCTTACAAGGCATCACACATGTCCTCCAAGCGTTCTCCAGCAGGGTGATAGGAGTGATGTGGCCCTAGCCCTGGAGGGAGGGATGATGGCGAAAGAGGACATGGAAGTGGGGACTCCACTCAAAGCGTTCCCATGTCTCATCCATTGCCCCCCTCTCAACCAGTACCCACAATGCTGCCTCCTCTCCAGGTGGCCGAGTCTGCCCCTGCACAGGTGCAGGTGGAGCAGTCTTTGGTGGGGCCTTCATGGACTCCAAAACCCAGAGGGCATAGGCCTAAAGCATCTCAGCAGTCAGGGCATGAACCTGAGAAACCTGCCACTACCTCCACTACAGCCACAGGGAATGCACCATGTAGAAGTAGTAGGAAACAAAAGGCTACGGTTTTGTGATCACAAGGAGTGTGCACAAGGGTGTTTGACAGAATGTCCATGCACGTTAAATCTTATAATTGTCACCGCCACTGCCATGTCTTGTCCATTCTTGAAACCCTTTGGTGAAAGTGCCCTTTCCTGTGCTTCTTCAGGAACGGCGAGCCTTGATGCCACCCAATGGATGTGTTACAGTGGGCGTATGTGTGGTTGTGGGAATGTTTTGTGCGGGCGGGGGGAGGTGATGTTGGCGGTGCTCGTTCCAGGTGCTGTGAGAACTTGACTATCTCCACTTTGCAGATCTCCTTATGAGAATTTATCAAATATGAGTGACTCCCTGGCATCACGAGCAGCCAGGTGAGCCGTTAGTCTGCCGATGGGTTGCCCATCGTCGTCATCGTCATCCTCCTCCTCCTCCTCCTTCTCCTCCTCCTCCTTCTCCTCCTCCTCCTCCTCCTCCTCAATGATGATGGCAGATGTGGATGCTGCATGAGTGTATGGGGCCTCATCCACCGGTAACCCTCTCTATTGAGTGATGTTGTGCAGGACGTAACAGACGACTATAATTCTACCCACTCCCACTGGTGGGTACTGAAGGGCTCCACCAGATTGATCCAGGCACCGAAACCACATCTTGAGCGGTCCTATTGCATGTTCAATAACAGGCCTGGTAGCGATGTGACTGTCGTTGTACCGACGCTGTGCCTCGCTGGTGGGGTTTCTCGCAGGTGTCATGAGACACGTCTACAGGGGGTATCCCTTTTCTCTGAGGAGCCAGCCTTTAAGTCTGTTTGTTACGTGGAAGAAGGCCGGGATGTCTGATTCCTGCTGAATGAATGAATCATGGCAGCTGCCAGGGAATCTGGCACACGCATGAAGAAATCTTTTCCTGTGGTCGCAAACGAGCGGTGCGTTGATGGAGTGATATCCCTTTCTGTTGATGAACATAAGGAGATGCTTGGATTGCTATATGTGTGCAATCGATTGCACCCTGTACACATGGGAAACCGGCCAGAGAGTGGGAACCCACTGCCCTCTCCATCTGGCTGAGGTCGTCCATGGGGAAGTTGATGTATTGCGACGCCCTGAGAAACAATCCATCCATGACCTGTCATATGCACTTGTGGGCCCCGGCGATGTGCCCAGTGGCGCCTTGGAAGGATCTGGAGACGGAGAAGTTGAGGGCAGTGGTGACCTTAACTGCGATGGACAATGCGTGGCCACCAGGCTCAGCCGGGAGGAGCTCTGCATGAAGGAGCTTGCAGATGTCTGCGACCACCTGACGAATCACTCTGAGCCTTCGTAGGCACTGCTCCTCAGAGAGGTCCAGGAAGCTCAGTCTCTGACTGTAGACCCTCTCACGTGGGTAGTGCCTCCTGCGACATTGGACCCTCTGTTATTCCCCCCTCTGCTCTTGTGCAGGTCCCTGTGGCGCACCTCTGTCTTGTGGGTCTGTAAGTGCCAGAACTGCACACCATG
Source organism: Heptranchias perlo (assembly GCF_035084215.1). Lineage (NCBI taxonomy): Eukaryota > Metazoa > Chordata > Chondrichthyes > Hexanchiformes > Hexanchidae > Heptranchias > Heptranchias perlo. The sequence goes on from NC_090332.1 coordinate 67,661,498, forward strand.
CCTCCTGATGGTGTCAGTTTGAGGGGGTCCAAAAAGTAGGTAAATATGTGTAAATAGAACAATTCTGAGTGTAAGCCAAGAATTCTCAGTCTAAACACAAAGATCTCCCAGCTAAAAGTTTGTCTGAGAGAACTGACTGCCCTGCTGCAATAACTCACCTGTCATCCCCATCTGTCAAACAGGGATTTAAATGGCCAGATGGCTGCCGGTTGCCACCCGCCTCTGTTTCCATGGCATGTTTCACACAGCACGAGAAACACGTTGAGGCAGAGCTAAAATCCTTTCCTTGCTTCAATAAACATAAAACTAAACATTTCAACAAGTTTAAATACCTTAATTCCTGCTTTAAATATCGTCCCACCGGCTTTTGATTTTGATTGCCCCCAACGCCCTCAACGCACCTGGACTTTGGGCCTAAAAAATTGTGCCCTTAGTGTTACCCTTGAACTAAATCTTTCCCTGTTCTGTCCATTCATTCCCAGGGGTGATTGGTTTGATTTCTGGTGGCTTAGTGTTGCTCCTGCCTGAAACAAAGGGATTGACTTTACCAGACACCATCGAGGATGTGGAAAACATCAGACGGTAAGTAAACGGACGACTGCGGCAGACGCACAGTGACACTTGGCTCTGGGTTATTCATCGAATCACATTGAGTTACACTGAAACTACAGCACAGGAACAGGCCATTTGGCCCAACTGGTCTGTGCCGGTGTTTATGCTCCACACGAGGCTCCTCCCTCCCCACTTCATCTAACCCTATTAGAATACTTTTCTATTCCTTTCTCCCTCATGTGCTTATCCAGCTTCCCCTTAAATGCATTCCATTGCACATTTTATTTTCCATTGATTGTTTTCGCTTGTTAAGTGTAACTGACTCTGCTGTTTGAATTCACCTTGTGCCCACCTCCCAGTGCCGCTATTCAGCTATGTACTGGCTGATATTCGAAAGTGGTCAGGGCTGACGTGCTCTCTGTTTATTTTTTCTTGCTGACCGTGTATAAGCGATCAATCTTTCCTTCCTCTGAAAACCCAAATAAGATGCTAAACTCGATGGCATTGCTTGTTGAAGCACAGATACTTTCTGCCATAAGAAAGAAACAAAGAAAGAAAGACTTGCATTTATATAGCGCCTTTCACGACCTCAGGACGTCCCAAAGTGCTTCACAGCCAATCAACTACTTTTGAAGCGTAATAACTGTTGTAATGTAGGAAACGTGGCAGCCAAGTTGCGCACAGCAAGGTCCCACAAACAGCAATGTGATAATGACCAGATCATCTGTTTTAGTGATGTTGATTGAGTGATAAATATTGGCCAGGACACCAGAGAGAACTCCCCTGCTCTTCTTCGAAATAGTGCGATAGGATCGTTTACATCCACTTGAGAGAGCAGATGGGACCTCAGTTTAACGTTTCATCTGAAAGAAGGAACCTCCGACAGTGCAGCCCTCCCTCAGTACTGCATTGAAGTGTCAACCTAGATTACAGGCTAAAGCCTCTGGAGCGGGACTTAACCCACAATCCTCTGGCTCAGAGGAGAGAGTGTGACCACTGAGCCAGAGCTGACACAGCCACCTCATGCCATGACCTCACCCTTGTAGCAACTGTCCTCAAAATATATTGTAAACAATTTCACAACACCAAGTTATAGTCCAACAAATTTATTTTAAATTCCACAAGCTTTCGGAGGCTTCCTCCTTCCTCAGGTGAATGTGAATTCCACATTCACCTGAGGAAGGAGGAAGCCTCCGAAAGCTTGTGGAATTTAAAATAAATTTGTTGGACTATAACTTGGTGTTGTGAAATTGTTTACAATTGTCAACCCCAGTCCATCACCGGCATCTCCACATCATGGCTCAAAATATATAGTTAAGAATAATTTTTAAAAAAAATACTGATAAACTCAAGGTCCTTCTTAAGTGGGTTAGTAACCATGTATTGCAAACAAGTTGCTTTATTTGAATAACCATCATACATTATATGTGTCAGTTTTAATTTAATGTACTTGTGAGGTGAGCTTGAAAGAGCAAGTGTCTTAAATTGAACACAAATACCTTCCCCTCGATTCTATGAGCCACCAAATCAGTTTTCTTTTCTTCTCCTCCATTTTTATCTGACTCCCCTCCCTCACCTCCTCCACTCCTAAAGATGGTAACTGGTACTGAGGCACATTTTCTGCAGATGCCAGCAGCCCTCGAGGGCCTCACCCAGCTGCCCATTCTGCATGGGTGTAATTTAAAAGTGAGTGTTTCCAAGCTCTTTGAACACAGGGATGGTGATCATAGCTGAGACCAATCTTGCCCTCACCCATTGTTTATACACACACACACACACACACACATTTTCAGGATAATAATCAGGAGGGAGAACTCTCCCTGCTTCTCAGTGGAGGCCCCATTGTTACCCTCAGTTTAAAGAAATTCTCCGGATATGGGTGTCGCTGGCAAGGCCAGCATTTATTGCCCATCCCTAATTGCCCTTGTGAAGGTGGTGGTGAGCCGCCTTCTTGAACCGATGCAGTCCGTGTGGTGAAGGTTCTCCCACAGTGCTGTAAGGTAGAGAGTTCCTGGATATTGACCAAGCGACGATGAAGGAACGGCGATATATTTCCAAGTCGGGATGGTGTGTGACTTGGAGGGGAACGTGCAGGTGGTGTTGTTCCCATGTGTCTGCTGCCCTTGTCCTTCTAGGTGGTAGAAGTCATGGGTTTGGGAGATACTGTCAGAGAAGCCTTAGCGAGTTGCTGCAGTGCATCCTGTAGATAGTACACATTGCAGCCACAGTGTGCCAGTGATGGGAATGGATGTTTAAGGTGGTGGATGGGTTGCCGATCAAGAGGACTGCTTTTTCCTGGATGGTGTTGAGCTTCTGGAGTGTTGTTGCAGCTGCACTCATCCTGGCAAGTGGAGAGTATTCCATCACACTCACAGTTGAGATGGGTTAACCCAGCATTGAACACAGAAACATAGAAATATAGAAAATAGGAGCAGGAGTAGGCCATTCGGCCCTTTGAGCCTGCTCGCCATTCAATATGATCATGGCTGATCCTCTATCTCAAAACCATATTCCTGCTCTCTCCCCATACCCCTTGATGCCTTTTGTGTCTAGAAACTAATGAAATGGACTAATTTCTCTGAAAAGATTCTGGCAAATGGCCATTGAAATAAAATGATAATACTTAAATTTTGAACTTGTACTGAAAATTCATCTGGTAATTAGGATAGGCCATTCAGAAGTTTGAAAAGTCACCATGCCACTCATAAGAGTCACATCACCAAGCTTATCATCTCAAACAGTAAATTTTGTGTTCCTTCAGGTGGAAGACATGTGTATTGAAGACAAGCTACCAGCATATTGTTCTACATTCTTCAACAGGAGCACACAATGCCAAGGACACTGCTTCAGCAAAGATTGTCCTCAACTCATGAATTACATTGCAGCATTTGCCTCAAATACTGACGAGTTAGGTTTATATTTCACACTATCGGCTATATATTATTACATATTATATATAAGGTTCAAAATTATGAGGGGTATTGGTAGAGTATAAGGGAGAAACTGTTTCCATTGGCAGGAGGATCAATAACCGGATGACACAAGTTTTGATAATTGGTAAAAGAACCAGAGCGGAGCTGAGGAGAAAAATATTTACGCAGCGAGTTGTTATGATCTGGAATGCACTGCCTGAAAAGGAGGTGGAAGTAGATTCAATAGTAACTTTCAAAAAGAAATTGTATAAATACTTGAAGGGGAAAAAATTGCAGGGCTATGGGGAAAGAGTGGGGGAGTGGGACTAATTGGATAGCTCTTTCAAAGAGCTGGTACAGGCATGATGGGCTGAATGGGCTTCTTCTGTCCTGTATGATCCTATAATTCTGCATTTAAAAGCATGAAGTCACTTTCACTTTTTTGCCCCCTCAGAATCCAGTTTGACAGCAGCCACTCAAGTCAATAATTAACCAATATGGATATTTATGGCTTCGATTAATTATCTTTAATGAACATTTCTCAAGAGTTCTCAAGTTAATATAAATGTAAACTAGAGCTAGGAAAAGAATTGCTTGTATATTTATGTATTGAGTCAGGCTTTATTAAAAATTCAACCAACCTAAATTAACCTGAATATTTAATGAGTTCTGACGCACTGTATAATACAAAAAAGTAACAACAACACTGAATTAAAAATGTTAAATGCAGATAATTGAGGTTTGTATATATTACTGAACTGCATTGTGTCAGCAGTATGACGAGTTAGGGTAAGTTCCTTTAATAGAGATTGGTTTGATCTAATTAATTTCAACAGACCTTATTTTATCTAGGACTCCTTAGGAAAAGGACAAAATAACCCATTAGACCCAACAAGTCCATCCCTTTTGGCATAGACCAACTCAGCCTACCCTTCTCATTGTGTCCCTCCCTCCTTCCTGCTCTGTTTTATCCAATTTGAAAGCAGCTATCGGCCTATCCACGAGAAGGGATCACGTTTAGACAAGTGCTTCGATGGCGGATTGTTTAAAAGCTAGTGGAAGCCATAGTGAATGAGAAGCTGCCACGATATCTCAGATACAACAACCTACTGGCACTTTGGATTCAGAGCAATCATGTCAGCTTGTGATGCTCTTAACATGATGGTCCAATAGGTGGGAAGTGATAGTTTTTTTTTTCATTGGCTGCTGCACACTCCACTACTTCACAATCTTGAAGGACCATCCTTTACCAACACCTGGGCAGGAGGAAGAGGATGAGGGAGTGGAGGAGGAGGAGAGGCAGAGAACAACAGAGCCCCTATCTGCCCGAGCTCTCAGAGACATGCTTACCAAGGAGTGCTTCAACGAAGTCAGCCCTCCCAGTCCCCATTCACCAACAGTCCCACAATCTTTACCTCATTCTTACAACCACCATCTGATTGCCTTCTTCACTCCAATTTTATTAGACTTTCCCTCACTTCATTACTAAGACAAATACGAACACCAAATCCAGATCAAAAAACCCAAATTTATCAAAGAACTCATGTCAGCATTCACAAAAATTGCCTACTCACCCTTGTGCAAGTCCTTAGTGCCTGTCTTGTGTGCTCATTTTCCTACAAGGTGCTCTCCCAGTGGCTACAGCTTGGGAGGAGGAAGGCTGCTGAGCTTCCATTGAGGACACCAGATGGCCTTGGAGGACGACCTTGAGCTGCTCTGGGCCTAGAGGGCCCATCTGCAGTCTTCAGTGTGTTGGCGTGGGCTGCAGCAGTCTGGGCCGGCTGGCTGAGTGGCACCAGCAAGTGTCTGGCAGGGAAGCAGGAATGCTGTCATCCTGAGAAAGAACACCAGGTGACGATCCCATGGAGCCAAGGCCACTCTCCTGGGGTGATGCCTCAGCGCTCCTAGGGCTCTGCTGGAGATCAGAGTGCAGGAGTGATGAGGCACCCTGGAAACTTCTTTCAACAGTCACCCCAAAATCCAAGATGGCAGCTGTCTGAGCTTCCATGCCAGCAGTTTGTGTTGCCATGGCAGCTGTCAGAGTTGTCATAAGATGCTCCATCATGGTGGCTTCCACTGTGGTGCTGATGGAGCTGACCGCTCATTGGAAAGAATGGTCTCCACGCTCTGTGCAAAGCCTTGAGACAAGTTGGTGCTGGACTTCTCTGTGCTCTGCGACATTGTGCGCAAGCTCTCTGGCAGGTTGCCCAGTGCACCTAGTATTTCCCGATGTATGTCCATGAGCCTCCTTCGGTATCCTGGGCCCTCCAAGTCAGCATCTGAGTCCACTGCAGCAGAACTAGTGTGTGACCTCATCCTGGGGTGAGCTGGCACCTGTGGCATACTATCTCATGCCCTAGCTCCTGCACACTTGTGTCCAGTGAGTCACCATGTGCAGATCTATCCTCTAACCTAACCTCTAAAGTCCACGTGGTGACAGTATTTGAGCTGATGCTCATGAGAATCAGGTCGAGTGACGTTCCATCTTCACAAACACTGTGCTCTTTTACCTCGACTGGCAGAGGGACGGAGATATTCTCAGCAGCTGAAATGAAAGAAAGGGACAAGGGTTAGCTTGTGGTGCGAGGGAAGGTAGGGAGAAATAAATTGGTGTTGAAAGCATCTGCAGCTTGTCATGCAGAGTGTGTGGGGTGAGGGAGAAAGAAGTCAGGAGAAACAAAGAGGACTAGTTATAAAGAGACCCTGCATGGCATCTCCTCCAGCTGTGCCAGTGGCTACGGCCTCCAGTCTGCCCCTTCTCATTATAGCCAGGAGGCTCTCTTTAAGGGGGGAGAGGGTGTGTAGTCGGGTTCTACCTCCTCCAGTGGCAGCCCGCTACCTGCTGTTGTTTACGACCTTCCCCTGCAAGAAAGAATGAAGTGTGTTCGTGAGAGTCTTGTGAGGTATTTGGAGAATGTGGCTGTCATGGTGTAATAGATGACATTGTGTGTGTGAAATGTGAGTTGTGGGTAAGTAAGAGTTGTAATAGTGCTGAGTATGCAAACTCCACTAAAAGGATGTTTAGTGAAGTGTGATGCAGTGATTGCAGGACAGTGCAGGGTAGTGGGGGAGGGGAGTATTAAGAGTGCTGTCCGTGTTGTAATTAATGAGGCTGTAAGTGGCGCAGCTGTGATGAGAAAGTATTTTAGCAGTCTTCTTACCTTAACAACTTTGGTTAGATCATTGAATTTTTCCTGCATTGCAGCCATATTCAATGAGCAATCTTTTCCCACTGCCTCCTCAGAAGATGTCTGGAGGGTTTCCAGCCCCCTGGGGGGAAAGAAGATGTCCCTTCTCCTCTCCACTGCCTGTACCAAGGCCTCCTTGGTGCAGCATCAGAGAATCTTGGTGCCCGCCCACTCCCTCCTTCAGCCATTTCTGAATCAGGTTATTGCAGTCTAGGGTTGCCAACTCTGGTTTGACATATTCCTGGAGATTTGATCATGTGACATTTGACCACATGGCATTCAAATGGCATTCAATCACGTGACACTGCTCATGTGATGCTTAGTCACATGACATTGATCACATGACATTTGCCTATTGTTTGTAAATGTTATTGAATTTACCTTAGTTGAGTCTCCTAGTATCCCCAAGACCTGAATAAAATATTGGACTTTTTGTTTTGTAGTGAGCTGAATAACATAATTTATAAATCAAAGAAAGACAACAAAATAGAAAGATTTAATGATACGTAATGTTTAAATAAAAACAACTTCTTGTGATGTTTCTACAGAATGGGACTACATCGAGAAACACCAAATAAATTCCACTGATTCAATGAAAACGCCATCAATATAAATAACTTCTGACGAGAGTTTTTATACAATTTTATGCCTTTTTACGATACACAGCAAGATACAAAAATAATAAATAAAACCGAAACCAAACCCAACTTGATTCACTGACACCACCACTGAAGCCCAACTGTTTAATTTGGGAATAAAACACATTATACAACAGGGCACATCACAGGCGGACAACAATTCCCCCTCCCCAGTTTGTTTCTCTCTCCCTCCCTCCCCCAGTTTGTTTCTCTTTCCCTCCCTCCCTCAGTTTGTTTCTCTCTCCCTCCCTCCCCCAGCTTGTTTCTCTCTCCCTCCCTCCCCCAGTTTGTTTCTCCCTCCCTCCCCCAGTTTGTTTCTCTTTCCCTCCCTCCCCCAGTTTGTTTCTCTCTCCCTCACCCCTCCCCAGTTTGTTTCTCTCTCCCTCACCCCTCCCCAGTTTGTTTCTCTTTCCCTCCCTCCCCCAGTTTGTTTCTCTCTCCCTCACCCCTCCCCAGTTTGTTTCTCTCTCCCTCACCCCTCCCCAGTTTGTTTCTCTCTCCCTCCCTCCCTCAGTTTGTGTTTCTCTCTCCCTCTCTCCCCCAGTTTGTTTCTCTTTCTCTCCCTCCCCCAGTTTGTGTTTCTCCCTCCCTCCCTCAGTTTGTGTTTCTCTCTCCCTCCTTCCCTCAGTTTGTGTTTCTCCCTCCCTCCCTCCCTCAGTTTGTGTTTCTCTCTCCCTCCCTCCCTCAGTTTGTTTCTCTTTCCCTCCCTCCCCTAGTTTGTTTCTCCCTCCCTCCCCCCTCCCCAGTTTGTTTCTCTTGCTTTCCCTCACCCAGTTTGTGTTTCTCTCTCCCTCCCTCCCCAGTTTGTGTTTCTCCCTCCCTCCCTCTCTCCCTCCCCCAGTTTGTTCCTTTTCCCGAGTTTGTGTTTCTCTCTCTCTCTCGCTCTCCGTAATAAGAACATAAGAAATATGAGCAGGACTAGGCCATATGGCCCTTCGAGCCTGCTCCGCCGTTCAATAAGATCATGGCTGATCTCCTACCTCAACTCCACCTTCCCGCCCTGAGTAATCAGGACTCACAGAGTTTCCAGGTAATTTCCGTTGCCCTGAAACCTCCATCATCATAACCGGGAATCAAGCAGTGTTTCTGAATAGTGGGAGACCAGCAGGGCCCAGACAACTCGGATTGGCTGCAAGCCACGACAGCCAGGGTACTGCGCATGTGCAAAGCACTCATACAAGGACCGTTTCTCCCGAGTCGCCAGTAGCAGTGCTTGGGTGACCAATCGCCCATTCTGGGAGGAGGGTTGGGAACCCTATGTTGCACAGTCTTGCAGCCAGAATGTTCCTCCGCTTTAAGTGGTGCTGGCTGCCTTTAAGTACCGTCCTGGCCTCCCGATATTGGTCCCCCTGATTGGCGTGCAACCAATAAATAGCACAGGTAGTGCTGGCTGCAAGCACGAACCTAGTCAACAGGCAGCACAGATAATGCATGCTGCCTGCATTGATACTAACTGGCACGGGTTGGGCACGATCCCATTTCTAGGCCATTGAAACATTAAAACATAAAAATTTCATTAATGTTTTTACTTGTAGGCCTCAGCCTCTCTTAAAAGCCTGGACTTAGAGTTGATGTTTATGCCCAAAGCTGTAACTCTATAGCTGAAGGCAGATCCCACGGTCTTGCCATTCACAATTTGCCAGGGTGCAGCAGTAGCATTTTGTTTGTCCAACTGGAAGAATATTTCTCCTCAGTCTAAAATAATATCTGGTTGTTTTTTTAAATTATTTGGAGAAAAGATGAAAGATGAATTTGAAAAGCTTCCTTTGGGTAAAGCTGATATTGAGATTTTTTTATTTAAAGCAGAGAGGCTGCCTTATTTTATATATGTATATATATGTGTGAGAGTGAGAGAGAAATGGGTAAAGACCACTTCAAACATAGCAATCAGTGCTGATAATAAATCCGTGTAATTGCCAATTCCAAACTATCTGTTGTACAGTTTTTTTTAAAAAAGTCAAGTTGTATTTTTGTGCATTTCAGTTCACGTGCTTTTGAACATAATTCAACTACAAACCAGGCAATGAATTTAAGTAGGTTTTCAACTAAACTTTTAAATAAACTGCCAAGCTGAGAAAGTCAGAGACAGACACTGTGCTATTGTTTACAATTATAATGTAGTTGATGACATGCTAAGCATGGATGCTCTGATCATGAAGCCACAGCTATGATAGTAAGGTCATGTGGTGTAAATACCTGATGAACGAATCCCAAAGATCTTTGATGACACATTGACAACTGGGAAGTGATTTTGTGGCGGTCAGCAAAAGAGATGTAAACACTGCTTAAAAGTGACTCTGAAACAGTGCAAAATACACATCCATAAGTGGGAACAACTTGCTCAAGATAAGAAAGCATGGCGAAAAAACATCGGTGAAGGCACCTCCTACTATGACGCCCATCACATTGGTGATGCTGAATGTAAATGCCAGCTGAGGAAATATCGCTTGAAAAATCTAGATTCCCAATCTGGTGTATCCAGGATCTACTGTTCAATCTGAGGACGCTCATTCCCAGTAAAAATAGGTCTCATCAGTGACCAAAGAACTCACTGGAAAAAATGAGGTAATATTCTAACTGTCTTCTTCGATATTGAAGGATGAATGAACAATGTGAAAATAAATCACAATTTACATAAGATTTGTTTATACTTATGATTTATTGTAAAGTGAAAAACCCAGAAGCTGTGTGAGGTAATTTTTTTTTGTTTAATAACTCAATGTCAATATAAACCATTTTGATGTTAATCAGGTTTTTATCTAACAAAAGATAACTTCTGGACTCTTACCTTGGGTATAATATTTTCTATGGTAATTTTGCGAAGTGTTTATGATTGACAGCAAGATTGGCCATTCAAGGAGGTTGCTGGTTGCCAGCCAGCCTCGCCTACTTTTCAAGAGAGGCAAAAAATATTCACTGAATTTGCTGGTTGAAACCAAAAATAAGTTTTATTACAGCAGCCATATCTTTATTTACCATTCCAGAAAGGCAGAGATAGAACATGGAGAGCAGAATGTATATATTTAGTTATGTAGTTGTGGTATTTATCGACGGAAAATAGTATTTATTTATTTTCCAGAAACCAAACACATAATTCAATGGCTCTGTGGATATTCCCTGTTATAATATCCATATTACAATACCCTTATTATTACATCCATGTTATAACATCCACGTTATAACATCCATGTTGTGATGTGAATTAAAATGTCTGCCTGTGAGAACCAAATCCCTTGGATATGCTGCCATTGGCCCTCTTATTAGGTCAGAAAATCGAGCACAGGCTATGGTTACAAACTCCTATGTAAATGCCTGCAGGAGCTCTGCTGCGAGAGCCAGTTAAAGCATCGAAAGGTGCTGCATTATTCAAACCGCCCACTCAAAATTTCTCCGTACGAATTTGGTTTTATACAGGATTTTGAATAATGAACAAAATTAGGCAAACTTGTTGCTGTTATCAATGTGACATCATTTCAACATTTAAAATTAAACGGCAGTGTAAAACTTTGAGTGAAATGGTTCATTTTTCCTGCCTCTTGAACAATCTCTAGCCATTGCCATAATTTTTAAAGTCATCCTGGTGAAATAAAAGTCATATTTGTAACGATGAAAGAGTTTAATGTTGCACGTGTAGAATTTTACATTTCGATTGAAAGGAAACATCTAATTCTATTTTAGATTATTGTGCTGGGTTATATCTTTCTTAACCGCTCCTTATGGTTTTTGTAATCCAGTCAGTAAAAAACGAAACTCGAACATAAACTCCTGGCTTCATTCGCCTTGCACAACCAAGGCCCCAAGATGTTACTCCTTGGAGAATATATCTGTCTTCGGTGTTCGGACAAACCAAAGGCCCTCCACTATCACCCTAGAAAACAGCACAATCAAGGGATCAGCTGACAATAAAAGCAAAGGTCATCGTTTAACCTCATTACTTGTATCAGATAAATGTTTGACAGGCATTTAACTCTCTGTGACACTGTGAGTTAACTTTGTTTGGAAAGAAATGCTCTATTTTTAAATTAAGAAATTTAGGAGCAGGGCCAAGCCTATTTTTAAAAAATTCATTCTGGGGATGTGGGCATCACTGGCAATGTTGGCATTTATTGCCCATCCCTAGTTGCCCTAAGAAGGTGGTGGTGGGCCTTCTTTTTGAGGCACTGGCAGCTTGCTAGAACTGAGTGGCTTGTTGGATCACTTCACATAGGCAGTTAAGAGTCTTACATGTTGGTGTGGGCCTGGAGTCACATATAAGCCAGACCAGGTAAGGACGCCAGCTTTCCCTAAAGGACGTTAGTGAACAAGTTGGGTTTTTACAACAATCCAGCAGCTTCATGGTCACTTTTTTTTATTGATACCAGCATTTTTTTCCAGATTTGTAAAAACTGAATTCAAATTCTCAAACTGCCACAGTGGGATTTGAACTCACGTCACTGGATTACTAGACCATGCCTCTGACTCCAGCTTTCTGTGCTCCCATCATCCTACCATTGGTGGCCAAACTTTCAAACGCCTTGGTCCCTCCCTCAATCTCTCCTCCTCTTCACTCTTCCTCCACTTTTTAAAACCTCAACACCGCTCCGTTTGACCAAACGTTCGGTCACTCCTCCTAACTATCTCCTTTCCTTGCTTGGCCTCAGTTTTCCTTACGCCAATTTGCAAAGATTCTTGGGACATTCTATTATGTTCGCGGCACCATATAAATGCCAAGTTGTTGTTTAATAACAACATAAATATCAATAATATAATGACGTATCCCAAGAATCTTGATTCTTTACAACCTTCTCTCAACATGTTAATGTTAACAATTACATCACAACACTAACAACAAAACTGACCAGAATCTTGTGTCTCTAGATGTATTGGGTGTTAATTGTACGATTTATATCAATGAGTATTAATTGTATTTAGGTGGTGGGTATCAATTGGGGACTCTCTTGTATCCTTTATATAAGAGAGCTTATCCAGGGTATGGTGCATGTGTAAGGGGAGTCTCTGTGAATAAAGGCGTAGAAACAGCTAAAGACCAGGCTCTAGTATTCGATCCTTCACCACATGGCTATCCGATTTATAACACTGGGGTAAAATTGGTCTTGGGCGCTAGCACAAAATGGGTGATAGTGAATTGGAAGCACATTATACACTCCGCCCGGTTTCTTTTCAATTCGCCTCATTCCCTCACATTCAGTTCTAATTGGATTCTTGGGTAAACATGACTGCTATTGTTTACTTCAGCTGAACTGCCCCATTCTTCTGGATGTAGCATCACTTTGATTTGTCGACACCCCCTACCCCCTGTCTCTTACTAAAAGTCATCACTTGACTACCTGCTTATTCAAATTCCCAGGACCTGCACTCACAGCGACAAAGTCACAATCGAAGGGAGTCTCCAAGACGGCCTACTTCCACCTACGCAACATTGTCCACCTCCGCCCCGCCTCAGCTCATCTGCTGCTGAAACCCTCATCCGTGCCTTTGTTACCTTTATCTCTGTAACCTCCTCCAGCCCTAAAACCCTCAGAGATCTCAGCGCTCTTCCAATTCTGGCCTCTTGTGAATCCCCGATTTTAATCATGCCACCATTGGCGGCTGTGCCTTCAGCTGCCTAGGCCCTCCCGAAACCATTCCCCCTCTCTACCTCGCTCTCCTCCTTTAAGATCCTCCTTAAAACCTATGACTTTGACCAAGCTTTTGGTCACTTGTCCTAATATCTCCAAATGTGGCTTAGTGTCAAATTTTGTTTGATGACACTCCTGTGAAGTGCCTTGGGATGTTTTGCTACATTAGAGGCTCTATATCAATGCAAGTTGCTGTTGTGTGGGCCAGAGATAGGACTGCAACACTGTGGCACTGATTCTCCAACCCGAACTCCCACTGATTCTCCGACCCGAACTCCCACTGATTCTCCGACCCGAACTCCCACTGATTCTCCGACCCGAACTCCCACTGATTCTCCGACCCGAACTCCCACTGATTCTCCGACCCGAACTCCCACTGATTCTCCGACCCGAACTCCCACTGATTCTCCGACCCGAACTCCCACTGATTCTCCGACCCGAACTCCCACTGATTCTCCGACCCGAACTCCCACTGATTCTCCGACCCGAACTCCCACTGATTCTCCGACCCGAACTCCCACTGATTCTCCGACCCGAACTCCCACTGATTCTCCGACCCGAACTCCCACTGATTCTCCGACCCGAACTCCCACTGATTCTCCGACCCGAGTTCTCACTGATTCTCTGACCCGAACTCCCACTGATTCTCCGACCCGAGTTCCCACTGATTCTCCGACCCGAACTCCCACTGATTCTCCGACCCGAACTCCCACTGATTCTCCGACCCGAGTTCCCACTGATTCTCCGACCCGAACTCCCACTGATTCTCCGACCCGAGTTCCCACTGATTCTCCGACCCGAACTCCCACTGATTCTCCGACCCGAGTTCCCACTGATTCTCTGACCCGAACTCCCACTGATTCTCCGACCCGAACTCCCACTGATTCTCTGACCTGAGCTCCCACTGATTCTCTGACCCGAACTCCCACTGATTCTCTGACCCGAACTCCCACTGATTCTCCGACCCGAACTCCCACTGATTCTCTGACCCGAACTCCCACTGATTCTCCGACCCGAACTCCCACTGATTCTCCGACCCGAACTCCAACTGATTCTCTGACCCGAGCTCCCACTGATTCTCTGACCCGATTCTCCGACCCGAGCTCCCACTGATTCTCCGACCTGAGCTCCCACTGATTCTCTGACCCGAGCTCCCACTGATTCTCCGACCTGAGCTCCCACTGATTCTCTGACCCGAACTCCCACTGATTCTCCGACCCGAGTTCCCACTGATTCTCCGACCCGAACTCCCACTGATTCTCGGACCGGAACTCCCACTGATTCTCCGACCCGAACTCCCACTGATTCTCCGACCCGAACTCCCACTGATTCTCCGACCCGAACTCCCACTGATTCTCCGACCCGAACTCCCACTGATTCTCTGACCCGAGCTCCCACTGATTCTCTGACCTGAGCTCCCACTGATTCTCCGACCCGAGCTCCCACTGATTCTCTGACCCCAACTCCCACTGATTCTCCGACCCGAACTCCCACTGATTCTCTGACCCGAGTTCCCACTGATTCTCTGACCCGAACTCCCACTGATTCTCTGACCCGAGTTCCCACTGATTCTCTGACCCGAACTCCCACTGATTCTCTGACCCGAGTTCTCACTGATTCTCCGACCCGAGCTCCCACTGATTCTCTGACCCGAACTCCCACTGATTCTCCGACCCGAGTTCTCACTGATTCTCTGACCCCAACTCCCACTGATTCTCCGACCTGAGCTCCCACTGATTCTCCGACCCGAGCTCCCACTGATTCTCCGACCCGAACTCCCACTGATTCTCCGACCCGAACTCCCACTGATTCTCTGACCCGAGTTCCCACTGATTCTCAGACCCGAACTCCCACTGATTCTCTGACCCGAACTCCCACTGATTCTCTGACCCGAGCTCCCACTGATTCTCCGACCCGAACTCCCACTGATTCTCTGACCCGAACTCCCACTGATTCTCCGACCCGAACTCCCACTAATTCTCCGACCCGAGCTCCCACTGATTCTCCGACCTGAGCTCCCACTGATTCTCTGACCCGAACTCCCACTGATTCTCTGACCCGAGTTCCCACTGATTCTCAGACCCGAACTCCCACTGATTCTCCGACCCGAACTCCCACTGATTCTCCGAACCGAACTCCCACTGATTCTCCGACCCGAACTCCCACTGATTCTCCGACCCGAACTTCCACTGATTCTCCGACCCGAACTCCCACTGATTCTCCGACCCGAACTCCCACTGATTCTCCGACCCGAACTCCCACTGATTCTCCGACCCGAGCTCCCACTGATTCTCCGACCCGAACTCCCACTGATTCTCCGACCCGAACTCCCACTGATTCTCCGACCCGAACTCCCACTGATTCTCCGACCCGACCTCCCACTGATTCTCCGACCCGAGCTCCCACTGATTCTCCGACCCGAACTCCCACTGATTCTCCGACCCGAACTCCCACTGATTCTCCGACCCGAACTCCCACTGATTCTCCGACCTGAGCTCCCACTGATTCTCTGACCCGAGCTCCCACTGATTCTCCGACCCGAGCTCCCACTGATTCTCTGACCCGAACTCCCACTGATTCTCCGACCCGAACTCCCACTGATTCTCTGACCCGAACTCCCACTGATTCTCCGACCCGAGCTCCCACTGATTCTCCGACCCGAGCTCCCACTGATTCTCCGACCTGAGCTCCCACTGATTCTCTGACCCGAGTTCTCACTGATTCTCCGACCTGAGCTCCCACTGATTCTCCGACCCGAGCTCCCACTGATTCTCCGACCTGAGCTCCCACTGATTCTCTGACCCGAGCTCCCACTGATTCTCCGACCCGAACTCCCACTGATTCTCCGACCCGAACTCCCACTGATTCTCTGACCCGAACTCCCACTGATTCTCCGACCCGAGTTCCCACTGATTCTCCGACCCGAGCTCCCACTGATTCTCTGACCCGAACTCCCACTGATTCTCCGACCCGAGTTCTCACTGATTCTCTGACCCGAACTCCCACTGATTCTCCGACCCGAACTCCCACTGATTCTCCGACCCGAGTTCTCACTGATTCTCCGACCCGAGCTCCCACTGATTCTCAGACCCGAACTCCCACTGATTCTCCGACCCGAGTTCTCACTGATTCTCCGACCCGAACTCCCACTGATTCTCCGACCCGAGCTCCCACTGATTCTCCGACCCGAACTCCCACTGATTCTCCGACCCGAACTCCCACTGATTCTCCGACCCGAACTCCCACTGATTCTCCGACCCGAACTCCCACTGATTCTCTGACCTGAGCTCCCACTGATTCTCCGACCCGAACTCCCACTGATTCTCCGACCCGAACTCCCACTGATTCTCCGATCCGAACTCCCACTGATTCTCTGACCCGAACTCCCACTGATTCTCCGACCTGAGCTCCCACTGATTCTCTGACCTGAGCTCCCACTGATTCTCCGAACCGAGCTCCCACTGATTCTCTGACCCGAACTCCCACTGATTCTCCGACCCGAACTCCCACTGATTCTCTGACCCGAGTTCCCACTGATTCTCCGACCCGAGCTCCCACTGATTCTCTGACCCGAACTCCCACTGATTCTCCGACCCGGGTTCTCACTGATTCTCTGACCCGAACTCCCACTGATTCTCCGACCCGAACTCCCACTGATTCTCCGACCCGAGTTCTCACTGATTCTCCGACCCGAGCTCCCACTGATTCTCAGACCCGAACTCCCACTGATTCTCCGACCCGAGTTCTCACTGATTCTCCGACCCGAACTCCCACTGATTCTCCGACCCGAACTCCCACTGATTCTCCGACCCGAACTCCCACTGATTCTCTGACCCGAACTCCCACTGATTCTCCGACCCGAACTCCCACTGATTCTCCGACCCGAACTCCCACTGATTCTCCGACCCGAACTCCCACTGATTCTCCGACCCGAACTCCCACTGATTCTCCGACCCGAACTCCCACTGATTCTCCGACCAGAGCTCCCACTGATTCTCTGACCTGAGCTCCCACTGATTCTCTGACCCGAACTCCCACTGATTCTCCGACCTGAGCTCCCACTGATTCTCAGACCCGAACTCCCACTGATTCTCCGACCCGAGTTCTCACTGATTCTCCGACCCGAACTCCCACTGATTCTCCGACCCGAGCTCCCACTGATTCTCCGACCCGAACTCCCACTGATTCTCCGACCCGAACTCCCACTGATTCTCCGACCCGAACTCCCACTGATTCTCCGACCCGAACTCCCACTGATTCTCTGACCCGAGCTCCCACTGATTCTCCGACCCGAACTCCCACTGATTCTCCGACCCGAACTCCCACTGATTCTCCGATCCGAACTCCCACTGATTCTCTGACCCGAACTCCCACTGATTCTCCGACCTGAGCTCCCACTGATTCTCTGACCCGAGCTCCCACTGATTCTCCGACCCGAGCTCCCACTGATTCTCTGACCCGAACTCCCACTGATTCTCCGACCCGAACTCCCACTGATTCTCTGACCCGAGTTCCCACTGATTCTCCGACCCGAGCTCCCACTGATTCTCTGACCCGAACTCCCACTGATTCTCCGACCCGGGTTCTCAATGATTCTCTGACCCGAACTCCCACTGATTCTCCGACCTGAACTCCCACTGATTCTCCGACCCGAGTTCTCACTGATTCTCCGACCCGAGCTCCCACTGATTCTCAGACCCGAACTCCCACTGATTCTCCGACCCGAGTTCTCACTGATTCTCCGACCCGAACTCCCACTGATTCTCCGACCCGAACTCCCACTGATTCTCCGACCCGAAATCCCACTGATTCTCTGACCCGAACTCCCACTGATTCTCCGACCCGAACTCCCACTGATTCTCCGACCCGAACTCCCACTGATTCTCCGACCCGAGCTCCCACTGATTCTCCGACCCGAACTCCCACTGATTCTCCGACCCGAACTCCCACTGATTCTCCGACCCGAACTCCCACTGATTCTCCGACCCGACCTCCCACTGATTCTCCGACCCGAGCTCCCACTGATTCTCCGACCCGAACTCCCACTGATTCTCCGACCCGAACTCCCACTGATTCTCCGACCCGAACTCCCACTGATTCTCCGACCTGAGCTCCCACTGATTCTCTGACCCGAGCTCCCACTGATTCTCCGACCCGAGCTCCCACTGATTCTCTGACCCGAACTCCCACTGATTCTCCGACCCGAACTCCCACTGATTCTCTGACCCGAACTCCCACTGATTCTCCGACCCGAGCTCCCACTGATTCTCCGACCCGAGCTCCCACTGATTCTCCGACCTGAGCTCCCACTGATTCTCTGACCCGAGTTCTCACTGATTCTCCGACCTGAGCTCCCACTGATTCTCCGACCCGAGCTCCCACTGATTCTCCGACCTGAGCTCCCACTGATTCTCTGACCCGAGCTCCCACTGATTCTCCGACCCGAACTCCCACTGATTCTCTGACCCGAACTCCCACTGATTCTCTGACCCGAACTCCCACTGATTCTCCGACCCGAGTTCCCACTGATTCTCCGACCCGAGCTCCCACTGATTCTCTGACCCGAACTCCCACTGATTCTCCGACCCGAGTTCTCACTGATTCTCTGACCCGAACTCCCACTGATTCTCCGACCCGAACTCCCACTGATTCTCCGACCCGAGTTCTCACTGATTCTCCGACCCGAGCTCCCACTGATTCTCAGACCCGAACTCCCACTGATTCTCCGACCCGAATTCTCACTGATTCTCCGACCCGAACTCCCACTGATTCTCCGACCCGAGCTCCCACTGATTCTCCGACCCGAACTCCCACTGATTCTCCGACCCGAACTCCCACTGATACTCCGACCCGAACTCCCACTGATTCTCCGACCCGAACTCCCACTGATTCTCTGACCTGAGCTCCCACTGATTCTCCGACCCGAACTCCCACTGATTCTCCGACCCGAACTCCCACTGATTCTCCGATCCGAACTCCCACTGATTCTCTGACCCGAACTCCCACTGATTCTCCGACCTGAGCTCCCACTGATTCTCTGACCCTAGCTCCCACTGATTCTCCGAACCGAGCTCCCACTGATTCTCTGACCCGAACTCCCACTGATTCTCCGACCCGAACTCCCACTGATTCTCTGACCCGAGTTCCCACTGATTCTCCGACCCGAGCTCCCACTGATTCTCTGACCCGAACTCCCACTGATTCTCCGACCCGGGTTCTCACTGATTCTCTGACCCGAACTCCCACTGATTCTCCGACCCGAACTCCCACTGATTCTCCGACCCGAGTTCTCACTGATTCTCCGACCCGAGCTCCCACTGATTCTCAGACCCGAACTCCCACTGATTCTCCGACCCGAGTTCTCACTGATTCTCCGACCCGAACTCCCACTGATTCTCCGACCCGAACTCCCACTGATTCTCCGACCCGAACTCCCACTGATTCTCCGACCCGAACTCCCACTGATTCTCCGACCCGAACTCCCACTGATTCTCCGACCCGAACTCCCACTGATTCTCCGACCCGAACTCCCACTGATTCTCCGACCCGAACTCCCACTGATTCTCCGACCCGAACTCCCACTGATTCTCCGACCAGAGCTCCCACTGATTCTCTGACCTGAGCTCCCACTGATTCTCTGACCCGAACTCCCACTGATTCTCCGACCTGAGCTCCCACTGATTCTCAGACCCGAACTCCCACTGATTCTCCGACCCGAGTTCTCACTGATTCTCCGACCCGAACTCCCACTGATTCTCCGACCCGAGCTCCCACTGATTCTCCGACCCGAACTCCCACTGATTCTCCGACCCGAACTCCCACTGATTCTCCGACCCGAACTCCCACTGATTCTCCGACCCGAACTCCCACTGATTCTCTGACCCGAGCTCCCACTGATTCTCCGACCCGAACTCCCACTGATTCTCCGATCCGAACTCCCACTGATTCTCTGACCCGAACTCCCACTGATTCTCCGACCTGAGCTCCCACTGATTCTCTGACCCGAGCTCCCACTGATTCTCCGACCCGAGCTCCCACTGATTCTCTGACCCGAACTCCCACTGATTCTCCGACCCGAACTCCCACTGATTCTCTGACCCGAGTTCCCACTGATTCTCCGACCCGAGCTCCCACTGATTCTCTGACCCGAACTCCCACTGATTCTCCGCCCAGGGTTCTCACTGATTCTCTGACCCGAACTCCCACTGATTCTCCGACCTGAACTCCCACTGATTCTCCGACCCGAGTTCTCACTGATTCTCCGACCCGAGCTCCCACTGATTCTCAGACCCGAACTCCCACTGATTCTCCGACCCGAGTTCTCACTGATTCTCCGACCCGAACTCCCACTGATTCTCCGACCCGAACTCCCACTGATTCTCCGACCCGAAATCCCACTGATTCTCGGACCCGAACTCCCACTGATTCTCCGACCCGAACTCCCACTGATTCTCCGACCCGAACTCCCACTGATTCTCCGACCCGAACTCCCACTGATTCTCCGACCCGAACTCCCACTGATTCTCCGACCCGAACTCCCACTGATTCTCCGACCAGAGCTCCCACTGATTCTCTGACCCGAGCTCCCACTGATTCTCCGACCCGAACTCCCACTGATTCTCCGACCCGAACTCCCACTGATTCTCCGACCCGAGCTCCCACTGATTCTCCGACCCGAGCTCCCACTGATTCTCCGACCTGAGCTCCCACTGATTCTCTGACCCGAGTTCTCACTGATTCTCCGACCTGAGCTCCCACTGATTCTCCGACCCGAGCTCCCACTGATTCTCCGACCTGAGCTCCCACTGATTCTCTGACCCGAGCTCCCACTGATTCTCCGACCCGAACTCCCACTGATTCTCCGACCCGAACTCCCACTGATTCTCTGACCCGAACTCCCACTGATTCTCCGACCTGAGCTCCCACTGATTCTCTGACCCGAGCTCCCACTGATTCTCCGACCCGAGCTCCCACTGATTCTCTGACCCGAACTCCCACTGATTCTCCGACCCGAGCTCCCACTGATTCTCAGACCCGAACTCCCACTGATTCTCCGACCCGAGTTCTCACTGATTCTCCGACCCGAACTCCCACTGATTCTCCGACCCGAGCTCCCACTGATTCTCCGACCCGAACTCCCACTGATTCTCCGACCCGAACTCCCACTGATTCTCCGACCCGAACTCCCACTGATTCTCCGACCCGAACTCCCACTGATTCTCTGACCCGAGCTCCCACTGATTCTCCGACCCGAACTCCCACTGATTCTCCGACCCGAACTCCCACTGATTCTCCGATCCGAACTCCCAATGATTCTCTGACCCGAACTCCCACTGATTCTCCGACCTGAGCTCCCACTGATTCTCTGACCCGAGCTCCCACTGATTCTCCGACCCG
This sequence comes from Heptranchias perlo, assembly GCF_035084215.1. Taxonomy (NCBI): domain Eukaryota; kingdom Metazoa; phylum Chordata; class Chondrichthyes; order Hexanchiformes; family Hexanchidae; genus Heptranchias; species Heptranchias perlo. The sequence continues at coordinate 67,682,803 of NC_090332.1, forward strand.
AGCTCCCACTGATTCTCTGACCCGAGCTCCCACTGATTCTCCGACCCGAACTCCCACTGATTCTCTGACCCGAGTTCCCACTGATTCTCCGACCCGAGCTCCCACTGATTCTCTGACCCGAACTCCCACTGATTCTCCGACCCGGGTTCTCACTGATTCTCTGACCCGAACTCCCACTGATTCTCCGACCCGAACTCCCACTGATTCTCCGACCCGAGTTCTCACTGATTCTCCGACCCGAGCTCCCACTGATTCTCAGACCCGAACTCCCACTGATTCTCCGACCCGAGTTCTCACAGATTCTCCGACCCGAACTCCCACTGATTCTCCGACCCGAACTCCCACTGATTCTCCGACCCGAACTCCCACTGATTCTCTGACCCGAACTCCCACTGATTCTCCGACCCGAACTCCCACTTATTCTCCGACCCGAACTCCCACTGATTCTCCGACCCGAACTCCCACTGATTCTCCGACCCGAACTCCCACTGATTCTCCGACCCGAACTCCCACTGATTCTCCGACCAGAGCTCCCACTGATTCTCTGACCCGAGCTCCCACTGATTCTCCGACCCGAACTCCCACTGATTCTCTGACCCGAACTCCCACTGATTCTCCGACCCGAGCTCCCACTGATTCTCCGACCCGAGCTCCCACTGATTCTCCGACCTGAGCTCCCACTGATTCTCGGACCCGAGTTCTCACTGATTCTCCGACCTGAGCTCCCACTGATTCTCCGACCCGAGCTCCCACTGATTCTCCGACCTGAGCTCCCACTGATTCTCTGACCCGAGCTCCCACTGATTCTCTGACCCGAGCTCCCACTGATTCTCCGACCTGAGCTCACACTGATTCTCCGACCCGAGCTCCCACTGATTCTCTGACCCGAACTCCCACTGATTCTCCGACCCGAACTCCCACTGATTCTCCGACCCGAGTTCCCACTGATTCTCCGACCCGAACTCCCACTGATTCTCTGACCCGAACTCCCACTGATTCTCCGACCGGAGCTCCCACTGATTCTCCGACCCGAACTCCCACTGATTCTCCGACCCGAGCTCCCACTGATTCTCCGACCCGAGCTCCCACTGATTCTCCGACCCGAGCTCCCACTGATTCTCTGACCCAAACTCCCACTGATTCTCCGACCCGAACTCCCACTGATTCTCTGACCCGAGTTCCCACTGATTCTCCGACCCGAGCTCCCACTGATTCTCTGACCCGAAATCCCACTGATTCTCCCACCCGAGTTCTCACTGATTCTCTGACCCGAACTCCCACTGATTCTCCGACCCGAATTCCCACTGATTCTCCGACCCGAACTCCCACTGATTCTCTGACCCGAGTTCCCACTGATTCTCAGACCCGAACTCCCACTGATTCTCTGACCCGAACTCCCACTGATTCTCTGACCCGAACTCCCACTGATTCTCTGACCCGAGCTCCCACTGATTCTCCGACCCGATCTCCCACTGATTCTCCGACCCGAACTCCCACTGATTCTCCGACCCGATCTCCCACTGATTCTCCGACCCGAACTCCCACTGATTCTCCGACCCGAACTCCCACTGATTCTCCGACCCGAACTCCCACTGATTCTCCGACCCGAACTCCCACTGATTCTCCGACCCGAGCTCCCACTGATTCTCCGACCTGAGATCCCACTGATTCTCTGACCCGAACTCCCACTGATTCTCTGACCCGAGTTCTCACTGATTCTCCGACCCGAGCTCCCACTGATTCTCCGACCCGAACTCCCACTGATTCTCCGACCCGAGCTCCCACTGATTCTCCGACCCGAACTCCCACTGATTCTCTGACCCGAACTCCCACTGATTCTCTGACCCGAGTTCCCACTGATTCTCAGACCCGAACTCCCACTGATTCTCTGACCCGATCTCCCACTGATTCTCTGACCCGAACTCCCACTGATTCTCTGACCCGAGCTCCCACTGATTCTCCGACCCGATCTCCCACTGATTCTCCGACCCGAACTCCCACTGATTCTCCGACCCGAACTCCCACTGAGTCTCCGACCCGAGCTCCCACTGATTCTCCGACCCGAGCTCCCACTGATTCTCCGACCTGAGCTCCCACTGATTCTCTGACCCGAGTTCTCACTGATTCTCCGACCTGAGCTCCCACTGATTCTCCGACCCGAGCTCCCACTGATTCTCCGACCTGAGCTCCCACTGATTCTCTGACCCGAGCTCCCACTGATTCTCTGACCCGAGCTCCCACTGATTCTCCGACCTGAGCTCCCACTGATTCTCCGACCCGAGCTCCCACTGATTCTCTGACCCGAACTCCCACTGATTCTCCGACCCGAACTCCCACTGATTCTCCGACCCGAGTTCCCACTGATTCTCCGACCCGAACTCCCACTGATTCTCTGACCCGAACTCCCACTGATTCTCCGACCTGAGCTCCCACTGATTCTCCGACCCGAACTCCCACTGATTCTCCGACCCGAGCTCCCACTGATTCTCCGACCCGAGCTCCCACTGATTCTCCGACCCGAGCTCCCACTGATTCTCTGACCCAAACTCCCACTGATTCTCCGACCCGAACTCCCACTGATTCTCTGACCCGAGTTCCCACTGATTCTCCGACCCGAGCTCCCACTGATTCTCTGACCCGAAATCCCACTGATTCTCCCACCCGAGTTCTCACTGATTCTCTGACCCGAACTCCCACTGATTCTCCGACCCGAATTCCCACTGATTCTCCGACCCGAACTCCCACTGATTCTCTGACCCGAACTCCCACTGATTCTCCGACCCGAACTCCCACTGATTCTCTGACCCGAACTCCCACTGATTCTCCGACCCGAACTCCCACTGATTCTCCGACCCGAGCTCCCACTGATTCTCCGACCTGAGATCCCACTGATTCTCTGACCCGAACTCCCACTGATTCTCTGACCCGAGTTCTCACTGATTCTCCGACCCGAGCTCCCACTGATTCTCCGACCCGAACTCCCACTGATTCTCCGACCCGAGCTCCCACTGATTCTCCGACCCGAACTCCCACTGATTCTCTGACCCGAACTCCCACTGATTCTCTGACCCGAGTTCCCACTGATTCTCAGACCCGAACTCCCACTGATTCTCTGACCCGATCTCCCACTGATTCTCTGACCCGAACTCCCACTGATTCTCTGACCCGAGCTCCCACTGATTCTCCGACCCGATCTCCCACTGATTCTCCGACCCGAACTCCCACTGATTCTCCGACCCGAACTCCCACTGAGTCTCCGACCCGAACTCCCACTGATTCTCCGACCCAAACTCCCACTGATTCTCCGACCCGAACTCCCACTGATTCTCCGACCCGAGCTCCCACTGATTCTCCGACCTGAGATCCCACTGATTCTCTGACCCGAACTCCCACTGATTCTCTGACCCGAGTTCTCACTGATTCTCCGACCCGATCTCCCACTGATTCTCCGACCCGAACTCCCACTGATTCTCCGACCCGAGCTCCCACTGATTCTCCGACCCGAGCTCCCACTGATTCTCTGACCCGAACTCCCACTGATTCTCCGACCCGAACTCCCACTGATTCTCTGACCCGAACTCCCACTGATTCTCCGACCCGAACTCCCACTGATTCTCCGACCCGAACTCCCACTGATTCTCTGACCCGAACTTCCACTGATTCTCTGACCCAAACTCCCACTGATTCTCTGACCCGAACTCCCACTGATTCTCCGACCCGAAATCCCACTGATTCTCCGACCCGAGCTCCCACTGATTCTCCGACCCAAGCTCCCACTGATTCTCCGACCTGAGCTCCCACTGATTCTCTGACCCGAGTTCTCACTGATTCTCTGACCTGAGCTCCCACTGATTCTCCGACCCGAGCTCCCACTGATTCTCCGACCTGAGCTCCCACTGATTCTCTGACCCGAGCTCCCACTGATTCTCTGACCCGAGCTCCCACTGATTCTCCGACCTGAGCTCCCACTGATTCTCCGACCCGAGCTCCCACTGATTCTCCGACCCGAGCTCCCACTGATTCTCTGACCTGAGCTCCCACTGATTCTCCGACCCGCACTCCCACTGATTCTCCGACCTGAGCTCCCACTGATTCTCCGACCTGAGCTCCCACTGATTCTCCGACCTGAGCTCCCACTGATTCTCTGACCCGAGCTCCCACTGATTCTCCGACCTGAGCTCCCACTGATTCTCTGACCCGAGCTCCCACTGATTCTCTGACCCGAACTCCCACTGATTCCCTGACCCAAACTCCCACTGATTCTCTGACCTGAACTCCCACTGATTCTCCAATCCGAACTCCCACTGATTCTCCGACCCGAACTCCCACTGATTCTCCGACCCGAGCTCCCACTGATTCTCCGACCCGAGCTCCCACTGATTCTCTGACCTGAGCTCCCACTGATTCTCTGATCCGAACTCCCACTGATTCTCTGACCCGAACTCCCACTGATTCTCCGACCCGAACTCCCACTGATTCTCCGACCCGAACTCCCACTGATTCTCTGACCCGAGCTCCCACTGATTCTCTGACCCGAACTCCCACTGATTCTCTGACCCGAACTCCCACTGATTCTCCGACCCGAACTCCCACTGATTCTCCGATCCGAGTTCCCACTGATTCTCTGACCCAAACTCCCACTGATTCTCTGACCCGAACTCCCACTGATTCTCTGACCCGAGCTCCCACTGATTCTCCGACCTGAGCTCCCACTGATTCTCTGACCTGAGCTCCCACTGAGCACCGCTCTCTGCTGGGAGCTCGCCATTGTGAAATTTGCCCTGTAATCAACGTCAAAAATCCCCAAACCTATCCACAGTGCTTGTGGAGTAGTTGATGTTTTTTGTCACAGTAACTTTGATGCATAAATTAATTGTTTGCGTTCACAATTTATTTGAAAATCCTTAATGCAAAATGTTCTCCACTTTCTAATGTCTGACTTCCTCATATTCATTTCGAAAGTAACACCGTGCTACTCAGGAAGGGTATATTCGCCTTGGAGAGGGTACAGTGCAGATTCACGAGAATGATAACAGGGTTTAAAGGGTTAAATTATGAGGACTGGTTGCATGAACTTGGCTTGTATTCCTTTGAGTTTGTAAGTTTGAGAGGTGATCGAATGGAGGTGTTTCAGGTGATAAAAAGATTTGATATACAGAGAAACTATTTCCTGCAGTGGGGGAATCTAGAACAAGGGGGCACAATTTTAAAATTAGTCCTCGGCCATTCAGGAGTGAAATTGGGAATCAACTTTTCACACAAAGGGTAGTGGAAATCTGGAATTCTCTCCCCCAAAAGGCTGTGAATGCTGGGACAATTGGAATTTTCAAGACTGAGATCAACAGAGTTTCATCAGGTAAGGGTATATGGATCAAAGATGGGTAAATAGAATTGAGATACAGATGATCCATGATCTAAATGAATGGCAGAATAAGCTTGAGGGGCTGAATGGCCTACTCCTGTTCCTTTGTTCCTATGTTTCTATTTTCTATGCTACAGGCCAAAAATAATGGTGAAATTATGAAGGCATTAATCCGTAATCTGAATTTTAGCATTAAAACAAAGCAATCGTCTCTCCAATGTCATTAAGTTGTGTGTTAATCTCCCATTGATGCATGTAAGGAATCTTACAACACCAGGTTATAGTCCAACTGTTTTATTTGAAAATCACAAGCTTTCGGAGGCTTTCTCCTATACTTTCTCCTGACTATAAATGCGGTAACCTTCCATGGAATCCCACACTTGCTCACCTCCGAAAGCTTGTGATTTTCAAATAAAACAGTTGGACTATAACCTGGTGTTGTAAGATTCCTTACATTTGTCCACCCCAGTCCATCACCGGCATCTCCACATCATCCCATTGATGCGACTGTCCTTCCCATTGGTTACTTTCAGCTGTTCTACACTTTCTACCCAGCTGAATGTTCACATACCTGACAGCTGTCTGCAGCACCGTCGATATTTCCTGCACACAGCTCAGAGCTTTTTACTCTTCCGTTCAAGTATTCGGGGCGATTGCAAACCTTATTGTCTAACACTGGAAAACCGGCTTCTTTTAAAATCCTGTCACCTCCAGTTCCTAAAAGCAAATAGGATATATGAGAAAAATTAATGTCCAGCAATCAACAACAACTTGCATTTATCAAACAGAATTAGACAAGAGCTACATAAGGAGATATTAGGACATATGACCAAAAGCACGGTCAAAGAGATAGGACATCTTAAAGGAGGAGAGGCGGAGAGGTTTAGGGAGTAAATCCCAGAGCATGGGTCTCAGCGGCTGAAGGCACTGCCACCAATGGTGGAGTGATGAAAATTGGGTTTCTGTTTCTATATTAAGGACTGTCTATATTTTCCTTTCTCGTGTATAAATACCTAAATTTACATCTACAGCAAAATGCAGAGTTAATGCTTTGGGACTTTCTGCCCCACTCCCTGCCCTTTCTTCATTGAGGGGCCAGCAGTTCCACCCACCACAGAGATGTGCACCTGGTCCTAGCTGACCTTCCAGCCTTGGGGCCATGTGAATGCAGGAACGGACTCTCCAGCCTATGGCAGGGATGACCTATGACACTCCCTGCCATAGGCTGAACAGTCTGCCCATGCCCAGGCAGTTCTGCCTGCTTTTGCATATCCTATGTATGGGTACTTGCGGGACCTGTACATAATTGAAGTTAATGGGAATCAGGGGGAAAACTCTCCAGTGGCTGGAGTCATACCTAGCACAAAGGAAGATGGTAGTGGTTGTTGGAGGCCAATCATCTCAGCCCCAGGACATTGCTGCAGGAGTTCCGGAGGGCAGTATCCTAGGCCCAACCATCTTCAGCTGCTTCATCAATGACCTTCCCTCCACCATAAGGTCAGAAATGGGGATGTTCACTGATGATTGCACAGTGTTCAGTTCCATTAGCAACCCCTCAGATAATGAAGCAGTCTGTGCCCGCATGCAGCAAGACCTGGACAACATCCAGGCTTGGGCTGATAAGTGGCAAGTAACATTCACGCCAGACAAGTGCCAGGCAATGACCATCTCCAACAAGAGAGAGTCTAACCACCTCCCCTTGACATTCAACGGCATTACCATCGCTGAATCCCCCACCATCAACATCCTGGGGGTCACCATTGACCAGAAACTTAACTGGACCAGCCACATAAATACTGTGGCTACAAGAGCAGGTCAGAGCCTGGGTATTCTGTGGCGAGTGACTCACCTCCTGACTCCCCAAAGCCTTTCCACCATCTACAAGGCACAAGTCAGGAATGTGATGGAATACTCTCCACTTGCCTGGATGAGTGCAGCTCCAACAACACTCAAGAAGCTCGACACCATCCAGGACTGCTTGATTGGCACCCCATCCACCACCCTAAACATTCACTCCCTTCACCACCGGCGCACAGTGGCTGCAGTGTGCACCATCCACAGGATGCACTGCAGCAACTCGCCAATGGCTTCTTCAACAGCACCTCCCAAACCCGCGACCTCTACCACCTGGAAGGACAAGGGCAGCAGGCACATGGGAACACCACCACCATCCCTAATTGCCCTTGAGAAGGTGGTGGTGAGTCGCCTTCTTGAACTGCTGCAGTCCATGTGATGAAGGTTCTCCCACAGTGCTGTTAGGAAGGGAGTTCCAGCATTTGGTGGTTAGACTCTCTCTTGTTGGTTCCCCTCCAAGTCACACACCATCCTGACTTGGAAATATATCGCCGTTCCTACATCGTCGCTGGGTCAAAATGCTGGAACTCCCTTCCTAACAGCACTGTGGGAGAACCTTCATCACATGGACTGCAGCAGTTCAAGAAGGCGGCTCGCCACCACCTTCTCAAGGGCAATTAGGGATGGGCAATAAATGCTGGCCTTGCCAGTGATGCCCACATCCCATGAACGAATAAAAAAAATTACGGTTTGAATGGCCCTGATCACCCTCAGCTGGTCTTCCTTCTCCATCAGATGACAGGCTAGCAGGCCACTGTTACTGATTCCCATCCTGTTATGAAACAAACCCAAACTGATCCACAGACTCTCTGGCCGTTCTGTAACCAAAGCAAAGATGACCCCTACCAGGTAGCAGCACCAAATTTAAACGAGTGTTCTACACACTTGAAGTGACAGGTGAGAAATCTTGATATCAACTCCCTTTAAATGGCAATTGTCTGCACTTTAAAATCCATACTGACAGTTCAGTTCAGTACTGAACGATGTCTGCACTTTCTGAAGTGCCGTCTTTCGGATGAGACATTAATCCAGGCCTCATCTGCCCTCTCAGATAGACATAAAAGATCCCAAAGCACTATTTCGAAGAACAGGGGAGTTCTCCTCGGTGTCCAGGCAAATATTTAACCCTCAACCAACAGCGCTAAAACAGATTATCTGGTTATTATCACATTACTGTTTGTGGGAGCTTGCTGTGAGCAAATTGGCTGCCGTGTTTCCCACATTACAACAGTGATTACACTTCAAAAGTACTTCATTGGCTGTAAAGTGCTTTGTGGCATCCTGAGGTTGTGATAGGCACTTTAGGACTGTAAGTTCTTTCATTTAATGAGCACAGCGACCGTAACGCACGGAGGCAGGAATATGGATGGCACATGGCTATTTAAGTAAAAAACTCAGCGTTACACCCTGGAACCAAAATTGATGCATATTTCCACACAATTAACACATGGTGAGTATGATAAGGAATTTCTTACCTCAAAATATCCCACAAGCATGAGTCATATGTTTGTAACTAGGTGGCTGAAATGTTTCTGTGTGCTTTTTTAATATTTTATTTCAAGAAACCAAATGTTACAAACAAATGGATCATAAGTTGAAACAGGAAAACTGGCAAACATTTAACAATTAACAACCCAGGTGTAAACATCTCTTCAAATTTTCAAAAAAAACATTTTACAGAAGAGAACATTCGTACGCTGGTTTGACTCTGTAAATCAGCAGTAGACATTCCCAGCACTGCATTTACAGAGGGATAAACTGGCAGCCTCCTTCTGTGTTGTAAACTTCTATGGTCCCATAATTTAATGGTCACGGGCTATCCCATCTTTTCTACGGGTGTTTTTGGACTGGGTCACTTTTTTTGTACATTTGGGAACAAAGGAACAGGAGTGGGCCCTCGAGACTGTTCCGTCATTCAATTAGATCATGGCTGATCTGTATCTCAACTCCATCTACCTGCCTTTGATCCATATCCCATCATACCCTTATTCAACAAAAATCTAATCTCAGCCTTGCAAATTTCAATTGGCCCAGCATCCACAACCTTTAGGGGGAGAGAATTTCAGATTTCCACTATCCTTTGTGTGAAAAATTGCTTCCTGATTTCACTCATGAATGGCCTTGCTCTAATTTTAAGACTGTGTCCCCTTGTTCTGGATTTCCCCACCAGAGGAAATAGTTTTTCTGTATCTACTCTATCAAATCCCTTTATCATTTTAAATACCTTGATTAGATCACCCCTCAACCTTGTAAACTCAAGGGAATACAAACCAAGTTTATGCAATCTGTCCTCATTGTATAACCCTTTAATCCCTGGTATAATTCTGGTGCATCTGTGCTGTACCCTCTCCAAGGCCAGAGACAAATGGCAGTGTGTTCTCATTGGCATTAACTGTAGTAGTGCGTTGTGGGGTCTGTGAGAGGGACCTGTTCCATAGGCATCCAGAGAGGGGGCCCACACTGCTAGATAGTCCTCCAGTTCTAGGTGACACTCTGAATGGCATGTTGCAAAGGTGCATAATCCACATGCTTGTGGTGGTAGAGATAGGGTTGCCCCATAGAAGGGGTACACCTTGCCTTTAGCAGTGATAGTAGTGTTGCCAACCCTCCAGTATTATCCTGGAGTCTCCAGGAATTCAAAGCTAATCTCCAGGACATTGCTGCAAGCAAACCAGGAGAAAAATCGTAGGGACAATAAAAAATGTGCTTTTTAAAAAATAATTCTTGAACACTTTTGTTTACTAGTTATAAAAATATTGGAGTTGGGGAAAAGGCTGTTTGACTGACAGTCAAGAATCATTCAATTGTGTAACGAAGACTTTGTTTGCTTTCCAATTGGCGTGGGAAGGTGGTGCCCTCTGAGTATGGACATGTCAGGTGACCAATGGCGGGAATGTGGGGGCGGGGCAGTTGGAGGCAGGAGGTCATGTGAAGAGACCTCCAGGAATATGTCCAACCAGAGTTGGCAACCCTAAGTGACAGTGGTGCTAGTCTTTGCATCTTCAACTGGTTAACACATTTGCATCAAATTCCTGTGTGTGTTGTTTTAAGAAAGTTGTTAACCCAAACAGGTTAATGGTTCAGTTAAAATAACGCACACAGGAATTTGATGCAAATCATTAACCAGTGTGCTAAAAATAACACGCATGGATGAATTTCAGCTCCCATTTTTTAACTTAGGCTGTGCTAGCAGAGTCACAGGATATAAGAATCTAATTACATCCAGTTAAGATTGGGATTGAAAGTTACAGGGAAAGTGAAAAGCGTAGATTGTGCAGAAAATAATCAAGAAGGCAAATGGAATGCTGGCCTTTATATCTAGAGGAGTAGAGTACAAGGGGGCAGAAGTTATGCTGCAGCTATACAAAACCCTGGTTAGACCGCACCTGGAGTACTGTGAGCAGTTCTGGGCACCGCACCTTCGGAAGGACATATTGGCCTTGGAGGGAGTGCAGCGTAGGTTTACTAGAATGATACCCAGACTTCAAGGGTTAAGTTTCGAGGAGAGATTACACAAATTGGGGTTGTATTCTCTGGAGTTACGAAGGTTAAGGGGTGATCTGATAGAAGTTTATAAGATATTAAGGGGAACGGATAGGGTGGATAGAGAGAAACTATTTCCGCTGGTTGGGGATTTTAGGAGTAGGGGGCAGAGTCTAAAAATTAGAGCCAGACCTTTCAGGAGTGAGATTAGAAAACATTTCTACACACAAAGGGTTGTAGAAGTTTGGAACTCTCTTCCGCAAACGGCAATTGATACTAGCTCAATTGCTAAATTTAAATGTGAGATAGATAGCTTTTTGGCAACCAAAGGTATTAAGGGATATGGGCCAAAGGCAGGTATATGGAGTTAGATCACAGATCAGCCATGATCTTATCAAATGGCGGAGCAGGCACGAGGGGCTGAAATGGCCTACTCCTGTTCCTATATTCCTATGTTCCAATACTGTTTAGAATGTTCCAGGTCCGGGGACTGTGGTAATATTATCCACGGAATGCAGCAGTTGAGATGGAATAAGGTGGATTGTAATAGTAAACGGATCTCTGAAATTTTTGCTCAGTTGCTTTCAGAAATTTCAGAGATTTATGCAGAGATTTTATCCATGGTTATTCATTTCTCTTAGAAGATCAATTAGGTTAGGGAGCATTGATGGCAATGCAAATTAGGCTTGGTCCTTTGGAAGCAGCATTTTCAGTGCGCCAAATGGCCATTCCACTTCCAAATGATCTTACATCCTAGTTTTAATGACTTTCTGCCATGACTCAGTGGGTAGCACTCTTGCCTCTGTGTCAGAAGGTCATGGGTTCATAGTCCCACTCCAGAATCTTGAACACAAAATCTAGGCTGACATTCCAGTGCAGTAATGCTGCACTATCGGAGGTGCCTTCTTTCAGATGAGACGTTAAACCGAGGCCCCGTTTGCCCTCTCAGGTGGATGTAAAAGATCCCACGACACTATTTTGGAGAAGAGTTGGGGAGTTCTTCCCTGTGTCCTGGACAATATTTATCCCTCAGCAAACATCACTAAATTAGGTTATCTGGTCATTATCACATTGCTGTTTGTGAGACCTTGCTGTGCACAAACTGGCTTCCATGTTTCCTACATTACAACAGTGATTACATTTCAAAAGTACTTCATTGGCTGTAAACCGCCTTGGGACGTCCTGAGTTCATGAAAGGCGCTATATAAATGCAAGTCTTTCTTCTGTTTTCTTTCTTCAATTAACAAGTTCTTGGTCTCAATCAAAGTATTTATATACGGAGGATGATTGTAGGTTTGCAGATTCCATATTGGGTCTCAGAGCCCAGATTACTGAATCAGTTAGTAGTAAACCATATTGGAAGCCAGTATCTCTGATGTATTTGAAATAATAGGGAATAGCTCGTATCTTACTGTTCACTACAGCTTGAATTGAACAGGTTTGGCTCCTTTCAAGGCTCCATTGGCAAAGGCATTGAGTGGTTGAACCATGTAAACCAGGGAGGCCAGAGGTCTGATTGTCCATCTTTGCACTAGTTGGCTGCAAATGGCCTTGAGCAAGCGGGGAAAAGTTTGACCGAGGCCCTGAAATTTCCAGTGGTGTTCTTCGCCAGCACAAGTGCGACGGAGCAGTATCTCTGTTTGCTCCAGGTGTGGAGACACTGACCTTGCCCCAAATGTCGGGGCTAGGGTCGTTTGAGTGTATGTGACCGAGTGCCAAATTGTGCCTGTAAGGGTGTGTCAGGGTCTACCTCCGATAGCACACTCCAACGGCAAGGGCCTGACAAAAAACTTCCCTGTGGAGATGTTCTGCTCCCAATGCAGCAAGTGGGCATCTTTGCGAAGGTAATTTGATCTCCTCCCTGGTAAAGGTTTGGGGCCTTCTTATGGCCTTCAGCATGATTCATGCCAGATCTCAGCTAGTCCCTATCCTAACTCGTGCCAAGTCCCATTCACCCATCACCCCTGTGCTCGCTGACCTACATTGCCTCCGGGTCCGGCAATGCCTCCTTATGTGGCTCAGAGTCAAATTTTGTTTGATAACGCTCCTGTGAAGCACCTTGGGATGTTTTCATATGTTAAAGGCATTATATAAATGCAAATTGCTGTTATTGTAGTGTGAGCTCCTCTGAGACCTTATAAGGACAGAATGGGTGAAATTTCCCAACGGTCCCCCCTCCCCCTATCCCTTGACATAAAATCTGCCTACACTCCTCCCCTGCCAGAATTTACAGAGCCAGTGTAAACAGGACAGAATCTCGGCATGATTGGGCTCCCCCCCAACTAACTGGACCCTCCTTCCAGACAGAGATCTTCCTTACCCACCCTGCCAAAATCCAAGAATTACAGCTCTTGATTCCACAATGCCTTTTGAAAATTCTTGTACGCGGATTTGGGTTAAGGCAGGGTTAGCAGTTATCTGTGGTTCCCCCATGGTCAAATAGCCAGTCGTTTCTCACTTTCTAGGCTCATACCACTTGGCTAAGTGATCATTACCTATGAAACGACAAGCAGCCCAGGAATCGATTCCTTCAGGAGAAGACAGGTGCGGGGGAAAGCAAATTAGTAGAGAAAGGAAAGGAAAAGCAAACAATTAAGGTCATGTTATTTTACTTTGAGAAAAATTTGCTTTAATATGTACCTTGTGTTTCACCCCAGCCTGTAACGAAGCATTCAGCTCCACTTGGTAATATATAGCCTTTTTCAGGCAAACAGGCTGTTGCTACTTTGTCATTCAGGACTGCTGGCCTAAAATCAAAAGATATGTTTAAAATCATTTTTATTTTCATTTTCATTCACACAAAATGGTTACTTCTTAACTATCACATAATGTACAATTTTGTTCCTTTTGCTTGCAAACTAAAGACATTTCCCCGAATATCTGTGATCAGCGATCCTGGCTTAAAAGCTAGATGGCAAAGTTTTATTCAGGTAAGAATATTTTTTTTAAAAAATCACAGATCAACTGTGTGTGTGAGTGTGTGTGTGAGTGTGTGAGAGAGAGAAAAAGAGTTTTAAAAAATGACTGCTCCATTTACACCTTTGTTTTACCTTTTGTTTTGTGTTTTATATACATCAGAAAATGTATTAAGTTGAGAGAGGGAGAAAGAAAGAGACTGCGGTCAGAGAGAGAGGAGGTGAAAGGGAGACAGAGAAAGACAGGTCAGAGAGAGAGGAGGTGAAAGGGAGACAGAGAAAGACAGGTCAGAGAGAGGGAGAAAAGTGAGTGTCTTTCTTCATGCTAATAGTTCAACTTTCAAAAAAAATCACCAGTTCAATTTTAAAGCCAACTAATGTTCTCTCCTGTGCTTTATTGACAGTTAGAAAAGGCAAATACCAATCACTTACAATGGTGAGAAAGTGATATTCTAATTGGTAACACTAATGAGACGAAGAAATAAAGACTTTGGCAACCCATATACGCTATTATTGCCAATCCTACCATTTTGTAGAAATAGTGGGGATAGGTTGCGATCTGTCAGGTAACAGTAGGATGTATAGTTGAGATATGATGGTTTTGCAATCAATGAAGTTATTTATATATGTTGGAAATATGTTATTATTAACAGGTTGTTAATCCTTCTTAATAATAACTTCCACGATGATTTGGGCCCGAGTTTGACCGAACATTCAAGCTTTATTATAGACACAAAAACAACATTCTTATGCAGTTATACCAAACAACAAGTATTTATATAACAATGTTGTAATACAGTTATATCAAAAAAACAAGGATGGCACAACCTGTCCCTAGGAAATGTCAGGGTGATCAGACCTGGTTTGTAGGGTGTGTGGACCTCCACCAGTCTCAAGAAGCTGCTTCTAACTTTTAGTGGGAAAAATTCTCAGTTCTTATATCTTTCTGAAGCATATTTGCTTCTAGTAGCTTAACGACATTGGCCCCATGATATCATCTGTTCCAGACATTTTCCCCCCAGGGTTCCCATTGTTCCAGACATCTTTTGGATTGTCAATTCTATCAAGCTTATGAGGGAGGGACATACCCTTATCTTTCTGTGTATTTGGATTGTTCGGATGCAGACATTTAAGATGTCTCATCCTGTATATGCCAATCACGAAGATTACCTAATTATCTGCACAAAGTTCCTGCAATTAACATAACAGGATTAGTCTGTGTCCCGGTCCTGAATCTTTGGAACTTTTTGTTATCTGTTTCTGACAATTAGACTTCAGTGTATCTGTTTGACACTTCTATTGTCTCTGCAATATTCCCAATCACTTTGCCTGATGGCCTGATGTCAGACTTATTACTCCCTGTGGAATGTTGCCCCCTCCCTTGTCTCACAGACACGACGTCTGCCCACAGCCTCGCTTTTTAGCCAAGCGCCTGAAGCTTTGCATGATGGGATACATGATTATGATTTGGTCTAGAAATCATATTTCTTACATCTTTCTGGTATCCCTGGGTTGGCCTGAGTTTTAAGTGATTGTAATACATGAGATTTACTATAAGACGACTCTGTGGTAAATTAGACGTCTAGGAGGAGAGTACGGTTGTAGCCTATTCCTCTGGAGGAGTGTATAGTTGAAACCAAAAAGCGGTAAACGATTGCTTGGTGGAGATACAGATATATATATATGGCTTTAGGGAAACCATGGCAAAGATACAAGCTGTTTGGTGACGACACTTCAGAAATATTGCCAATGGTAAATTAGGGTTATGTAGAACCCAGGTAAAAATATTGAAAATATAGAAGACTTGGAGGTCCTGGTTCGGACACTCACTGAGGAAAAGAAACTCAAGTAAGGTAGTTGGAAAGCTGTACTCTTAGAGTGGCAAACTCTACAGATAAGTAAGTAAAAGACAGAACCACGTAAACATGAAATAGAAGCGGAAAAAAGTCAGAAATTATTAGCCGACAAAATATTGTGCTGCAAAACTCTCACAGCATCAGAATCATGGTTGTAGACAGATAGTAGCTACAAGACAAGGGCGGCCAAGATACATGTGGTACACCCCCAGAGAGTAGATTAGAGTAGACAGGGCTTGATGGCCGGCGCGGACACGATGGGCCGAAGGGCCTCTATCCGTGCTGTATAACTCTATGACTCTATGACTCTAGGTCCAACGGCCCCACCCTGGAGGAAACAGGGAAGATCCCAGTACCGTCCTGACCCATCAGCCCCAACCAGAGACCGATCGGGACCAGAGTGTTGGTGTTGCGACCAGGCAGGTCATTTCTCCTGGCAATGTCCTAAGAAGGTGGTGGGTGCAGCTTGCCCAAACAGAAATAGTAAGGAAGGGGCGTCTGAGATAGAATGCCTGAGGAAAAAGGTGGAACAACTGAAAAGGCATATGGGTAATTCTGGCAAAGGGGGCTGGATAGATATCCCCCAGCCGTTCAATATGGATGATCACGGCCGGCATACAAGTTTACAATCCTCGGCCTCGTCGGTGGAGGGATCCATTAGTCGATTACATATGGACCCCCATGGTAGACCCTATGTAGATGCATGGGTAGGAGGCTGTCCCGGAGTTTTACTAGTCGACACTGGGGCATCTCACATGTGTCTGTGGAGAGACATACCACAACAGTTTGGTTTTAAGGGATTTATAGAATTAGGAGATTTGGCAGAGGCGGAGAGAAAGGGGAAATAGTGGAAACAGACCATAGAAAATATGACGCGCATCATAATATAGTGCACACTATCAAACGGATTAAAGAGGCCATTACGGGCATGGCATCGTGGTCCAAAAATGAAAATTCCACCGGGACATGTTAAAGCCACATCAGGGCCATAGAAATGGCTGCAGATTGACTACATCGGACACTTGCCTCGCACTGTGCGTAAAGTGGAACATGCTCTGGTGGTGGTAGAGTGTTTCTCGGAATGGGTAGAGGCTTTCCCAGTGGTAAGAAACACCACCTATCAAACAGCGAGGGTCTTGATTGAACATGTATTCACCCAGTGGGGGTTGTCAGACACTAGTGAATCAGATAGAGGATCCCATTTCACTGGGCAAGAAACACTCCGATTTTTAGGAATCCAGCAGCGATTCCACATTCCATATAATCCTCAAGCAGCAGGAATAATGGAACAAATTAATCGAACCATAAGGAATAGATTAGCCAAGTCCCTCTCCGATTCAGGAAAACGATGGGATAGCTTACTACCTACCCCTCCTTCTAATGGCCATTCAAGGCACTCCTTCTAAAAGCACGGGGTATAGCCCGTTCGAAATAATGACCAGTAGAAGGATGCGCCTCTCTGAAGTGTGGATGGCAGGTCATTTATCAGGACCTCAGCTAGAAAGTGTAAAAATGGACACCCGGATGCAGCAGTTACAACAACACTTACAACAAGTGCAACTATTGGCAGCCCGAAATATGGGACATGCCCGAGTAGGTCCACTGGGCCAGATTCAGACCACCTCAGAAGGGTAAGAGATAGGCAACCAAGTGATGGTCCGCCTTAACAGGTGTGAGGGAAAATAGAAACCAAAATTTGAAGGCCCGCATCCCATTATCGACAAATGAAGCCCGCAGGTTTACAAAATACACTGTCAAGGACCTACCCGTCAATCTCACGATTGCTGGGTTCATTCAGATCAGCTAAATGGAACAACGGACCTGAACTTAAGGGTAGTGTGGCCAGCATGAGATTATAACAATAGAGAATGCAGATGACTGGTGGCCATACCCCGATCCTATGAACGTAACAAACATGGGGCTTCGAGCCCGACCTAATGTGAAACCACAGTGGCTTGTCTCAGACAAATACGTCTGTAATGTGACACCCCCTCAACGGAAACTAGGAAGGAAGATTAGGAGGGTGTCGATTCGTCCGCGATTCAGTAAACAGTAAATTTGTTGATGGCTTAATATCAAGAATGCTCCAAATGTTTAAAAAAGCTGCAGCATTTCTTTCCTTTAAAAGCCTCTTTTTAAAACATGCCTGCGTGATGTTATTTTTGGTGTCAGCTCCGTCCTCTTTTCGTCCCACAGAGCCGAAAGCAGTTTAACCCTTTGTAGCCTTGTCTTTTATGGCAGGATTTTAAAAGTAGCCTTGTTACAAGTGTATAAAAGATGTTCATTTCAAATTAAATTTTAAGAAAACTTTTGTGCTTTACATGGATACAAAGCACCGTTTTATTAATTTGGTCATGGCATGTCATATATTATACACTTGTCATGTAAGTAAATAAAAAATGGTGTCAGATATTCACCAAGAGCATATATTACATCTTGCAGGTATATTACACATTACCAAGGTTGGATCATAAACATATTGGTGGCTGTCATGTTGAGATGTGCCTTGCCCCTCAGTGAAACCGAACACCTTCAGAACTACTGGGACTGTGTCATCATGAGCTATACCACCAATGAGACCGGATCAAGGTCAACACGAGACATTTTGGCACACGTACCCGCAGGGAAAGGGCTTCGGTTGACATGTACGTGTATCGGCGAGGGAAAAGAACCAGCTCCTATCAAATGGTATTGGATGAGTGCGAACTCCAGTAAGGACAGTGACCTGGTGCCTTTTGGCATGCCCTATATGGGGGACATTAAGGACACCTTTGCGTTCCCTAATGGGACACAGGCAATGACAAGCTCTCTGAATTTCGTTCAGGTCTGGAAGCGACATGCTGATTGCAATGGGTGCCTACTCAGAGAAGAAACCAGAATGCTGTCATCCTGGTCCTTCTGCTTTAAAGTAATTGAGAATGCAAACCGACGTCAGATGCAACCGTCCATTTGGCCTCCACCAGGTTGCCAGTTGCGGAGAAAGGTTCTAGCAATGATTTACTGGTTTTCAAAACGTTTCAGACACTATACAATGATGTGAGATTTGACATCTTCCCTGTTCTGTTTAATTTTTTAAACGTACCAGGTTTGTGTAATGAAACTTAAGAGAGATTCTACCAACACATGCGTCCGAGAAACTTAGACAGTTTATGGAGAGAAACTCAGGTCGGGACGTAGATAAAGTCCCGAGGAATAACCCCACAGCCCCCAGTAGACAGAATAGAAAACGGGAAGTGTCTGCATGGTTGGGTATAGGGGGTAGAACAGGAACGGCCACTTGGAACAAGATTGACATAGAAAGCATGTGGGAACACGATGAAGCCATGTGAAAGCAATTAAAAGGCATTATGAAAGGGGAGAATAGGGTAGTGACAGGGTCATTGAATGAACAGCAACAAGTCTTACTGTCTCTGAAGGAAATGGTTGACAACTTTCGACAGACTCAGGAAAAGGTTAATACAATGATCGGTGACATGGAGACATCTAAGGGTCAGATCTCCAAAGGAATTGCGTGCAGCATGGGGGGGGGGGGGGGCGGGTTTATACTGTCTCAGGTGCAGAAGGGAATGGAAGACATTGAGAGGAATCGCATCCCTTCTTTTATAATGAACGAACTGCTAGACAAATGGACTGGTGAGAATGGAGAAAACCATTGTAATGTCAGGCGCCTGGGATCTGTATACCCAGTGAAACACTCCTGTAAAGACAGAAAAGACGGACATGTTTTCACCGTAACTACTGCCATTTCACACCTTTCACCCGATCAGAAGCCTTCAGAGGTCTTCAAGGTGGAGGCCATAGGCGTCCTCAAAGGTGACATACATAAAGAATTTGTCAACTGACAAAAGATGGTGAAACCTGGGTGACACCAGATTTATCTTGCTGTACTCAGATCAAGGGCACATGGATGTGTCAGTGCAATGTCACCCAGAACACTGTCCCAGTTTGTGGTTTCACCTTGGATGAGCACGCCCCTAACTGTACTGTTAGTATTAGAAGATGGAAATCGGGACAGGCAAAGCACGGATATTTGGGAAGAGGTTGCTACTGTGTGACGAAATCAGACTTGACTTACCACCATGGGAAAGAGTGCCCTGTACTAACTCCATCATTTTGCTTTACCCCTGAGTTACTTGCTAGAGTTGCGAGTTCGGTCCTGATCCCAGTGAACATTCATAATGCTTTGGAAATTCAGGTGGAAATCGGTTTAAGAGAAGCTTAGAAGGCGATTATGCAATTTGGATATCCGATTCCACCACTGTCACTGAATCTTAAAACCATACTCGACCAGAAAGTCACATCAATGCATCACCTAATTGACCTACAACAACAAAATGTGACCATAGAAAGCGATGTAGGAGAGCTAGGGGAACCTAAATGGTCGGAAATAGTATATAACGTAGGACAACATCCTCAGACCAGAATTCTCTCACAGGTTTTAATCCTTGCTTAGTTTGTTCTGATTATAATTGTTGTTCTAATGTTTTGTGTAGTATTTTCAATGTATAATGAGCTGAATACATTAATTTCTCTGTCCATCCGTGGACAAGAAAGGTGGTACAACTATTAGTTATTTTTCAATCCTGTGTATTGTGGCTAGTAATTATTTTGTACGTATTGATTGGACGGGCCATTATTGACAAACGGGGCCTGCTGAAGCAATAATAGTTACCAGAAAATAGTCTACCGCATTGTGTCCAGTACAGAATTCAGGTCTGAGGTCTGACTGGCAAGTGGGTTTTTTTCAGTCACAAATATCGGACTTGTATGCCAGAATTTCTCCGTCTTATTCATTATCTGATTTTTCTGTCAAGAAATTGGATTCATTTTTAATGTGTCCTTTGCGGAGTGGCAGTAGGGTCATCGATGAAGTAACAATTCTAGGGATCATTCCAGTGGTTGCTAGGTGAAGCAGAAAGATAGACAAGCCCCATTGCTGATAACCACCAGACACATGTTGTGAATGACGGTGGTTGGCAGCACTCCTGAGGACACCACATGCCAGGCTGGTGAAAGGCCACCTTTTTATTCAAGTATCTGTGTGCTGCTCAACAATAATTGTAGTAAACATTGTGCTTGTTTTTAAAATTTTCATAGCTAAAGGAAAAAGACAATGGACGTGATATTATACTGTGATATATTAAAGTACAAAGCTTATCATATTCATCTGAAATTCCTCACTCTGCTACTTTAGCGGAGGTGTTAACTCATTTAACTTAAATGTATTGACATCCCTGCTACACAAGAGGAATTTAAGAAAACACATGGGGACAGATCTTGCTGGAGTGGGGCATCTTGCGGCGTGCACCCTTAGACTTTTTCCTGCACTCTTCAGCTGGAAAAAATGTTTGAGTCGTAACTTGCTTGAAATGCGAGCTGGTAACGACGCAGCGAGGGCAACGGGCATCTGGGACCTTGGTGAACGATGGGACAAACAATCTATGTTTAAAGATTGAGAAAGAAACAGAGGAACGACGGAGAAGGAAATAGGGTGAATTAGAGTCAAATCAGGTACGGAAAGAGAAATAAAGCAAGGGAAAGAAAGATTGGATTAAGAAAGAGAGTAAAAAGAGACAGAGAGAAAAAGTAAGAAAAAAACTTTAAAAATTTAAGATTTGAAATTTTTTAAATCTCTAAGAAGAATTTACTACCTGCAGGAATGAGACTGAGCCAGAGAGGTTGATTGGAATTGTATTAACAATTATCACATCATTAAAAAGGTGTTTACGCTCTTAATTACCAGCCCTAACTTTCTGCAGCAAGTTTAATGGGCAATTAATGTGCAAGTTCTTACAAATAATGGGGAGGCTAAGGGCGAGATGCTGTTTGTGCGAAGCAAACGGTGGAGCGGCGTAAATGGACCAGCAAGTTCTGGAGATTCAGAACTCACGACATATCTCGAAATCCCCTGAACTTGCTGGCTGATTTGCACAGTAATAACGGAGAGCGTCATTAACACGCCGTTATTTTTCCAGCAAGATCGGTCCCATTCAGTGTTCATACGTGGCTATAGTTTCAATGCCTTGGATTCTTGGTGCTCTATTTTCCTCATCTCATCCTGTGTGGTTGAAAGTGTAAACTCAGGGCAAATGAAAGTTGCTCCAATTCTTGCGCCATGCATCGACTTTCCTTCTGGACCGTTCGGAAGTAGGAATATTATTTTCACGGTGCACACAAACCCTTGGGGCGTAGGTGGTGCATCCTTCACAAACTCTGCATCAACCCCAACACAGGAGGAAATAGCTCATTAAAATCAAACGCAAGTATAAAAATAGAAATGAAAATAAATACCTGCTAAGCTTTAATAAAGCAATGTCATGCATGTAAGACTTGGTAACTATTTGGTCAACATCTATTATTTGCCTCGATGATTCACGTCCAATCTCTCTATATATTCCAAGATAGATTTTGTAGGCCGAAGGCCTCGAGGATCTGCAACGGATTCAATGATTAAATTAACTGTCAGTATTTGTCACATTCATCTTTACAACAACAACTTGCATTTATATAGCACCTTTAATGTAGTAAAACGTCCCAAGGCGCTTCACAGGAGTATTACCAAACAAAATTTGACACTGAGCCACATAATGAGTTATTAGGACAGGTGAGGTCAAGGAGGTAGGTTTTAAGGAGCGTCTTAAAGGAGGAGAGAGAGGTAGAGAGGCGGAGAGGTTTAGGGAGCGAATTCCAGAGCTTAGAGCCTAGCCAGCTGAAGGCACGGCCGCCAATGGTGGAGCGATGAAAATCGGGAATGCGCAAGAGGCCAGAATTGGAGGAGTGCAGAGATCTCGGAGGGTTGTAGGGCTGGAGGAGGTTACAGAGATTTGGGGGGGGGGGGTCATGGAGAGATTTGAAAACATAGATGAGAATTTTAAAATCGAGGCATTGCCAGACCGGGAGCCAATGTAGGTCAGTAAGCACAGGGTCTTTAAAATTATAAGCATCCAATGCTTTGTTTCCTTACCGTTCTAGACAGTGTTTGGCTGTGAGCACCCACTTGGCATCAATAAGAGTTCCTCCACAGAAGTGAGCACCAAAGCTATGATATACAAGACATTTTTAATAATATAACAGCAATTGATTGAAACACTTTAATGGTAAGTTTCAGAGGTTTGTAAAAAGTAGGATGAATGTAAATAATGTTCTGTGTAAAAAAAAATTCTCCTCATCTCCCCCCGTTCTTTTGCCAATTATCATAAATCTGTGTCCTCTGGTTACCAACACTTCTGCCAGTGGAAACAATTTCTCCTTATCTACTCTATGAAAAACCATCATCATTTTGAACACCTCCATTAAATTTCCCTTTAACCTTCTCTGCTGTAAGGAGAACAATCCCAGCTTCTCTAATCTCTCCATGTAATTGAAGTCCCTCATCCATGGTACCATTCTAGTAAATCTCCTCTGCTCCCGCTCCAAGACTAATTTCCCCTCATGTTACTGCCCCTCTGTGCTCATTTCTGGTGTGTAACAGAGACTGGCAGCATGACTTGACTCGTAATTTTTCTAGGAAAGATTTTGTACCATCTGTTTTCTGAGGCAAGCCACTTACTTTGTACGAAGACTAACTTGCCAAGGCCAGGAGTACGGTTTGGATATGCAGCCGCCAACAATTCTTCCCACACATTTCTTGGGTTTGACAACAGGATTTCCACACTGATTAGGGAGTTCTAGCATCATAAATAGAACAATTAGCTCAACTATTTAAGTCATACATTTTCTGCTTCCAACCTCCCACACCATTTTCTGGTCCCTCGTGCTAACCTTCTGTCAACTTGGTTGGATGTCACGTGATTGGGGGAGGGGAAATCGTCACCATCGCTATTGTTCTGCAATCAAGTGACAGAAGGTTTAAGCCTACAGGTTAGGACTCGTCCTGCAAGTTTCTTCCTCCTCAGCTGAGATGCAGCTTTCCACTGCTCCATGTTCGTGCAGTTTGGGACATAGCTGTGAACTGACTAAATTCAACCAATAAGGGCAGGTGAGTTCACATGATCATGAGAGCTGGGATTTGAGCTACAGATTCTCTGAGTAGGGAATTTAAAACAAAATATTCATTCTCAGGCTGCGGACGTAGATGGCAAGGCCAGCATTTATTGCCCATCCCTAGAACTGAGCAGCTTGCTGGGCCACTTCAGAGGAGAGTTAAGAGTCGATCACATTGGTGTGGGACTGGAGTCACATATAGACCAGAGCAGGTAAGGCCGGCAGGTTTCCTTCCCTAAAGGACATTAGTGAGCCAGTGGGTTTCTACGAAAATCCGACAGCTTCGTGGTCACTTTTTACTGATACCAGCTTTTTATTTCCAGTTTTTTAAAAAACTGAATTCAAATTCTCAAATTGCCAATGGTGGATTTAAACTCACGTTCTCTGGATTATTAGTCGAGGCCTGTGGATTGCTGGTCCAGCCACATGACCATTATGCTACCGGTGCTGTCCGGTGCTCCATTCTGAGCAGCGTTGCCATTTTAAAACTGAAATAAATGTACTTTTGAGGGACGATTTTCTGGGTCCGCTCCATTGCCCGGAATCCTCACCTGACGCAGTGCATCATGGGAAATCACAGGTGCGACGGCCGTGAGTTTCCATCCATCTCTTTTAGCAACTGCAATCTTCAGATAGGCAGGTATGGCTATCCCAACCCCACCCCCACTCCCCACCCCCGTGCTGGTAGCACAAACTCAGATAATGACCACCTTGATTTGTGTGCATTTTCACATTGTGCAGATACCAATGTTAGCTGAAGTGGTCAGACATTAATAGTTATGAATGTCTTAACATATACTTCCATTCCACAGAAAAATCATTGTCATGAAAGGGGAAGGAAAGGGATGATTGGTGGAGGGGGAGATTTAAACAAAAGACACTACATTTTTACAGAAGGAAATAATAGACCAGCTATAAGTTCCTTCATCTTTTTCTAAACATCAGTTTTATGGCCAGCACAGTGACCTTCAAATCATCACCAGCTTTTAGTGAGATTTCCTTGGATTGGGCTCCAGGCCAGCCCTCAGGACACTTTGAAGTCACGCTCCACACCATGAGTTACAGAGTTCACAAGATACTTACAGATGAGGAAGGACATTCAGCCCATCTATATTTGTTCATCCAGAACGACCCGACACTCTCCCTCCTCCCTCCCACCATTGCTGCATCTAATTGGCTCCAGCCCAGAAGTCCATTCCAAGTGTAAATCTGCAAGAAGGACCTCCTGATAGCAGTCCTAAAGTTGCCTTTTACTAGTTTAAACCTGTGCCCCCTGTTCTACTCCTACGGTTTAAGTTAAAGTATTATTCCGCATTAACCTTTTTCATACTGATTACTATCATACTTTCCTCTTTGAGTTCACCTCTCAGATGTCTCTTTTCCAGGCTGAAAAGCCCAAGTTTCTGCAGTCTTCTCTCCTAACTCAGATCCCTGACTCTAGGGATTAGCCTCGTGGCTCTTTTCTGCACTCCTTCGGTGCTTAAATGTCTCCCTTGTTTTTTTGATGACCAGAACTGGACACAGTACTCAAAGTCTGGTCTGACCATGGCATTGTATAATTTGATCAGAATTTCCTCTGATGATCTCTATTGTTTGGGCAATGTCATTCAAGATTCTATTGGCTTTGTTGATTGCTGCTCTGTATTGGTTGGAGATGTTGAGTGTCGAGTTTACTAAAGGCTCCTAGGTCTCTTTCAACTTCATCCTCAGCTATTTCAACACCATTCATGGAGTACATGTGTCACTCATGTTCCCTTCCTGCGTGTGGTGCTTTACACTTGTTGGCATTAAATTTCATCTCAGCATTTTTTGGCACACTCATATATTTTGTTTAACTTGTTCTGTAATTTCAGAGAGCCCAGGGAACCAGATCTCAGGAGCCCAGTCTTCAGACAAAGTGTGATTCAGGCGCATAGATCTCATGTGCTGGGAGTGGAGATAGTCTCCTCTCATATCGTGTCGATAGTGGAAAAGCTGGAGGAGTCCATGACTTGCATCTGCAGCACAATGTAGGCGGTAGGTCAGGGCAGGCAGCACACCCTGGTGAAAGTGTCAGTCCAGGGGAATCTTGTGGCAACAAGGCATCAGGAGGAGGTTTGAAGGGTGATCGTTGATTGCAGAGTGGCAGCCGTGACTGCTTCCATAGATTCCTTTAAAAGCATCCTAGCTGAGGGCTTTTAGGTTAATAGAAATAGGACAAAAGAACTTGCATTTATATAGCACCTTGCATGACCTTAGGATGTCCCAAACCACTTTACACCCAATTGAGTAATTTCAAAGTGTAGTCTCTGTTGTAATGTAGGCAATGTGGCAGTCAATTTGCGCACAGTAAGGTCCCACAAACAGCAATGTGATTATGACTAGATAATCTGTTTTAGTGATGTTGATTGAGGGATAAATATTCCCTGTTGTAATATAGGAAACATAGGATTGGGAAATGTCGGATTGGGAATATTCCATCTGTTCTCACCCAGACCAGACCATTAGCAACAACGGAGCATGTGCCCAGAACTAACGGCTGCAAGAAGTGATCATAGATGTCACTGTTTCTTATGATAGTGACAATGTGGCTGCATCAATCCAGCCCTTCTCGAATGCCAGTACAAGAAGGAGC
The DNA here is from genome assembly GCF_035084215.1 of Heptranchias perlo. Taxonomy (NCBI): domain Eukaryota; kingdom Metazoa; phylum Chordata; class Chondrichthyes; order Hexanchiformes; family Hexanchidae; genus Heptranchias; species Heptranchias perlo. The sequence goes on from NC_090332.1 coordinate 67,708,870, forward strand.
CTCTGGATTTTTGGCATTAAATGCAAAAAGTGACATGACACTGGAAGCAGGTCCTGCGAGGATGTCAGAATCACTGAGACAAATGTCACCTCAATCCTTGAGGGCTCCATTGGTGCAGTCTCCTGACACTGAGGTAACACAAAGTAGGAGTAAGAGGTTAGGCTCACCTGTCAAAAGAGTTTTAGACACAAGGGCTAGGCACCATGATAAGAAATAGTAACAGGACATAATGAAGAGGCAGTCAGTAAATGTGGAAATCTTTGGCAGATTGATGTGTTTGAGGGTTATTATTATATAGGCTATTGGTTCTCTTTATTTGTTCATGAAGGGAAATGCATTGCAGATTTGAGTTCTGGAAATTTGTGTGCAATGCAAAGTCTCTTCAGCAGCGTTATGGGTTCTGGATATGGGGTACAACCTTTCTACTGGTTGTTGATACTTTCCTGCCAAATTTCATCTACTGCTGGTGATGGGTTGTCCTCCTCCTCCTCTCTCTCCTGCACGCCCTTTTTGTAATGAGGGGTTTGGTGGCCTCCATCTCCTTCCTCTTCATCTTCTATGGATTGAAGATCTAATTCCTTCCTAACTGTGCAATATCCAACTAATATCCTTGATATTCTTGCTGGAACAATAGGGCTCCCCCCAACGTATCCAGGCAGCGGACGCAGGGATTCTAATAATGATTGGTCTGTTCAATAATGATATGTGCAGCACTCAAGGCATCATTGAACCCATTGTTACTTTCAATCCTTGGATGATGGAGTGATGTCATCAACCATGGTTGAACTGATCTCCATGAAACCATCTTGGCACATTGCTCTGGCAGAACCATGGAAGCATCTTTGACTGTTCGGGAACAAAAGAATCATAGCAGCTCCTAGGATAGCATGCATACACTAGCAGAATGATGTGGCTGGCATCACTGTGCATTTAAAGAATGAAAACCCTTCCAGTTGATGAGGGCATGTTCAGGTGGGGCCTTTAATGGCATGTGGGTGGCATCAATGGCACCATGTGCTTGGACAAATCCTCCTGCTTGATAACATTCCAGTGCTTGCTCCCCCTGCTCTGATGGGTCCATTGTTCTGAGGCTCCATCTGAACAGGGCGTCTATCACCCGTTTAATACAGTGGTGCACTGCTGATTGATTTATGTGACTTAGATCACTTGAGGCTGCCTGAAAACATCCGGTGGCATAAAAAATTAGGTGACTGACAAGACTGTACAACTGGTAGAAAGCGGCTTCAGGTCTAGTGCCAACAACTGGCCTAACTTGTTGACTGATTATGAGGAAACCACTGCCTTTGGGAAATATCCATTGTTGACTTCCTTGGTCTGAGAAACTTCTGGCCTGAGCACCTACATTTCAGGTGTTGCCTATGTGCATGATGTTGGATTCTCAGAGCTTCCCTCCTTTTTTTCCCCCTATCCTTATCATGCTCTTCCTCAAATCAAAGGAACAATGGAATTTCAAGAGGGAAAACCATTGTTTATTTACAAGGTTATTGTGACTTTGAGATCTTTGCAAATAGCAGCAACTGCTTTTAAATCCAGGTAACTCAGTATTGTAGTGGAGTGGAAATCGCTTCCAGTCTTCAGACTCCTGCTGAATTCTATTTGCTCTTTCCTCTGGCCTTCACCATCCATTCACACCTCTGGGACACCATTGATCCCAACGCCATCCCTTTTATACAGGTGGTGCCCTCTGGGGGTGGGAACTCAGCACAATGACAGAGAAATAGTGGGGACGACAAAGCCACAGCCCTCTGATTTCATCTACATGTGGTGAGGCAGGTTCAGGGCAGGCAGGTCCAGGACATGGCAGAGGAAAATCAAAGCGGCCATTTTTTGGGGCAAAGGATCAGCAGAAAGTCTCCATGCCCCAATTCCCTTGATAGATCTAAATTGGGCAGATTTCACCAGTATAATCCACGCCTGTGCATTGTGCCTCTGATATTCTAGTGGCCTTTTCTTCCGGGACCTTGTTACCTTTTGCGGCACCGAACGGCGCCTGGAATCTGTTTGGTTTTACAATCTCATGGGTAACTTTGCAGACTTTCTTACTATTCTTGCTTCTTTTCCCAATCTTAATCCATTCAATATCCCCATTTCCCTGGTTTCCCTCAGCACTACTCTCCATATTACCACAACCTTGTCCCTGGTTATACTCCATGATGGTTCACTCTCAAGGTCTAATGTTTGCCACTGATCTGTGCTTACTCACTTAACGAGCCTAATATTCACCCTCATAAATTCCCTCCCCTCCATCTGCCCTTGTAAGTTCTTGTACCTCACTGTCTTAAGACCATAAATCTTTAAGCTTATTGATCAGTTTTTGTATCTCATTGCTCCAGGACAATCATTGTAATTAATGTCACTGGAGCAGTCTAGCAGAGAAAGAGTCTACTCTCTCAAAGGTTCACGGGACTTATACAATTGACATTGTTAAGGGCAATTTATGGTTAATCTAATGTTTTGTTCAATAAAAAGAGAGCATACTTTGAATAAAATGTAGTCCTCTCAACTTCTATTCCCCTTTATGCAACAAAGTCAGTGTGAGGCAATAACCAGTAGATGTATTGAATTAATGAGGCATAATCCACGGTGTTTATATTTATGTAATAAAGTCTAATAAGCTACTAGATTTTACTAATTGTTTTATAACAATAAAGTCCTTGGGTGGCCAGTCTAGTTCTAACAATTTCGGCCTTGATTCTTCCATTATTTGTTCTTCAGGTCAAACCCCAAAGCTCACTCAAAGTAGAGAAATGCTTCAATGTGAAAGAAGAAGGATATCTTCTAGTTTACTTGCCTATGAGAAGTACAATGGCACATTGAACTACAGGTCATATAAGTACAGTGAGCAGAAAGTGTGATTATATCGATTGGTATGCATGGGAAAGTATATCACACGCCTCAGCTATTTACTGTTCCAATATTCTAACAAAGGGAACAGCGACATGCAGAGGTATGTTGTGAAGATTAGCGAACGTCATTTGCAAAGGATACACAGAGCTAAAGCAAAAGTAATATTTACCGCACATGGGAATATCATCGCAGTAATCGTATTTTTTTTGTGGATCTGTTGTGTAGCACCATGGACCGTTAACGTCGCCATCTGGATTTCTGCAATACTACATTTAAACAAGAAAATATTAGACCAACAACAACAACAGCTTGCATTTATATAGTGCCTTTAGTATAGTAAATACATTCCAAGGCGCTTCACAGGAGCTTAATCAGACAAAATTGACACCGAGCCTAATAAGGAGACAGTAGATCAGGTGACCAAAAGTTTGGTCAAAGAGGTAGATTTTAAGGCTCGTCTTAAAGGAGGAGAGAAAGGTGGAGAGGCGGAGAGATTTAGGGAGGGAATTCCAGAGCTTAAGGCCGAGGCAGCTCACTCAAACGTAACCAATCTCGTATGCTTGTGGGATCAATTGACTGACAGCAGTAGACAAAACGTTGTTTATATTTATAATTCACTTTGTAACGATTTATCCAACCAGGCAACTCTTTTGCAGATTATCTTATCTTCACTTAGCCATTCAGATTAATTTCTTCTGCTATTGCAAGTAGGATTTGCTGTTTGGTTTCACTATTTTGTCATTGCCATGTTAGGGTGACAATGGAACAGCATTGTATGATGGGAAGCAAAGATGAGGCATGGTTATTGTTTGCATGTCAGCAATTATACAGTACATGATATTGAAATTTATGAATTCCATCCTAGTTTTCTTGTTTTGTAAAAGATGTGTTTGAATTTGATGTCAGGTCTTCCCATCTCACCTCTTTAGTAGAAATGTTGGATCCTCAGAAATATCAATCGGCTCAGGACATTACTAATTACTGAAGTAGTTACTGAGGTCAAGTGTTGAATAGAATTGCAGACCAAAGTAACCTGAATGCCAAAGGTGGGTATTATAAAAAATTTAAACTTTACAAAAAAATACAAACAGGTTGTTTAATAATGGAGGGTGAAATCGGACATGGGCAAAACCTTGCTTTTTGTCGCCTGTTCTAGGATATGCCCGATATTCAATTCTATTGAAGTCAACGCAACTGAATATCGGGCGGGGCGTGTAACGGGCGACCGATGCGATTCCATTTGCTTTGCGTCCCCGCCCATGTCCAATTTCATCCCCCGCTAATCCCTATGGATCTGATCGGGCTGACATATAATTCCTGGGAAATAGCCAGTTCCTGGTCATTTGGTTGCTGTCTGTTTCAGATTCTTGTCAATTTATTGTGGCATGTCTTATACTTTCGGCAAATTTTGGTGGTTTGTGCAAAATGGAGGAATTGGGAGGTTTCTATCCTGACACTCCTGGGGTCCTTTACTGTTCCCATCAAATTCTTTTGTGCATCTTTGAACAGGTTATCAAATGTTAACCAAAGGAGTTTTACATGTCAACTAACAGAGGATATTAAACCCCATCCCCAGTAATAATTATGTATGTATATTCCTTGGCAATTGAATTATAAAACATGCCAAAAACCCTTTTGGACATGGAAGTTTCATCTGCCAGTTTGAGTTACTAGGATCAGTTCTGAGATTTGTCTATACTGGAATTTTAAGATCACTGATATCAATTCTCCCAACCCCCACAATGTTGACCTATCATTCAGTAAGCAGATTTCCTGAATTTGTCCAAATTCAACTCTGTCAGTGGATTGGTCCAAAAAAAACAGATGGTCATCTGCTTATAGAAAAGTTGAAGACTTCTGAAGTGTATATCCATGATCTGATATTTCCCAGTGCATCACAGGAGGTATCCCAGGATTTTCTCTATGCATTTTAATGGTTAGAAAATCACAGGGTGCACACCCACAATTGCCTCCCTTGTTGGGAGTGAGGCATCAAGGCATCAGTCCTCAGGGACCCGCATATCTACCTTTAACCATAGCTCATCTATCATACGACTAAAGCACACCACTGGGCTTCAGTATTCCACTGGTACTCTTATCCCAACTAAAAGCTCTTGCAACAGGAAATGCAAGTTGAAGGAACAAAAAAACTAGGGGAGAGGCCTATAATATAGTGCTTCAAAGCTTAGACTCAGAGCCCTCGAGCATTTTTACTAGCAAGGACCATTCACTGCAAAGTTTGCAAAATGCCGCAGTTTGCCTCTATTGTTGCATCAGTGACAAGAGCCATAAATGCAGGATTAATACTGGATGCATAATGGGAATGGCTACAAGTATTTATTTCCATGCAAAGGGTTAATAGGATACGGTCTGCTGTACCATAAGTGACTATCGAAGCTTACATTCGAGGGAGAATGAGGCAAACCCTCAAAGAAGAAGGATATTAAAAGGTATGGAGAGAGCAGGGAGGTAGGACTCGGGTAGGTCGCTCTAATGTGGAGCTAGCACCGGCACAGACATGATGGGTCGAATGTACCAACATTTCTATGATAAGGCAATCTGCTTTTCAGTCTCCTGTAACCCCTAGTTTTCCCCATCTCCTGCTCTGTGTCTTTTCCCTTTGAGGGGGTGCTCCAGAAATACAGGGTGCTCTATAAGTACAGGGTGGTGGCTGTGATAGAAAAGGATAGGCCAGAATGGAACAAATGAAATGCAATCTCTGAAACATTACACGATCTCAGCCGAGGACTTGTTTCTGCAGGCCATACGGCCAACTTACATTTCTATCCAGTCCAGCATCGGGGTGTGTTTGAGGAGTGTAGCTGCTATGAAAATGGGGGGTCATCGATGACCAAGCTTGGCATGTCCTGCCACTTGATGTGGTTGCTCTTGGCCCGCGATATGACATTCCATTATTTATTAGGCAATCTGGCAAAATATAATCAACACAGAGGAAAGAATGACTTCCATCTCTTGCATCACAGCATCTCTGAGGTAAGGGGGTCATTGTTGCACCAAGAGACCAAGAAAATATAATACACAGCTATGTTTCTTTTCATTTAGAAGGGTTTAAATCGGGACAGTGTGGAACAGTGGAATGTAGGTTTGCACATATGGCTCCTCGGAGATCGAGCTCCGAGTCCCAGCTGGCCTGTCAGAGGGAGGGGAGTGAGAATCAGAGCATAAGTCGCAAAGGGCCCATTTTGTTCACTTGTGGGTCAAGAGGGTCAATGGCAGAGACCCAGGAGCAGGTCACGTGCCTGCCCTCTCAGTTTGGGAATAGAGCATAGGGGAAACCTAAAGGGAGGGAGTAGACAATAAATCAATACAATAAATAAAGGTCAAACATACCAACTAGACCCACAGGATATGAGTCAAATATATCTGTTTCCACAAGCACCAGTGTTTTTTTATTGTTCCTTGTAAACATGGTGAAATTGCTATAAAATGTACACACATGACCTGTTGGAACGTGTCCCGTGCACTCTTCTGGTGCATTGCAGACTAGCCCAGATGCTTTAATTTTGCTGTAATTGTGTTATATTTACAATACTCATTATCATTTCACTCATCATGTAAACTGGAAGGGTAGGCATAGCTAGGTATCGCTGTCAGTTAAAAACAAAAACAGGTTATCTTACTTTCAGAGCCAAGTATTTGTTTTAACCGTAGTATTACCATGGCAAAAGAACCAAGGGGGAAATGAGGAGACATTTTGTTATGCAGCAACTTGTTATGATAGGGAATGCATTGCCTGAAAGGGTGGTGGAAGTGATCCTATGGTAACTTTCAAAAGGGAACTGGACATATTCTTGAAATGGAAAAATTTGCAGGGCTATGGGGAAAGAGAAGGGGAGTGGAACTAATTGGATAGCTCTTTCAAAGAGTCAGCACAGGCACGACGAGCCGAGTGGCCTCCTTCTATGATTCTATTCTTAAGCCATTTTATTTTAGAGTTTAAGTATTCTTTGTATTATTGCAAGTGCTGTACCTGATATTGTACAATGTGTGGAGATCATCTAATGGACCAGTGAGTTATGCTTGAAGTTCCTGTACACCTTCACTGAACCAAGACCAGAATGTCTTGTAACAGAAAACATCCATACAAGAGCATTTTAAGTTTTTTTAAACCACCCACTCTTGACACATGTGCTGGTTGACATATTTATTGTTGGAAGCTTTTTTTTTATTTTGTGGATTCGATCACATTTCTAATAAGAAAGCCTGTGGGGTAAATTTTATGAGGGAGGCCTTACTGGGGGAGGAGGGGGGAAATGGTTGGTATAATTGGTAGCTCTACTGGCCAACCCCCAGACAGGGAGAGGGTCAGAACTCAAATTACCAACTTTCTGTCCAGCTGCAGGAGAACAGGAAAGAAAAGCACATGTTCAAAGCCAGTTGGTAAGATTTGCTGAGAGAGGCAGGGAAGGACTGAAGTTGACTAACAGGGACAGTGTGGCATGTTGCATTGTTTTCTTTTGTTACATGGAGGGGCTGAAATGAAGTTGTTTCCAATAATGATTACTCTGTACATTTACAGGCTGACTGCAAAATAAATCAACTTAACAAATCAAATTTGGCCTCATCTCATTAAATGGTCAATCAATCTAATTTTTAGAAGATTGGAGAACCACACATGAGGACATGTATGAAGATTGTAATATCCATTTCATGTAACAAGGGGGCCTCATTATTATGCTCCCGGGTCATGCAGTTATATAACTAGATATTGGGCGGTTTGGGAAAACTCCTTATCGTAAAGAAGGCAGGTCCACTTATGAGAGTGCCCACTGATGCTAAACCCAAGAGAAGATCTAGAGTAGAACTGAAATTTAAGCAATGGCCAAGTTCAAGTATTGATGGTTTAATTTCAATAAGATATTAGTGCTTGCAAAGTACATCTACTTTTGTCTATGTCTGCTATTGTGACATCTACAATGTTAGTTTATGTCGCATTTACTTCTTTAAGTGTATTTCACCTGAAATAGATTCAACTTTAGTTGTACTTTAAGTACTTTCATGATAATATTGTACAGTGTTGATTCTAAGCTTTAGCTGTTATAGTAGTTGATGGAATAGTGCCTTAAAATTGAAGTCATTCTCAACAATTTTATAAATGCAGACTCAATGTAATAGAGAACTGATGTAACTAATTATTTAAGCAGGTTTGTTGGTCAGTTAAAAAGTGTCCAGATGAGTTTTTTTTTGAAGAAATGCTGCAATCTTTCATAGTTTGTTGTAATACAATGACAATGCTTTTGTAATGACTGGATATATTCCTTGCCAATGAGGTTACTTTTAATTACCTGGTTCACCAGCAGATACTTCAGGTGCCTCACTGCCTTCTACTGGCGCCTCAGGTACAGAAGTGATAACAGGGGATTGAGTTTGTACGATGTCACACTTTGGAATCCTGCAGTATTCCCATCGGACTGAGGGATCAGTTGTGTAACACCAGGGCATCCTATCAAAATCAGGATTTCTACAAAGATTGTCAACCAGTCCCCTGTAGATTGAAAGTAAAAAAGAATCAACAATCTCTCAGGACCAGTTTACTGCCTGCCCTGTCCTAGAGGAAAACCTTTCAACACTTCAATCTTTTTATGGTGTTTATCGTGAAAGGCTAGTATTTCCCTAGGCATCATTTTGAAGGTGATGCCGTTCCTTAAGGTGTTTGATTTTGAGGCATACTTAACAGATCTTACATATAGCACTTATCCATAAAGAAATAGAATTGGAATTTCTTTCATGGTAGAGTATTTTGCATTTGAATGGATGGAATTGTCAGACAAAATGAACTGAGGATGAGACAGTGACTGTGTTGTCATCCATACAATAAGGAAAGATCACGTGAATCTAGAAAATGCTTTGATCCCACAATTTCCCATAAACGCTTATTCACCGATCACTGTCACTTCATATGAGCCACCACTAGCAAAACTCCAGTTTTCCAATGCAGTCGAGAATTAATTCATCAGCAGTTACATATATTTTGTATTATCTGTTCTGGGGTGTCGCTGGCAAGGCCAGCATTTATTTCCCACCCCTTATTGCCCTTGAGAAGGTGGTGATGGGCCTTCCTCTTGAGCCGCTGCAGTCCGTTTGGTGAAGGCACTCCCATAATGCTATTGGGTAGGGAGTTCCAGGATTTTGACCCAGCGACCATGAAGGAACGGCATATATGTCCAAGTCGGGATGGTGAGTGACTTGGAGGGGAACTTGGAGGTGATGTGTTCCCATGCACTTGCTGTCCTTGTCCTTCTAAGTGGTAGAGGTCGCAGGTTTGGGAGGTGCTGTCCTGATGCAGTTTTGAAGGTATTTCAATGGCTTCTAATTAGATTGTTTGATAGTAAGAATATTCCAAATTTGTACAAAAAATTCTCAGTAACAAGAAGGTAGAAAGAAAAACACAAGGAGAGAGATGATGAGAACACATGAATGGAGAGAAATGAAGAATGTACAAGAGACAGTAAATGAGAGAGTACAAGGGGAGAGATGTTGAGAAAAAGGGTAGTGAAATTCCTTTGTGCACTCAAGATAATGTACACAGTGACTGGGTGTTAATGTACAACAGTATTAATGGAGTGTTGGCACAATTTTGACCATGCTCCGAAAGTTCCTTTGGGGAGTACTCTGGAGTAACGCATATTAATACATAGACTCTGTTTTACTGATTTTTGGCTTGTTAAAGATTCAGCAAGTACCATTAAAGACAAAACATGGAGATTTGTAGCACTCTCGCCTCCGAGTCAGAAGGTTGCGGTTTCAAGTCCCCCTCCAGAGACTTGAGCACATAATCTAGGCTGACACTTCAGTACAGTACTGAGGGAGTACTGCACTGTTGGAGGTGGCATCTTTCAAATGAGACATTAAACCAAGGCCCTGTCTGCTCTCTCAGGTGCATGTACACGATCCATGGCACTCTTTGAAGAGCAGGGGAGTTCTCTCTGGTATCCTGGCCAATATTTAATCCTTCAACCAACATCACTAAAACAGATTATCTGGTCATTATCTTATTGCTGTTTGTGGGATCTTGCTGTGTGCAAATTGGCTGCTGCATTTCCTACATTACAACAGTGACTACGCTTCAAAAGTACTTAATTGGCTGTAAAGTGCTTTGGGACATCCTGAGGTTGTGAAAGGTGCTATAGAAATGCAAGTCTTTATTTCTTTCTTTGTGTCTGTGATCAGTTAGGTACAAAATCGGCCTATTGATGCTTGCCATGTACATACGCATTAGGAAAATTGCGCGATGTCTTCTCATGCCTATGTGGCGTCATGGAATCCCATTCCTGGCATCTTTTTCCTGACAGTGTCACAGATGTAGTCCCACGATAGTTAGCGCCGTTTCCACTATAACAATCAGTAGGTCCACCATCATTCGTCGGCACTGAAAAGTAAACAGTGTACACGATTTTGAGGATCATTTTGATCTAAAAATTCACAATCTTCTGTTATTTACTAGTATCCCAAGTTAACTTTCCCTATCCAGTAATTGTGCATTAAAGGATAGTAATTCTGTGGTTTGTTATTAATCGATCAGTTATTAATCTTTGTCCACCCTCCTAACCTTGTTCCTGGTAGTAAATGTTTCCAAGGCATTTTGATGTATTGTCCTGGCATTAAAAGCATTTTATTTTTTATTTGTTAAGCAGCAATTTACATCGAACGTGCAGTTTTACTCAGGGTTTACTTCATTTCCGCGTTCCATTTGAAGTCTTGTTAAAAGCACCAGTGGGAGAGGGAGCGGAGTTCCAACAGCAAGCAGAGGAGTAGATGTAGAGTGAAAGAGGGGCCTTTCGGTGAACTCTCCATCATGAGTCTTGCATTAAGTCTCTCCGTGATAAATATTTTGGAGGAGGAACAGCAGAGCAATAGTGAGAGACTGGAGCGCGGGAAGTGTGAAAACCATGAGGTAGACATACATTATTATGACACATCCGAAGTGGAAGAATGAACTATAGAGGTAATTTTGTGAAGCTTTGTTGGCGGAAAGCACAGGTCTGAAAACTTTGGCTAAAGTGTTATCTCCAACCCAGTTGCACAATGTCACAATCTTTTACCGACTCACAGACTGTGCTTCTTCAACTAGCAAGATCTCAAAACACCTTTCTCTGCTTGCAGGACAAGACGGTGCATAATATAAGGGGACAGATGGAAGAGATTACAACCCGTTGACTCCCGTGGACATCCTTGTCTATAAGACAACAACAACAACTTGCATTTATATTGTAAATATATACCACTAGGTATATAATGCAGTAAAACATCCCAAGGAGCTTCACAGGAGCAATTAGCAAACAAAATTTGACACCGAGACACATAAGGAGATATTAGGACAGGTGACCAAAAGCTTGGTCAAAGAGATAGATTTTAAGGAGTGTCTTAAATGAGGAGAGAGAGGTGGAGAGGCAGAGAGATTTAGGGAGGGAATTCCAGAGTTTAAAGTCTAGGCAGCTGAATGTTCATCCACCAATGGCGTAGCAATGGAAATTGGGGATGCGCAAGAGGCCAGAATTGGAGGAGTGCAGAGATCTCAGAGGGTAGTGGGACTGAAGGAAGTTACAGAGATAATGAGGAGAGAGGCCATGGAGGAATTTGAAAATAAGGATGAGAATATTAAAATCAAGGCTATGTCGGACCAGGAAACAATTTAGGCCAGCGAGCACCGGGGCGGTGGGCGAACAGGAATTGGTGAGTGTTAGGATACGGGCAGCAAAGTTCTGGATGAGTTCAAGTTTATAGAGAGTGGAAGGGTGGGAGGCCGGCAAGGAGAGCAATGGAATAGTTGAGTCTAGAGGTGACAAAGACATGGATGACCAGTCAAAGAGTGGGGCAAGATGAAGCCAAATGCTTTCCCCAAGCAGTAAAATCCTGCTGTTATGTCTTATCCCTCTTCTCACTCATACACAGGCATTACCAGTTCTTGGCTGGGGCAGAATTTGCATCATATAGAAGGTAAGTGAATTAACAGATACATGGTCAATGTGATCTCCTGGACTGGTTTCGATCGTCTGACGGGCTCGGAGCGGAATTTTCCATTTATTTTTTCGTGGTTGCGGGAGCAGGGTAGGATGTGTTTAGTCGTGGTGCTCCAGCCATCATGAGTGTGGAGCAGGCTTGATGAACCAGCTGGTCTTTTCCTGCCCATCATTTTCATATGTTCGTATTCACACAACCCCAAAACCATCATACAGATATCTTGTAAAGCAAGTTCTATTTCCAAGTATCTCTTGTACTCAGCATTCTGATCTATGTTCCTGTCATTGTACTCTGCCAGTGGCGAGAACGAGTGAGCACCTCACAGCAGCCTGTGTCCTTCAAGAAAGAAAGAAAGAAAGAAACCACAGAGTATTGCAGTGTGCAGGTAAAAAGGAACAAGTGGTGTTGCCAGAGGAGGACCAGGGACCATATGGTCCAGATGGCCACATGGATGCCATCAATGACTGCTGTGATGAAGTGTACGTGCACTCCAGAAGCTATAGGGAGCAAGGACTATGGGGGAGTGGATGGTGGCAAGCCATCTGGGCTCCAAAATAAGTGGTCACGAGTGTCCTTGATTAAACAAGCAAGCAAGGCGGTTTATATCAAGCAAATGTTATAGATTAGGGGTAAACTGTCAGGATAGAGGAACATAGGTTTCATCAGTCTGGGACAAGTTCGAAGTAACTTGTCCCACATTTTTGAGATATTTACCAGCCTGTATTTTTCAAATCAATGAGTATCTCTGTAATCTTAACAGAGAGATTGTCAGACCTCCATAGTTGGCTTCCATTGATGTTAGAAAAGAAAGAAAAACCTGTTGTGTAAGAATATTACACGTATCATAATGGAACAGTTATAAACTATTTATTATTTTCTGCTACACTAAGCTCAGCAACTACAGTAAAAATATATGTTGTTACTGCTACTATTTAGGAACATTAGGAACAGGAGTAGGCCATTCAGTCCCTCGAGCCTGCTCTACCATTCAATTAGATTAGCTGCTGATCTGTACCTCAACTCCATTTACCCACCTTAGCTCCATATCCCTTGATGATCTTACCCAATAAAAATCTATCGATCTCAGGCTTGAAAGCTCCAATTGTCCCAGCGTCCACAGCCTTTGGGGGAGAGAATTCCATATTTCTACTACCCTTTTTGTGAAAAAAGTGCTTCCTGATTTTTAACAAATAGTTTCCCTGTAGCTACCCTATTGAATCCTTTTAACATTTAAAACATCTCGATCAGATCACCCCTCAATCTTCAATACTCAAGGGAATACAAATTATGTCCTCATAATTTAAACCTCTAAGCCCCAGTACTTATTCTTTTACAGTTTAATACATTTGTTTAGCAGTTAGGTCCCGAAACTCAGCAGGGAAACGCCATAAATGGCCATTTATCCTGTTTCCCTGAGAGTTCTACTAGGTACCCGTCGGAGTTCTGACAGAATTCTCCAAGGAATTTCAGGGCCTTAAAGTCTATCAATGTCTGGTGTAGTGTTATTCTGCCACCTTCCAAAAATGAGGAGGATGACATGAGGGCACCAGATAGAGCAGTAGCTGAACTAAACTGAAAAGAATTCCCTTGCATCATTCCAAGATGTCAGGCTAGGCTTAGTGGTAGCACTCTTGCCTCTGAGTCAGAAGGCTGTGGGTTCAAGTCCTGCCTTAGAGACTTGAGTACATAATCCAGGCTGATACTCCAGTGCAGTACTGTTGGCTAGTGCCTTCCTTTAAATGAGATGTTAAACCAAGGCAGCTCTCTTGGGAGGATGTAAAAGCTCCCATAGCACTATTTGAAGAGGAGTTCTCCCCAGTGTCTTGGCTAATATTTATCTCTCAATCAACATCACTAAAGCAGATTAACTGAACATTATCTCATTGCTGCTTGTGGGATCTTGCTGTGCACAAATTGGCTGCCCCATTTCCTACATTATAACAGTGACTACACTTTAACAGCATTTCATCGGCTGTAAAGTGCTTTGGGATGTCCTGAGGTCATTAAAGGCGCTATATAAATGTGTGTATAATAAGTTCTTGCCATTCCCTGGTCATTAGATGAATTTATCTAGAATTTTTAAGCTGGTAAACCTGTTAAAAAAACATATGGGATCCTAGGCTTTATATAAAGCGGCATAGAGTACAAAAGCAAAGAAGTGATGGTCAACCTTTAAAGGTCACTGGTTAGACCTCAGCTAAAGGATTATGTCCAATTCTGGGCACCACACTTTAGGAAGGATGTCAAGGCCTTGGAGAAGGTGCAGAGGAGATTTACCAGAATGGTACCAGGGATGAGGCAATTCAGTTACGTGGAGAGACTGGAGAAGCTGGGATTGTTCTCCTTAGAGCAGAGAAGGTTGAAGGGAGATTGAATAGAGGTGTTGAAAATTATGAGAGGTTTTGATAGAGTAGATAGGAAGAAACTGTTTCCTGAGGGTCGGTAACAATAGGACACAGATTTTAAGATAATTGACAGAAAAGCCAGGGGGGAGACGAGGAGAAATTTTTTTACTCTTGTTAAGATCTGGAATGCACTGCCTGAAAGGATGGATGGAAGCAGATTCAGCAGTAACTTTCAAAAGGGAATTGAATATATACTTGAAAAGGAAAAATTTGCAGGGGTATGGGGAAATAGCAGGGGAGTAGGACTAATTGGATAGCTCTTTCAAAGAGCCGGCACAGGCACGATGGGCCGAATGGCCTCCTTCTGTGCTGTATAATTCTATGATTCTACATTTGTGAAGGTGAAAATGCTCTCTGGGACCACAGGGAGCTCAGCTACAAAACTCGTCTAAGATATCTAGAGTATAAAGGAACACAGGTGAGTTCCACATGGAGTTGCATAGTTACATAGGCCTTGATATTAACTCAGAGCCAGGAAGAGAGCAGCGGGCACGATTTTCAGACGGGAAACCCAGAAGTATGTATTTCTTGCATGTCATGACGATTTTCAGGTTACGACGTCTTTAGAAGGGGAGAGATCAGAGTCTTCGGGGTTTGTCTGGGGGAAGTCGGGGAGAGATCAGAGTCTTTGGGGTTTATATGGGGGAGGTCGGGGAGAGATCAGAGTCTTTGGGTTTGGATGGGGGAGGTCGGGGAGAGATCAGAGTCTTTGGGTTTGGATGGGGGAGGTCGGGGAGAGATCAGAGTCTTTGGGTTTGGATGGGGGAGGTCGGGGAGAGATCAGAGTCTTTGGGTTTGGATGGGGGAGGTCGGGGAGAGACCAGAGTCTTTGGGTTTGGATGGGGGAGGTCGGGGAGAGACCAGAGTCTTTGGGTTTGGATGGGGGAGGTCGGGGAGAGACCAGAGTCTTCGGGTTTGGATGGGGGAGGTTGGGCAGAGACCAGAGTCTTTGGGTTTGGATGGGGGAGGTCGGGGAGAGACCAGAGTCTTCGGGTTTGGATGGGGGAGGTCGGAGAGAGATCAGAGTCTTCGGGTTTGGATGGGGGAGGTCGGAGAGAGATCAGAGTCTTCGGGTTTGGATGGGGGAAGTCGGGGAGAGATCAGAGTCTTCGGGTTTGGATGGGGGAGGTCGGGGAGAGATCAGAGTCTTTGGGTTTGGATGGGGGAGGTCGGGGAGAGATCAGAGTCTTTGGGTTTGGATGGGGGAGGTCGGGGAGAGACCAGAGTCTTTGGGTTTGGATGGGGGAGGTCGGGGAGAGACCAGAGTCTTTGGGTTTGGATGGGGGAGGTCGGGGAGAGACCAGAGTCTTTGGGTTTGGATGGGGGAGGTCGGAGAGAGATCAGAGTCTTCGGGTTTGGATGGGGGAGGTCGGGGAGAGATCAGAGTCTTCGGGTTTGTATGGGGGGGGGTGGGCAATCATGGGGGGAGTGGGAGAAGACAGACATTGAGGGGGGGGCGTCTGCCGATTGCGGAGTGTTTAAAATGTAAGTTTGGTGAGCTGCGGGAAGCACTCCTGCTCCTCCTGGCCCACAAAACAGTGCAATAAAGGCATTTACCTCATGGAGCCGGCCTTTCTCGCCTCTGTTTCACTGGCGAGATTCACAGACCCTGGGAAACATGTTCTGGAGGCATTAAATTTGAAGGTCTCTTAAAAACAACTTAAAAATACCTAATTGACGTCTCATAATTCCGTTAATTGCTCCGATATCTACCCCCCCCCCCATTAATTAGGGACCCACCTCCGGCGAGTAGGTTGCTCTCACGGATCCAAACACACCTCCGTTAAAACCGGAAATGGGCGCTTTGGAGCCAGGTTGTGGTCGAGCTGGAAAAATCATTCATTTTAACTTCCCACCCGCCCCCGACCCAACCGTTCTTGGGGGTTAAAGTTTCTCTCCTAGAGTCCTAACTGGTTGATGCAAGCTTTGTGCTCCATACGAGCCTCCTCCCTCTCCTCTTCATCTACCCCTATCAGCATACCCTTCTATTCCTTTCTCCCTCATGTGCTTATCTGGCTTCCCCTTAAATGCATCTATGCTATTTTCCTCCAGTGTTCCTTGTGGTAGCAAGTTCCACATTCTTAACACTCTCTGGGTAAAGAAGTTTCTCCTGAATTCCCTATTGGATTTATTAGTGACTATCTTATATTTTTGACCTCTAGTTTTGGACTCCCCCACAAGTGGAAACTTTTGCTCCACATCTACCTTATCAAACCCTTCGTTATATTAAAGACCTCTATCAGGTCACCCCTCAGCCTTCTGTTTTCTAGAGTTAAGTGCCCCAGCCTATTCAGCCTTTCCTGATATCTCAGTTCTGGTATCATCTTTGTGAATCTTTTTTGCAACTTCTCCAATGCCTCTATATCCTTTTTATAATATGGAGACCAGAACTGTGCACAGTATGCTAAGTGTGGTCTAACCAAGGTTCTATACAAGTTTACCATAACTTCTCTGCTTTTCAATTCTATCCCTCCAGAAATGAACCTTAGTGCTCGGATGACTTTTTTATGGCCTTATTAACCCTGCGTCGCTACTTTTAGTGATTTGTGTACCTGTACCCCCAGATCCCTCTGCTCCTCTACCCCATTTAGACTCTTATTATCCAAG
Organism: Heptranchias perlo; assembly: GCF_035084215.1. NCBI lineage: Eukaryota > Metazoa > Chordata > Chondrichthyes > Hexanchiformes > Hexanchidae > Heptranchias > Heptranchias perlo. The sequence continues at coordinate 67,725,732 of NC_090332.1, forward strand.
CTGTATGTGGCCTCCTTATTCTTCCTACCAAAATGCACCACTTCACATTTAACTCGGTTGAATTTCATTTGCCAATTACATGCCCATTCTGCAAGTTTATTAATGCCTTCCTGTATTTTGTCGCATTCTTCTTTGTATTAATTACACCTCCCAATTTGGTATCGTCCGTAAATTTTGAAATTGTACTTCTGATTCCCGAGTCCAGTTAATGTAAATTGTGAACAATAGTGGTCCTAGCACTGATCCCTGTGGAACACCACTTCCACCTTTTGCCAGTCTGAGTAACTACCCTTAATCCCTACTCTCTGTTTTCTGTTTTACAGCCAGCTTGCTATCCATTCTGCTATCTGTCCCCTGACTCCACATGCTCTGACCTCAGTCATGATCTCCAATGTGGTACCTTATCAAAGGCCTTTTGAAACTCCAAATATATTACATTTACTGCATTACCCTTGTCTACACTTTCTGTTACACAGACACTGAAGACATACAAAAGAGTGGACAGATTGAAGGGATGATACAGACACCTGTGAGAAGAATGTGTCACATACAGAGAGAGGGTGAGTCAGAGAGCAACACAAATAATTAGAATGGGAAAGAAGGAGAGACAGTTACAGAAACAAATTTATATCTATTTTTTGTCTCTGAGTAATGTCCTGGGAGATTAACTATATCATGTGTTACATACTGTAATGCTCCTGTCATGAGAAAACTGCATCACCTCGGATTCACTGAGCAATGCCATGGGGGATCTGCTAGTAACGATTATTTGGACCAATGGACAAAGTACAAACAGTTTAGCGGAGGCTTACTTTAGGGCTCAATAGAAAGAAGCAGAACATTACCTGGGAATTGTGGTATTCTCACCTGGTTGCAGAATGCCGCACTTTCGCACTTGGCAATATTCCCATCTTGTTTCTGGGTCAGTGGTGTAACACCAGGGCTCCTTTTCATTATCAGGATTTCTGCAGTAATTATCTTCTAGTCCTCTGAAATGGGCAAAACAGCAGTTTGGTTGTCCATCAGAAAGAAATATTGCAGTGCTCTGAGTGTGTGACTGGCTTCATCTCATGAATAGAACATATGGAAGTATGGACAGTATGAACCCCGGTCGGAATTGGCACGGCTCCACACAACTTGGCACAAATCGGCAATGTTACTCAGACAGCCTAGAAGAATGGCTTAACCCTGCCCCATTCATCAGGGATGATGTCAGGAAGCACATCTTCATGCAAAGGGTAGTGGAAATCTGGAACTCTCTCTCCCAAAAAACTGTTGAGGCTAGGTCAATTGAAAATTTAAAAACTGAGATTGATAGATTTTTCTTAGGTGATGGTATTACGGAATATGGAAACAAGATGAGTAAATGGTGCTAAGATATAGATCAGCCATGATCTAATTGAATGGCGGAACAGGCTCGAGGGACTGAATGACCTACTCATGTTCTATGTTCATTGGTGACCAATTTTGTAGAGAGGTCCTTAAACAGGTGTTAGCCTCCTCATTAAAATATTTAAGGGCCCAAACGTCTGTTTTAGGAGTCCGCTCGGGACGCCTATAAAATGGTCCCCATGAATGTAGCAGTGGGACCAGCACCTTTGCAGATTGGGCGCGGAACGTCCCACTGCTAAATTGCTATGTTTTGTGCCTATTTTACCCCAGGGTTTTTTCTCTATAGCTGAGAAGGATAAGGAATTACTTGATAGTGGTATTTCAGATTTATGAAGGGTTAGGATAAGGTAAATAATGATAGATTATTTCCCTTGGTGAATGACATATTAACAAGAGAGCACAAATTTAAGATAATCACAAAGAATTTAAGGGGAGGTTATATAAAAAAGAAATGTCTTTACACAGCGAGAACTTGGAATGTAGAACTCAGTCACAAACTGTTGTCGAAACAGAATCGATAAATTCTTTTAAAGGGCTATTAGATAGTTGCTTATAAAAGAGCATTTTTGTAAGGAAAGAGGTTAACATCCCTTGAGCATTGTGAATTTAAAACATACTGGACCTTTGGACAATATACCTGGATTGAGGAAAGTTGCCCCTTTGCAATATTTGAATAGAACCAATTTAAGACAACATGCGGTAAGGCTTCCAGAGGTTTCTTTGGTTTGCAAGACATGATTGATGAGAAAGAAAGGGAGTACCATGGGAAACAAGGGAGTCACATTCCACAGAACTGATATCAGATAAAGTAGCTAAAAACCTACTAAAGCAGCCATTGTAAAACCACGCAAAGCCATGAGAAAGGGACAGGTCACCATGGCAACACTGATAACGGGGGCCTGCCACATTCCACGATGTCTGGAAAACACATGCGGCCATTGCACCTGTTCACAAGTGAGATAACAGTCAATCATTGAGGTCTAGTCATGGCTGAAGCCTGACAACAAGAGATGATTGACCAAAATGACATTATCCCTAATTCATTGACGCCCCAAAGGGCAAAAACTGTGGTCCAAAACTAACTTACCTTGGACGCCGCTCCGTAATGGCGTCCGTCCCAACCACTGTCGAATCCATCGGAGCAAGTTCGCGAATGCGCACAAGCGCATTAAAACCCGTAAATCACGAACTTGCTCTGATTGGTTCAACAGCATTTTGACAGTCCTGAATTAAAGGGCCAACCATGGCACAATCATAAACAATCAAACACAATCACCAAACAATCGTAAACTTACCCATCTACCCAGCTGGAACAAAGATACTTATACCACGAGAAGGTACCAGCCCTACACTACCTTTTTAAAAACGTGATGACTTATAAAGACTGCAAAACAACAAAAAATTAAATTTTAAATATGCAGAATGTCTCATTATAATTATTTTAGTATTTTTTGATCTTAAAAAAATTATTAAAAAATAAAAATATAATTTTTTTAACTTTTAACTTCTGTATGTTTAAGTAAATTAAATCATTTCCTTGCAATTTTATAATAAGGTAAGTTACATTTTTATTTAGACTAACATAGGGAATGTCACTTTAAATTTATGAGTTTAACTTGCCTGCTTGTGGCCGGGGCTTGCAGTCCCACAGTGTTTCCATACACACACGGCCTGCACTGATATCGGAACACCCCACTGAGGAAGATCTCAGAATACAGCAAATTTATGTTGTGGACCATGCAGTAAGTACATTCGTACTTTTTATCTGCAGGAGGTACGGAGAGCCTTGGCACGCACACGGTGGCAGCAAGTTCCGACCCAATATAAAAAGACGTCGGGACAGAATTGGTACTGCAGTCAGGTGGAAGCCTAACAAAGCTTACCTACAGGAGGGACTTCCAACAACAAGACTTCAAAAGCTTTGAAAGACTTGATCAATCTTAATGGGCCTTAAAGCAGAAATCCTTGGTTTCAAGGTGATCTTCGGTTTTAAGGTGATAATATTACTTGATTTGCTTGTGCTTGTTTAAGTGTAGAGCACGGTTACATGCATTGCTTGGTTTTGCTTCATGCTTGTGTGAATTATAACATCATTAAATAATCACTTTTGATTAATGAAACTACCGTCAGTGGGGATTTTCTTTGTCTGATTATTCGTTTAAGAACCATTGGAAATTTCTTACATTGGCACCCAAAAGGGTCCAGACAAAGGAAGTGTGAAAGAGACAAAGAGGGTTAAAAAATTATGTCCAACCTCTGGGCAGAGAACAGGGCTTTCTGTACAGAGGCATTGGAGGGTATAGCAGGTAGGGTAAAGAACGAATACTGTGACCAACACTTAGACAGAGAACAGGGCTCTCTGGGCAGAAGTGGGTGGTCTATATACTGGAGCCATGTTTAGACAGAAAACAGGGTCTTCTGGGCAGAAGTGGGTGGTCTATATACTGTGTCCAACGTTTAGACAGAAAACAGGGTTCTCTGGGCAGAAGTGGGTGGTCTATATACTGTGTCCAACGTTTAGACAGAAAACAGGGTCTTCTGGGCAGAAGTGGGTGGACTATATACTGTGTCCAACGTTTAGACAGAAAACAGGGTCTTCTGGGCAGAAGTGGGTGGTCTATATACTGTGTCCAACGTTTAGACAGAAAACAGGGCTCTCTGGGCAGAAGTGGGTGGACTATATACTGTGTCCAACGTTTAGACAGAAAACAGGGCTCTCTGGGCAGAAGTGGGTGGTCTATATACTGTGTCCAACGTTTAGACAGAAAACAGGGCTCTCTGGGCAGAAGTGGGTGGACTATATACTGTGTCCAACGTTTAGACAGAAAATGGTCTTCTGGGCAGGGACGGGTGGCAGGTATAAAAAAAGAATGTGACAAGAAAGGCAAGGGTTAGAAACAGAGGAATCTAATCTAAAGATGGATTTGGAATAGGTAACGAAACAATTGGGAAGGACACTTGATGATGAGAATGAGATGTTCAGTGAAAAGGAAAAATCTGAGGTGTAAACATGCTGTAAAGGGATGCATAATGCAAGTTACAGATTTGAGACCAGCAGTGAAAGAGGCGACTGGTCCCTCAGTACCCCCTTCCCCTTTTACTCTACATTGTTGCACCCCTCCCATATACCAAAGAAGAAGAGGGAAAGAAATTGTGCAGGAGGACGAGGAGGTAAAGATGAGTCCTTTCACAGTGGCTGCAAAGGAATTATGTAAAAATCAGATGCAAAGTATATCCAGGAGAATATAGGAACTTGTACTGTATTAATTAAAATATGTCAGACTTTTTGTGAGGTGGAGACTAAGATAAAGAAACCAGTAAAGGAGAAGAAAATGAAAGAGGAGGATTGGAAAGCAGAAGTCTTGTTGTTTCAGCCACAAGAGTTAGGGAGGTTGAGAGAGGAAGTTCGGAAGGGTAGGTTGAAAGGTAAGGAAGAAAGAAGAACAAAAATAAAGATGGAGGGATCCTCACCACACCAGGCTTGGGCGAGCACACAGATTGTGAGCTTGAGACTTTGAGTCGGTACAAAATGGGGTTATGTCACAAACATCGGAAATTGAAATTTGGTTTAAGTAAAAAAAAAGGGGAGTTTATGATGGAATCAAGAAGGAGAAAGGTAGTGGATCATAAGCTACAGGATGTGATATTTTGTTTTCAGTGTACTGTCTCTTCAAAAAGCCTGTCCTCATTGTGAATGCTTTCTTTTCGCTGTTGCGGGCTACGGCCCCTTTTTAATTATTGTCAAGTGTTTTCCTCTTTTGTGTAATGTTACAAAGATTTTGTTTAGCAGTGAAAGCAGTTATTTCCAGTATTTTTCACTTTTTGGAAAGGTGTGCCTAAAGAAGAATGAAACGATAGATGATGTAATTTATCGGGTTTTAGTAAGCACGAGTTATATTGATAATTTTATCTATTCTGTCTTGTGTTTAATTTTGACATTGCTAAATTAAAATGAGAGTTATTGAGGTTAACTAACCTATCAAATTGTGATAACCAGACTTTCATTGTGGCCACAGTAAAATTCGGGTTCTTATAAAAAACGTGAGAGTCTTAAATTCCGGACATGAGGTTACCACGTATGAAAATTAATCTGATTGGAGTTGTGTCCAGTATTGGTGAGTGTGAATTGATGTATTTGAAGTTGTGTCCAGTATTGGTGAGTGTGAATTGATGTATTTGAAGTTGTGTTGAGTATTGGTGAGTGTGAATTGATGTATTTGAAGTTGTGTTGAGTATTGGTGAGTGTGAATTGATGTATTTGAAGTTGTGTCCAGTATTGGTGAGTGTGAATTGATGTATTTGAAGTTGTGTCCAGTATTGGTGAGTGTGAATTGATATATTTGAAGTTGTGTTGAGTATTGGTGAGTGTGAATTGATGTATTTGAAGTTGTGTTGAGTATTGGTGAGTGTGAATTGATGTATTCGAAGTTGTGTCCAGTATTGGTGAGTGTGAATTGATGTATTTGAAGTTGTGTTGAGTATTGGTGAGTGTGAATTGATGTATTTGAAGTTGTGTTGAGTATTGGTGAGTGTGAATTGATGTATTTGAAGTTGTGTTGAGTATTGGTGAGTGTGAATTGATGTATTTGAAGTTGTGTCCAGTATTGGTGAGTGTGAATTGATGTATTTGAAGTTGTGTCCAGTATTGGTGAGTGTGAATTGATGTATTTGAAGTTGTGTCCAGTATTGGTGAGTGTGAATTGATGTATTTGAAGTTGTGTTGAGTATTGGTGAGTGTGAATTGATGTATTTGAAGTTGTGTCCAGTATTGGTGAGTGTGAATTGATGTATTTGAAGTTGTGTCCAGTATTGGTGAGTGTGAATTGATGTATTTGAAGTTGTGTCTAGTATAGGTGAGTGTGAATTGATGTATTTGAAGTTGTGTCCAGTATTGGTGAGTGTGAATTGATGTATTTGAAGTTGTGTCCAGTATTGGTGAGTGTGAATTGATGTATTTGAAGTTGTGTCCAGTATTGGTGAGTGTGAATTGATGTATTTGAAGTTGTGTCCAGTATTGGTGAGTGTGAATTGATGTATTTGAAGTTGTGTTGAGTATTGGTGAGTGTGAATTGATGTATTTGAAGTTGTGTTGTGTATTGGTGAGTGTGAATTGATGTATTTGAAGTTGTGTTGAGTATTGGTGAGCATGAATTGATGTCCAGTATTGGTGAGTGTGAATTGATGTATGTGAAGTTGTGTTGTGTATTGGTGAGTGTGAATTGATGGATTTGAAGTTGTGTCCAGTATTGGTGAGTGTGAATTGATGTATTTGAAGTTGTGTCCAGTATTGGTGAGTGTGAATTGATGTATTTGAAGTTGTGTTGAGTATTGGTGAGTGTGAATTGATGTATTTGAAGTTGTGTCCAGTATCGGTGAGTGTGAATTGATGTATTTGAAGTTGTGTTGAGTATTGGTGAGTGTGAATTGATGTATTTGAAGTTGTGTTGTGTATTGGTGAGTGTGAATTGATGCATTTGAAGTTGTGTTGAGTATTGGTGAGTGTGAATTGATGTATTTGAAGTTGTGTCCAGTATTGGTGAGTGTGAATTGATGTATTTGAAGTTGTGTTGAGTATTGGTGAGTGTGAATTGATGTATTTGAAGTTGTGTCCAGTATTGGTGAGTGTGAATTGATGTATTTGAAGTTGTGTTGTGTATTGGTGAGTGTGAATTGATGTATTTGAAGTTGTGTCCAGTATTGGTGAGTGTGAATTGATGTATTTGAAGTTGTGTCCAGTATTGGTGAGTGTGAATTGATGTATTTGAAGTTGTGTCCAGTATTGGTGAGTGTGAATTGATGTATTTGAAGTTGTGTCCAGTATTGGTGAGTGTGAATTGATGTATTTGAAGTTGTGTCCAGTATTGGTGAGTGTGAATTGATGTATTTGAAGTTGTGTTGTGTATTGGTGAGTGTGAATTGATGTATTTGAAGTTGTGTTGTGCATTGGTGAGTGTGAATTGATGTATTTGAAGTTGTGTTGTGTATTGGTGAGTGTGAATTGATGTATTTGAAGTTGTGTCCAGTATTGGTGAGTGTGAATTGATGTATTTGAAGTTGTGTTGTGTATTGGTGAGTGTGAATTGATGTATTTGAAGTTGTGTTGTGTATTGGTGAGTGTGAATTGATGTATTTGAAGTTGTGTCCAGTATTGGTGAGTGTGAATTGATGTATTTGAAGTTGTGTTGTGTATTGGTGAGTGTGAATTGATGTATTTGAAGTTGTGTCCAGTATTGGTGAGTGTGAATTGATGTATTTGAAGTTGTGTTGAATATTGGAGAGTGTGAATTGATGTATTTGAAGTTGTGTCCAGTATTGGTGAGTGTGAATTGATGTATTTGAAGTTGTGTTGAGTATTGGTGAGTGTGAATTGATGTATTTGAAGTTGTGTTGTGCATTGGTGAGTGTGAATTGATGTATTTGAAGTTGTGTCCAGTATTGGTGAGTGTGAATTGATGTATTTGAAGTTGTGTTGAGAATTGGTGAGTGTGAATTGATGTATTTGAAGTTGTGTTGAGTATTGGTGAGTGTGAATTGATGTATTTGAAGTTGTGTCCAGTATTGGTGAGTGTGAATTGATATATTTGAAGTTGTGTTGAGTATTGGTGAGTGTGAATTGATGTATTTGAAGTTGTGTTGTGTATTGGTGAGTGTGAATTGATGTATTTGAAGTTGTGTTGTGTATTGGTGAGTGTGCATTGATGTATTTGAAGTTGTGTTGTGTATTGGTGAGTGTGAATTGATGTATTTGAAGTTGTGTTGAGTATTGGTGAGTGTGAATTGATGTATTTGAAGTTGTGTCCAGTATTGGTGAGTGTGAATTGATGTATTTGAAGTTGTGTTGTGTATTGGTGAGTGTGAATTGATGTATTTGAAGTTGTGTTGAGTATTGGTGAGTGTGAATTGATGTATTTGAAGTTGTGTCCAGTATTGGTGAGTGTGAATTGATGTATTTGAAGTTGTGTTGAGTATTGGTGAGTGTGAATTGATGTATTTGAAGTTGTGTTGAGTATTGGTGAGTGTGAATTGATGTATTTGAAGTTGTGTTGTGTATTGGTGAGTGTGAATTGATGTATTTGAACTTGTGTCCAGTATTGGTGAGTGTGAATTGATGTATTTGAAGTTGTGTCCAGTATTGGTGAGTGTGAATTGATGTATTTGAAGTTGTGTCCAGTATTGGTGAGTGTGAATTGATGTATTTGAAGTTGTGTCCAGTATTGGTGAGTGTGAATTGATGTATTTGAAGTTGTGTTGTGTATTGGTGAGTGTGAATTGATGTATTTGAAGTTGTGTTGTGTTTGGTGAGTGTGAATTGATGTATTTGAAGTTGTGTTGTGTATTGGTGAGTGTGAATTGATGTATTTGAAGTTGTGTCCAGTATTGGTGAGTGTGAATTGATGTATTTGAAGTTGTGTCCAGTATTGGTGAGTGTGAATTGATGTATTTGAAGTTGTGTTGTGTATTGGTGAGTGTGAATTGATGTATTTTAAGTTGTGTTGTGTATTGGTGAGTGTGAATTGATGTATTTGAAGTTGTGTTGTGTATTGGTGAGTGTGAATTGATGTATTTGAAGTTGTGTTGTTTATTGGTGAGTGTGCATTGATGTATTTGAAGTTGTGTTGTGTATTGGTGAGTGTGAATTGATGTATTTGAAGTTGTGTTGAGTATTGGTGAGTGTGAATTGATGTATTTGAAGTTGTGTCCAGTATTGGTGAGTGTGAATTGATGTATTTGAAGTTGTGTTGTGTATTGGTGAGTGTGAATTGATGTATTTGAAGTTGTGTTGAGTATTGGTGAGTGTGAATTGATGTATTTGAAGTTGTGTCCAGTATTGGTGAGTGTGAATTGATGTATTTGAAGTTGTGTTGAGTATTGGTGAGTGTGAATTGATGTATTTGAAGTTGTGTTGAGTATTGGTGAGTGCGAATTGATGTATTTGAAGTTGTGTCCAGTATTGGTGAGTGTGAATTGATGTATTTGAAGTTGTGTCCAGTATTGGTGAGTGTGAATTGATATATTTGAAGTTGTGTTGAGTATTGGTGAGTGTGAATTGATGTATTTGAAGTTGTGTTGAGTATTGGTGAGTGTGAATTGATGTATTTGAAGTTGTGTTGAGTATTGGTGAGTGTGAATTGATGTATTTGAAGTTGTGTCCAGTATTGGTGAGTGTGAATTGATGTATTTGAAGTTGTGTCCAGTATTGGTGAGTGTGAATTGATGTATTTGAAGTTGTGTTGTGTATTGGTGAGTGTGAATTGATGTATTTGAATTTGTGTTGTGTATTGGTGAGTGTGAATTGATGTATTTGAAGTTGTGTTGTGTATTGGTGAGTGTGAATTGATGTATTTGAAGTTGTGTTGAGTATTGGTGAGTGTGAATTGATGTATTTGAAGTTGTGTCCAGTATTGGTGAGTGTGAATTGATATATTTGAAGTTGTGTTGAGTATTGGTGAGTGTGAATTGATGTATTTGAAGTTGTGTTGAGTATTGGTGAGTGTGAATTGATGTATTTGAAGTTGTGTTGAGTATTGGTGAGTGTGAATTGATGTATTTGAAGTTGTGTTGTGTATTGGTGAGTGTGAATTGATGTATTTGAAGTTGTGTCCAGTATTGGTGAGTGTGAATTGATGTATTTGAAGTTGTGTTGAATATTGGAGAGTGTGAATTGATGTATTTGAAGTTGTGTCCAGTATTGGTGAGTGTGAATTGATGTATTTGAAGTTGTGTTGAGTATTGGTGAGTGTGAATTGATGTATTTGAAGTTGTGTTGTGCATTGGTGAGTGTGAATTGATGTATTTGAAGTTGTGTCCAGTATTGGTGAGTGTGAATTGATGTATTTGAAGTTGTGTTGAGAATTGGTGAGTGTGAATTGATGTATTTGAAGTTGTGTTGAGTATTGGTGAGTGTGAATTGATGTATTTGAAGTTGTGTCCAGTATTGGTGAGTGTGAATTGATATATTTGAAGTTGTGTTGAGTATTAGTGAGTGTGAATTGATGTATTTGAAGTTGTGTTGTGTATTGGTGAGTGTGAATTGATGTATTTGAAGATGTGTTGTGTATTGGTGAGTGTGCATTGATGTATTTGAAGTTGTGTTGTGTATTGGTGAGTGTGAATTGATGTATTTGAAGTTGTGTTGAGTATTGGTGAGTGTGAATTGATGTATTTGAAGTTGTGTCCAGTATTGGTGAGTGTGAATTGATGTATTTGAAGTTGTGTTGTGTATTGGTGAGTGTGAATTGATGTATTTGAAGTTGTGTTGAGTATTGGTGAGTGTGAATTGATGTATTTGAAGTTGTGTCCAGTATTGGTGAGTGTGAATTGATGTATTTGAAGTTGTGTTGAGTATTGGTGAGTGTGAATTGATGTATTTGAAGTTGTGTTGAGTATTGGTGAGTGTGAATTGATGTATTTGAAGTTGTGTTGTGTATTGGTGAGTGTGAATTGATGTATTTGAACTTGTGTCCAGTATTGGTGAGTGTGAATTGATGTATTTGAAGTTGTGTCCAGTATTGGTGAGTGTGAATTGATGTATTTGAAGTTGTGTCCAGTATTGGTGAGTGTGAATTGATGTATTTGAAGTTGTGTCCAGTATTGGTGAGTGTGAATTGATGTATTTGAAGTTGTGTTGTGTATTGGTGAGTGTGAATTGATGTATTTGAAGTTGTGTTGTGTATTGGTGAGTGTGAATTGATGTATTTGAAGTTGTGTTGTGTATTGGTGAGTGTGAATTGATGTATTTGAAGTTGTGTCCAGTATTGGTGAGTGTGAATTGATGTATTTGAAGTTGTGTCCAGTATTGGTGAGTGTGAATTGATGTATTTGAAGTTGTGTTGTGTATTGGTGAGTGTGAATTGATGTATTTGAAGTTGTGTTGTGTATTGGTGAGTGTGAATTGATGTATTTGAAGTTGTGTTGTGTATTGGTGAGTGTGAATTGATGTATTTGAAGTTGTGTTGTGTATTGGTGAGTGTGAATTGATGTATTTGAAGTTGTGTTGAGTATTGGTGAGTGTGAATTGATGTATTTGAAGTTGTGTCCAGTATTGGTGAGTGTGAATTGATGTATTTGAAGTTGTGTTGTGTATTGGTGAGTGTGAATTGATGTATTTGAAGTTGTGTTGAGTATTGGTGAGTGTGAATTGATGTATTTGAAGTTGTGTCCAGTATTGGTGAGTGTGAATTGATGTATTTGAAGTTGTGTTGAGTATTGGTGAGTGTGAATTGATGTATTTGAAGTTGTGTTGAGTATTGGTGAGTGCGAATTGATGTATTTGAAGTTGTGTCCAGTATTGGTGAGTGTGAATTGATGTATTTGAAGTTGTGTCCAGTATTGGTGAGTGTGAATTGATATATTTGAAGTTGTGTTGAGTATTGGTGAGTGTGAATTGATGTATTTGAAGTTGTGTTGAGTATTGGTGAGTGTGAATTGATGTATTTGAAGTTGTGTTGAGTATTGGTGAGTGTGAATTGATGTATTTGAAGTTGTGTCCAGTATTGGTGAGTGTGAATTGATGTATTTGAAGTTGTGTCCAGTATTGGTGAGTGTGAATTGATGTATTTGAAGTTGTGTTGTGTATTGGTGAGTGTGAATTGATGTATTTGAATTTGTGTTGTGTATTGGTGAGTGTGAATTGATGTATTTGAATTTGTGTTGTGTATTGGTGAGTGTGAATTGATGTATTTGAAGTTGTGTTGTGTATTGGTGAGTGTGAATTGATGTATTTGAAGTTGTGTTGAGTATTGGTGAGTGTGAATTGATGTATTTGAAGTTGTGTCCAGTATTGGTGAGTGTGAATTGATGTATTTGAAGTTGTGTCCAGTATTGGTGAGTGTGAATTGATATATTTGAAGTTGTGTTGAGTATTGGTGAGTGTGAATTGATGTATTTGAAGTTGTGTTGAGTATTGGTGAGTGTGAATTGATGTATTTGAAGTTGTGTTGAGTATTGGTGAGTGTGAATTGATGTATTTGAAGTTGTGTTGTGTATTGGTGAGTGTGAATTGATGTATTTGAAGTTGTGTCCAGTATTGGTGAGTGTGAATTGATGTATTTGAAGTTGTGTCCAGTATTGGTGAGTGTGAATTGATGTATTTGAAGTTGTGTTGAGTATTGGTGAGTGTGAATTGATGTATTTCAAGTTGTGTTGAGTATTGGTGAGTGTGAATTGATGTATTTGAAGTTGTGTCCAGTATTGGTGAGTGTGAATTGATGTATTTGAAGTTGTGTTGAGTATTGGTGAGTGTGAATTGATGTATTTGAAGTTGTGTTGAGTATTGGTGAGTGTGAATTGATGTATTTGAAGTTGTGTCCAGTATTGGTGAGTGTGAATTGATGTATTTGAAGTTGTGTCCAGTATTGGTGAGTGTGAATTGATGGATTTGAAGTTGTGTTGTGTATTGGTGAGTGTGAATTGATGTATTTGAAGTTGTGTTGCGTATTGGTGAGTGTGAATTGATGTATTTGAAGTTGTGTTGAGTATTGGTGAGTGTGAATTGATGTATTTGAAGTTGTGTCC